>NC_143551.1:119030625-119381250 GCF_054136105.1 Typopeltis vanoorti
CAATAATTATTATATGAAATAATTACTTTTGCATGTTTGCAAGTTCATCTATTTAGACAAATGATATTTAAAAGTTGGATCAGATGTTTAAGTTAAATATAATATCTTCATGGTTATTGTGATTTGGCATTCATGTTATCCATTCACTCACCTAATTTTTCCCAGAACTGATAAATGTCGTCTAATTTCTTTGATCAGTTGTTTTATTTCTAACCCACTTCTCAAATTTATAAGTTATTACAACTGGTTTGTATATTGTCTTGTTGTATTACTTGTATAGCATTCTGGCTAAATTTTATTCCATAGATATTTTTGTAACTGACTTCCCCAATACCAGCTTTGTTTATTCTGTTTTCAAATTTAATTTGGCATTCAATAAAAACAAAATAAATAAATAAAAAATCCTCTAACATCTTTTATTTTCCAAAGGAAGTATTTCCACCATATAATCGTAGATTTTGAATAATTTAAATCTTAGTACCTAATCATGTGGCTTTTTCAGATATATAAAACTGAAAGATCATTTCTCTATTTTCTTGCTGGATTGTCTTAAAGTAAAATTCTGATTCCTGACAATCTCTGCTTGTCCTGAATCCAGCTTGCTCTTCCCAAATTTCTCTTCTAGAGTTTTTCTTTCTCTCCTTTCAGTGGGAGTTTCTTGCTAAATGTTTCAGGATGCTTTTGTATCCTGAAACAATCATTAGGAAATTTCTTCTGAAAATTCTCATATTGTTATATTTCCCTTTTTAAAGATGGGTACAATGGTAGTGCTTCACAATCTTCTGATAAGGCCTTCTGAATTATGCAGTGTAGCAACTGTGGAACTTTTATACCTTCATATTAGACCATTTCTGGTTGAACATCATCTACTCTGCCTGCCTTTCCATATTTCAGGTTTCTGGTGGTTTTTGTACCTCATGTATTATTGTCTCTTGACTGCATTCCTTTTGAATATTTTTTGTCCCTTTAATATGTCTGATTTCTAGTGTTCTTTCCTCCATTTTTAAGCATTTTTCAGTAGTATCCTGAACATTTTTTCACCTTCATGAATAATTATCTGGTATTTTTATGAAACATTTTGTTTATCTATTTTTACATATAGCTTTCTGTATTCTAAGTGCATTTGCTGACTTACTTCCAAGAAATTTTGATATTATTTCTACTTTTCCAGGACTCTCTTCTTCAGCTTCTTGAATTCACTATGAAGTTGTGTCTTTTGGTGTTTGCAAAAAAATTCAATGAAATTCATGCTTCAATATCACAGTATTTTCTTCACATTTTGCCATTAAATTTCTATTGTTTTGGTTCTTTTTAATTGTTTTATACCCAATAAAATATGTATATTTGAATTTGCAGATCATCTCTACATACTGCATGGTATTTATTCTCTTTATAAAACTTTCATTCTTCTTTAAAAGATCACATTCATTTTTATCTTATACAAAACTAAACATGACCATTTCTTATTTCTTATGCCATGTATGTCCCTGGGGTGCTTAAGGGTCATAGCTGTATAACTGAGAGGAGACCTCCACATAGCCTTTAAAGGAATGCGGAGAACCGACCAGGGCTTCTGACCTAATGTCCAATCCTCACCTTCTCGTGGTGCACCCTGTTGGGTATCTACTTTGATACTGAACGAACGAGGATGGGCTGGCAATTTGGGATTTAGCCGACCAAATTGTATTCTTATTGGTTAAACCAAAATAAAAAATGATGGTACAACATGACAAAATTTCATGCCGGCTGGGGCGTCGCCCGGTTAAACAAGGCCCCCGTTGTTTTCGCCAGGGAACCAGGGTGAACAGCGAAAAGTCAGCTACTGGAACAAATCTGAAAACAAACCCCAACTCAACATCACCAGAGTTGAAGATCGGTACTATCAACGTAAGAAGCCTGAATGGCAAAGAAATGGAGCTAGCTGAGGAATTAGATAAGTACCAGATCGACATAATAGGGGTGACTGAAACAAAAAAGACCAAAACTGGTGAGATCTTTCTGAGCAATAAATACAAAATGTTATATTCAGGCAATAACAATCAAGGAAAAGAAGGAGTAGCCATAGTATTCAACACAAAATACGAGGCTAATCTTCTTGAATGGCAGTCAGTCTCAAGTAGAGTAATGTGGGCAAATATGAGAATGGGGAACTGGACAATGAGACTTATTTGTGCCTATGGTCCCACAGAAGGTTCTACTAAGGTAGAAGTGGAAGAATTTTTTGAGGCTTTAGAAAAAGCAACTGACACAATGAAAAAGGAAAAGTTGGTCCTTGTTGGGGATCTAAATAGTAGAGTAGGAAATGATTGTGAGACATACAAAAATATTTTGGGAAAATTTGGAGAAAAGAGCAAAGCTAATAATAATGGCAAATATCTGTTGGATTTCTGCTCAGGACATGGACTGGTTATTACTAACACCATGTTCCAACATAAAAATGTGCACAAATTCACATGGAGAGAAGAGGCTAGGAATAAGAAAAGTCTCATTGACTATGTTATTGTTGATAGTGATGTTTTCTCCCTGGTGCAGGACACCAGAGTGTACAGAGGATTTGAAATTGGAAGTGATCACTATTTAGTCTTGAGCAGGATAAAATTGAATTTCATATTGAAAAGAATAACATGTAAGAAAGTTTTAAAGCGAATAAAAGTTGAGCAGCTCTCAGATGTAAACTGTAGACTAAAATACAGAAATATTATTGAAAAGAAAATGAAAGAGTTTGAGAACAGGAATCAAACCTTGGAGATTCAGTGGCAAACTCTGAAGGAAACATTGATTGATTCTGCCAGAGAGGCATGTGGTGAGGTTGTGTGCAAAGATAAAAAAATCAGAACTCCCTGGTGGACACAGGAAGTCAAAGAGGCAGTAAAGGAAAAGAAGAAAGCATATCAAAAGTTCCTGGCAAATAAGTCAGCTTTTACTCTTACAGAATACAGAGACAAATGTAAGAAAGCTAAACAGTGTGTAAAACTAGCTAAACAAAAGTCATGGGAGGACTTTGGCAAGAATATAGAAAATAAATATCAAGAAGGTGGCAAAATATTCTGGAGGTTGTTGAAGAAGCTTAGGAATGGAGGAAAGAGTGCTGTAAAAGGAATTAGAGATGATAAAGGTGAAATGAAAACAGGAGAAAAAGATATCCTTGAAGTATGGAGTAATTACTTTGAAAAACTGCTAAATGAAACAAGCAGTGATGACAGCACAGTGATAAAAAACACTGACCAGGCATGCAGTCAGGAATACATATCCATACTTGAAGTAGAAAAAGCCATCAAAGGCTTGAAATGTGGAAAGGCAGCAGGAGTAGATGATATTCGACCAGAAATGCTGAAGTATGGTGGTATAAGAGTCTTACAGTGGCTGCACTGCATAGTTCAGAAAGCCTGGACAGAGGGACGAATTCCCGATGATTGGAGTAGAGCTCTCATAGTACCCATATATAAAAAGGGAAATAAAACTGAATGTGAGAATTACAGAGGTATTTCCCTACTGAGTGTTCCTGGCAAGATCTATGCAAGTATACTTGAGAAACGGTTGAGAAGAATTGTGGAAGAAAAGCTTGGTGAAGAACAAGCTGGATTCAGGCCAAATAGAGGCTGCCAGGATCAGATCTTCACTTTACGACAAATAGTCGAGAAAGCATGGGAATATAACAAAGATCTGTATTTAAGTTTTGTCGATTTGGAAAAGGCATATGACAAGGTGCCAAGAGAGAAGCTATTCAATACGCTGCAGTTATATGGTGTCAATGGGGCATTATATCAAGCAATACTTAGTCTTTATCTGAGTTGTGAGTCAGCAGTTAGAATTGAAGGAAGTACAGGAAGATGGTTTAATGTTAAATCTGGTGTGAGACAAGGATGTACATTATCCCCTCTGTTATTCATTATCTATATGGATCACATTATGAAGGAATGTGGTATTAAACCTGATATCAAAATTGGAGATGTTAATGTCAGCTCTTTGCTTTATGCGGATGATGTTATACTTCTAAATAAATCCGCTACAAGTCTGCAAGATTCTCTGACTAAATTGAATAGCTGTTGTAATAGATATGGTATGAAGGTCAGCAATAAAAAGACAAAGACAATGAAAATAGGCAGAATCATTGAAAATGTCAACTGTGTTGTGAATGGAGAACCTGTGGAACAAGTAAAACATTTCAGCTACTTAGGCACAATTTTTACTGAAGATGGTAAACTAAATATAGAAATAGACAACAGAATCAGCAAAGCTGGTATCGTGGGAAGTCAATTGAATAAATTCATATGGAATAAGAAAGAAATTAGTCGGAACACTAAATTAGCTGTATACAAGACTGTGTTCAAACCAATTTTAACTTATGGATCTGAGAGCTGGGTCAGAAGTAAAACACTTGACCAAAGACTAGAGACCGCAGATATGAGAGTCCTGAGAAAGATTAGAGGCGTGAACAGATGGCATCAATGGCAATATCATATTAAAAATGAGGATATTAGGAAAGAACTTGACATTGTCAGCATCCAGGAATGTGTTAGCAGAGCTAATCTCAGATGGTATGGTCACTTAAATAGAATGGGATTGGAAAGATTAGCAAAACAAGTGTTCTCTGCCAGGTTGGCAGGAAAACGACCCAGAGGAAGACCAAGATATAGGTGGATTGATACGGTACAAAGTGCCTTAGACGATAGAAATATAAGATCTGATAATGTTGGAGTCTTGACAAGTAACAGACTGATTTGGAGGAAAATTGTAGATAGGAAGTTAGTAATGATGTAATTTTTTCATGTAGTACTGTCATATCCTGTACACCCCTTGAGGGTACATGGCAGGAATTTGATGATGATGATGATGATGATGATGTATGTCCCTTATATCTCTTATTTGCTAGTGTCTGTGATCTACAAATTCTCAGTCTGTCTTCATAATCAGTATTCCATAATCCTGATATCTTTAACATGCTCCTTTGCACTTTCTCCACTATATCAGAATCACAATGGAAACTAGGAGACCAGAAAACTGCACACAATAGTGAGGTCTTATCAAGGCCTTGTCAAGATGCAAAATTACAACTTTATCTTTACATATGAATGTTTGTTTCAGCATTGCAGTTATCTTTTGAGTTGTTTTTGCAATCTTTGCTACATGGCTCCTGAACTTCAGCTTCCTATCTACTAACCCTCCAAGATCCCTAGCCTCATCAGTTTCTTCAAGCATAATCCCACCAGTATAATACGACATTGGATATCTAATCATGGTGAAGTGAATGATTTTACATTTACTGACATTGAACTGACATCCATTTCCCATGTCTACAGTTCCAGCCTATTCAGATCATTCTGCAAGTACTGCATATCGGCATTCCTGATTACCTTACCTCTCTTTGCATCATCAGCAAATAGCTGTATGTTGCTTGTCAAGTCCTTCCCAATATCATTAATGTATAGATTGAATAACAGTGGACCACGCACTGATCCTTGTGGTACACCACTGGTTACCATAAATCTAGCAGACTCACATCCCCCATATACCACTTTCTGATATCTGTCAATTAGCCATCCTCTAATCATTGCTAATATTTTATAATCCAAACCCATATTCTCCAATTTATGCAACAGTTTACTATGCTGTATTCTGTCATAAGCCTTAGCAAAATCCAAAAGTATCATGGTGTATCCATCCCCTTGTCTAGTTCAATGGTAACATTATTATAGAATGTGAGCAAGTTGCTAAAACATGACCTTCCCTTAGTAAATGTTGCTCATTGCAAAGTAGAGATTCACTGTCATCTCATTTCTGAATGTGAGCCCTAACCAATTTTTCCAAAATCTTCACCACCACTCCTGAGATACTAATTGGTCGATAGTTGGATACATTAGTCTTTGCACCACCGTTGTGCAATGGAATTACCATACATTCTTTCCATTCCATCAGAATCTTCTCTGTTCTGAGACTCATATTAAACAGCCTGTTCAAAGGAATAGCCAGTTCAGCTGAATGTTAGCATGCATGCGGATATCTCATCAGTCCGTCCCTATTGCTGAATTTTTATTCATTTAGTGCAACAGCTCTAATACTTTGTCATAATACACCTGAGTTTCTTCATCCAGTGGAGAGGTAGCAGTGAGCTCAATGTCACGTACTCCAGGTTGATTTCTTTTAATAAAATGGGCACTCATTAGTGGAACAACCTTGTCTGCAACTTTAACCCTCACACGATCTGCATTTAGAAGAGTTATTCTTACATATTCATTATTTCTTTTACTTGCAGCATATCGATAGAATTCTTGTGGGTTGTTTTTAGCATGCAGAGCCAGTATCTTTTCATACTCAGACTTTGCTTTCCGTACAACAGTTGGGACTATTCTAGCTTGCTGCTTATAATTTTCATGATGTACATCATCCTTATTGCACATGATATTTCTTCCACATCTTCCTTTTCTTACAAATCTCTTGCTTAATAAGATTACACATCCATTTGTCTCCTACCCTATTTATTGTTTGAACTCTTGGGACACATTCTAACATTGCATCTTTAAAGAATTTTTTAAGTGCTTCCCATGTACTGTTGATCATCATCATCAAATTCCTGCCATGTACCCTCAACGGATGTACAGGATGTGATGGTACTACATGAAAAAAATTACATCATTACTAACTTCCTATCTACAATTTTCCTCCAAATCAGTCTGTTACTTGTCAAGACTCCAGTATTATCATTATCAGATCTTATATTTCTATCGTCTAAGGCACATTGTACCATATCAATCCACCTATATCTTGGTCTTCCTCTGGGTCGTTTTCCTGCCAACCTGGCAGAGAACACTTGTTTTGCTAATCTTTCTTCACCCATTCTGTTTAAGTGACCATACCACCTGAGATTAGCTCTGCTAACGCATTCCTGGATGCTGACAATGTCAAGTTCTTTCCTAATATCCTTTAATATGATATTGCCATTGATGCCATCTGTTCATGCCTCTAATCTTTCTCAGAACTCTCATATCTGTGGTCTCTAGTCTTTGGTCAAGTGTTTTACTTCTGATCCAGCTCTCAGATCCATAAGTTAAAACTGGTTTGAACACTGTCTTGTATACAGCTAATTTAGTGTTCCGACTAATTTCTCTCTTATTCCATATGCATTTATTTAATTGACTTCCTACCATACTAGCTTTGTTGATTCTGTTGTCTATTTCCATATTTAATTTACCATCTTCAGTAAAAATCGTGCCTAAGTAGCTGAAATGTTTTACTTGTTCCACAGGTTCCCCGTTCACAACACAGTTGACATTTTCAACAATTCTACCTATTTTCATTGTCTTTGTCTTTTTAATGCTGACCTTCATACCATATCTATTACAACAGTTATTCAATTTAGTCAGTGAATCTTGCAAACTTGTAGCAGATTTATTTAGAAGTATAACATCGTCCGCATAGAGCAAAGAGCTGACATTAACATCTCCAATTCTGATATCATGTTTAATACCACTTTCCTTCATAATGTGATACATATAGATAATGAATAACAGAGGGGATAATGTACATCCTTGTCTCACACCAGATTTAACATTAAACCATCTTCCTGCACTTCCTTCAATTCTAACTGCCGACTTACAACTCAAATACAGACTAAGTATTGCTTGATATAATGCCCCATTGACACTATATAACTGTAGCGTATTGAATAGCTTCTCTCTTGGCACCTTGTCATATGCATTTTCCAGATCGACAAAACTTAAATACAGATCTTTGTTATATTCCCACGATTTCTCAACTATCTGTTGTAAAGTGAAGATCTGATCCTTACAGCCTCTATTTGGCCTGAATCCAGCTTGTTTCTCACCAAGCTTTTCTTCCACAATTCTTCTCAACCGTTTCTCAAGTATACTTGCATAGATCTTACCAGGAACATTCATTAGGGAAATACCTCTGTAATTCTCACATTCAGTTTTATTTCCCTTTTTATATATGAGTACTATGAGAGCTCTACTCCAATCATCGGGAATTTGCCCCTCTGTCCAGGCCTTTTGATCTATGCAGTGCAGCCACTGTAAGACTTTTATACCACCATACTTGAGCATTTCTTGTCGAATATCATCTACTCCTGCTGCCTTTCCACATTTCAAGCCTTTGATGGCTTTTTCTACTTCAAGTATGGATATGTATGTATGACTGTATGCCTATTGAATGTTTTTTATCACTGTGCTATCACTGCTTGTTTCATTTAATAATTTTTTGAAGTAATTACTCCATACTTCAAGGATATCTTTTTCTTCTCCTGTTTTCGTATCACCTTTATCATCTCTAACTCCTTTTACAGCACTCTTTCCTCCATTCCTAAGCTTCTTCAACAACCTCCAGAATATCTTGCCACCTTCTTGATATTTATTTTCTATGTTCTTGCCAAACTCCTTCCATGACTTTTGTTTAGCTAGTTTTACACGGTGTTTCACTTTCTTACATTTGTCTCTGTATTCTCTAAGAGCCGACTTATTTGCCAGGAACTTTTGATATGCTTTCTTCTTTTCCTTCACTGCCTCTTTAACTTCCTGTGTCCACTATGGAGTTCTGATTTTTCTATCCTTGCAGACAACCTCACCACATGCCTCTCTGGCTGAATCAATCAGGGTTTTCTTCAAGCTTGCCACTGAATCTCCAAGGTTTGATTCCTGTTCTCAAACTCTTTCATTTTTTCTTCAATAATGTTTATGTATTTTAGTCTACAGTTCACATCTGAGAGCTGCTCAACTTTTATTAGCTTTAAAACTTTCTTACATGTTATTCTTTTCAATATGAAATTCAATTTTATCCTGCTCAAGACTAAATAGTGATCACTTCCAATTTCAGATCCTCTGTACACTCTGGTGTCCTGCAGCAGGGAGAAAACATCACTATCAACAATAACATAGTCAATGAGACTTTTCTTATTCCTTGCCTCTTCTCTCCATGTGAATTTGTGCACATTTTTATGTTGGAACATGGTGTTAGTAATAACCTGAGTAGAAATCCAACGGGTATTTGCCATTATTATTGGCTTTGCTCTTTTCTCCAAATTTTCACAAAATATTTTTGACAATCATTTCCTACCCTGCTATTTAGATCCCCAACAAGGACCAACTTTTCCTGTTTCATTGTCAGTTGCTTTTTCTAAAGCATCAAAAAATTCCTCCACTTCTACCTTAGTAGAACCTTCTGTGGGACCATAGGCACAAATAAGTCTCATTGTCCAGTTCCGCATTCTCATATTTGCCCACATCACTCTACTCGAGACTGCCTGCCATTCAAGAAGATTAGCCACATATTTTGTGTTGAATACATATGGCTACTCCTTCTTTTCCTTGATTGTCATTTCCTGAATATAACATTTTGTATTTATTATTCAGAAAGATCTCACCAGTTTTGTCTTTTTTGTTTCAGTCACCCCTATTATGTCGATCTGGTACTTATCTAATTCCTCAGCTAGCTCCATTTCTTTGCCATTCAGGCTTCTTATGTTGATAACACCGATCTTTAACTCTGCTGATGTTGAGTTGGGGTGTGTTTTCAGATTTGTTCCAGTAGCTGACTTTTCGCTGTTCACCCTGGTTCCCTGGCGAAAACAACAGGGGCCTTGTTTAACCGGGCGACGCCCCAGCCGGCATGAAAGTTTGTCATGTTGTACCATCATTTTTTATTTTGGTTTAACCAATAAGAATACACTTTGGTCGTCTAAATCCCAAATTGCCAGCCCATCCTTGTTCGTTCAGTATCCAGGTAGATACCCAACAGGGTGCACCATGAGAAGGTGAGGATTGGACATTAGGTCAGAAGCCCTGGTCGGTTCTCCGCATTCCTTTAAAGGCTATGTGGAGGTCTCCTCTCAGTTGTACAGCTTTGACACCTACATTCGGTGATATTTTTTGAGAAGTTTCTAATATGTATGGTAGATTTTGAAGCATGGTGAAGCACACAATCCTTCCTGGCAGTTGGCATCACATACACGTTTTGCCAAGTAGGGTAATTGAAAACCGTGTAAAAATGATAGGGCAATCTACATAAAAAGCACAAAACGTGAGCTGAAAGCACATTTTGTGCTCCTGCCAGCCCTGATGTCGAAGCCATTTTTTTACAAAACACACATTCTTCTTACTCTCAGTTCTAGCGAAGTACAGAAATTTCATTTCCCACAGTGAACAATCACCCTCTATGTGTTAACAAGAAAATTAAATAATAAACGCATCTAGTGCAGTTATAATGATTGCAAAACGAAAAAGTTTACGGAAATGTGCTCAGAGCGCTAGTAATGTTAGTAATTTGTAATTTGAGTAATTTCTTAGTAATCTACTAACAAATTACTCAAATGCGCTCACTCCGTTAGTAACACTAAAGAAACGACACTAGTGGGCGTGCACATTGTGTCTTTAATGGTCAAAGGGTTACTGAGCATGCCAATCAATTTGGTCATTGATATACAGCATTAGAACTTTTTCTTTCATTTCAGCAATAAGATTGGCATGTTTATGGATAACTGTAGTATTAAGTACAGTAGCACTTTTCACTTCACTAAGAACTTCATCTTTTTTTTTTTAATGACTGCAACAGTAGTGCAAGGGAAATTTGGCTTTTGGCCTATCTTGGTGTTTCTTACACAGTCATTAAATTTAATAATTTTAATCTTAGTATGTAATGTTAATAGCTTTATGCATTTTGTTCTTTTCAGTGGAAGCAACATTGCCCTTATTTTGAATTTTATCTGCCTTTATTAATGACAAAATAAAATAATAGTTATAAATAGTTTATAATTTACAGCAAAACACAGTAAGATGTAGTGAATAACGGTGTCATAAATAAACTGAGTTCACAGATACCACTATTTCACATACAAAGTTAGTTTGCTTACACTTGGATAAAGGAATGAACAAGAAAATAATTTCTTGGTAAGTATAATTTACTTTGTAACCAAACAAAAAAAAAAAAAAGTCTTGATCCAGCTTAGACCTTCTGCATGTTATGCATTTGGTGAGCTGTCTTCAGAATGTTTTACTTCAATTCCTGAATTTCAAGGATTTGTTGATGATGATCAGGTATGTTGACTGTAAACATGTTCTTAATGTCCGTGTAGTAGTGATTTTCAACTTATGACCTTTTTGACTTATGGTGGATCATCAGAACAGAATCTTGTCATGTCAGGGACTGATTATACTTCAACGGTCAGGTTGTTTCACATTACAGAAATAGACAGAATGAAAGACAGAGTTGCAGGCTCTGAATTAGCAATTCAACTTTTAAGTGAAGTCTAAGCAACTGATTCTGCTGATGTAGGTTTAATAGAAATAATGGAATGGAGGAAATGATGGATGCTAATTCTGTTGAACAGCATGTATGGAAATACATGTAGAAGTGGTAGAACAATACAGAAAGTGTCTGATACAGAAGTTCTTTGAGAGAGAGAGAGAGAGATCTCATAGACACTTGAGAGATTTTTTGATGTATTGCCCAAATGTGAAAGCAGTATTTTCTAAGGTTGGCTGATTTGAGATTTGTACAGAGTTAGTAGTTGGATGGATGAAAAGTAACATATTAATCAAAAAAGAAAAAGAAGAAAAATGTTTTCTTTTTCTGGAAGCTGAGGATTCTAGTGAAATTGTTATATTAAAGACTTCATTCTCAAATCCTACTGGCTGCACCAGTTCGTTATATTATTAATGTGTGAGATTCGTATACTTTAATATGTGAAAGCTTGATCTTTCCCACATATGTTATTCCCCACCTATATTCATCAACCTATATTTAAAGACAGTTTAACCAGCAAAAATTAAAAATTAATTTTAATTTTTGCTGGTTAGAGTGTTCCAGATTCATATCCGTGATAATGCATTGACTTCAGGATTAACATATTGTGTTCTAAAGAATGAAGCTCAATTATAAAAAAAATTAAAATATTTGCTTTAAACATATATTTATATACAATAAATAATTAAATGGCCAGTTTTAAAAAATAACATAAAAGAGCTCAAATTTCTCTCATACTCTATTCCATATTGAGAGACAGAACAAAATACTTCTACAAAAACGAATGAAAATGGCATTCAGTTAAACATTCTGTCTTTCAACTTTCTGAAGTAGGCATAAAGAAAAATTTCACAGACAACAAGAATATATTAATTGAACAGTTCTAAATTCATTTTCCAATATAGGAACTTTCACTGCAGATTCCAAATTGCTCTTTGGAATATACAGGGTAGTTCAAAATTCCATGTACAAACTTTGAGAAGAGGTAGAGAACATCAAAATCAACCATATTCACATAGGAAAACATTACTAGAAACGCCACTGGAAGGTACTGCCTTGTGTTATTTCTGTATCTGACACAAAGATACAGAAATAACACAAGGCAGTAAGTAGTGTCAAAAACTTTATTAGGCATAACTGAACAGCTCAATAGTAGTTGGATACATAATATGGTTTCACATCAGGTGCTCAAAGTTACGACCATTAGCAGTAATGCATGCCTAACACCGACGCATTGATTGCTGTACATTTTTGAAAATACCTGGAGTTTCCCGGATATTAGCAGCAGCGATGGCAATTCTTGCCGCGAGATCCGTGTCAGAGGCAACAGGCGTTTCATACGCCATGGCTTTAAGAGCCCCCCACAGAAAGAAATCAATGTTCGATAAATCAGGTGAGCGTGGGGGCCATGCGATGGGTCCACCACGCCCAATCCATCGAGCCGCAAAGGACCTGTCCAAATACTGATGCACAGAAATGCCAAAATGGGCTGGAGCTCCATCTTGTTGTAACCACATCTGCCAATGCACAGTCATTGGAATCCGGCAGAACTTCTTCCAGAAAGGTCCAATACTTCTGGGAGTCCAGTCGGGGTGGTAATAGGTATGGGCCGACAACGACGATACCTGCCCATACATTAATGGTGAAGTGTTGTTGTGCAGCATGCGATCACACGACGTGTGGGTTCTCATGGTCCCATACATGAGCATTGTGGTGATTGAAGACCCCCTTCACAAGTAAATGAAGCTTCATCCGTGAACAAAACATGGAAGATCCTGGTCAACAGCACTTTTCTGCAGAAACCACTGCGCGAATTCCACACGTTGAGGATAATCTTCGGCCATCAGTAACTGGACCCGTTGCAGATGAAATGGATGTAAGGTTGCAGAGTTCAAAACGTGCAATACACTGGATTGAGATACTCCTATAGCAGAGGCAACGGCACGTGTCTCTGGATTATTGTCCATTGCATGTAACACCTCTCTTCCATGGCAGGATTTTGCATCTATCATGGCCGCCCACTATCATGCCTGCGATCCCTGAATGATCCATAGTCGCACAAATTCTGATGCAAATGCGCAAAGATTTGATGATGCGGTATACTTTTGCTTGGGTACTTTTCACAGTACATTCATACAGAGGCTCGTCAATTACCGTCAGCTAACCCGTAAACTAGGTGCATGTTTGCCATCTCAGCGTTCGTAAAATGACCCATGTTCTTTGTAGGACATCGAAAGCTTGAATGAGGAAGCCCCAAATGCTCAACAGGAGCACTGATGAAACCTATCGCTTTCAGGTGGCGTTTCCAGTCATGCTTTCCTATGTGAATATGGTTGATTTTTGATGTTCTCTACCTCCCTTCAAAGTTTATACGTGGAATTTTGAACCACCCTGTATATCACTTGTCTTTAATTGAGCTCAAAATATTTTCACATACAAAGTACATTTGTATGTGAAATATGTAATACTTTAGTTATTACCTTCACTATGGCCTAAAAATAAAGTCCCCTTATTTTTCGGCCATAGTTGAATGAATATGAATATTTTCATGTGAGTGATAAAGGAGGGTTCATTTGATTCTATATAAAGACTTTGAATGGGTGATGTGCAAAAGGCACCAGTAACTATTCGGATACCCTAATGTCGGATGGGGGGGGGGATCCAACCATTGGAGTGTACTCATCCTTGCAGATCTATAAACCTGGGGGGATATCCATAATCAAGTTTTGAGTGCACAGTAAATGCATAGTAAGGAATTTTGATCGTCACTCCATTCAGTAGAGGATAGGGTGTGAAGGATATTCAATGTTTTTTTTGCACTTTTCCTGAAGATGACAAATGTGCATAGAGAATGTTAGTTTCTGTCAAAGATTTGGCCTGTTGTCCTACTCTGATATTGGTTTGTTCCATTCTTAAATCAGGATCAGGGTAGGGTTTGTTTCCAGCACACAGACAGTCTTTTCTGCTGAAAGCTTGAATCCTTGGCATTGAGCCCAGGAAGAGACATCATTGATTGCTTGTTGGAGTTGCCTTTCAATGATCCTCTTGTTGTAGGAGTGACGATAAATTGTGAAGTCATCAACATAAAGGCAATTGCTTATTGCAGGAGGAAATTGTTCAGTGATTGAGTTCACTTTAACAGCAAAGAGGATTGCACTTAAGACAGAACCTTGGGGAACACCCTCTTCTTAGTAATCTTCTTCTTCTTCTCAAGAAGAAGATTACTAAGAACACCCTCTTCTTAGTAATCTTCTTCTTGAGTATTCTGCAATTGAGCAGGTTCTTCTCTTAGTAGTAAAAACTTTCCTTCCACTCTCTTCTGTTCTGAGCCTTCTCTTTCAAGGTTGTGTACCTATCTCCATTCAGCATGTCATCTAGCATTGTTTTCCTTACTCTTCCTCTGGGTCTTTTTCCATCTGTTTTTCCTTCGATGGCATCTCTGATGATTCCATTCCCTATCAGAATATGTCCGATCCAGTTTCCCTTTCTTCTTTTTATTCTTCTTCTTAACAGACTTCTTTCTTCTTCTATACTTTTTAAGACCTCTTCATTAGTTATTTTATCTGTCCATTCGAATATTGCTTCGGAATACATGTTAAACAAAATTGGTGAGAGAGAGAGAGAACAGCCTTGTTTTACTCCTCGTCTAATGATACCTGGTTCTGTTGTACCATATATATCTCTCACCATGGCAGTTTGTCCCGTGTATAGTGAAATAATTAGCCTTCTGTCTTTCAATCTTTTCTGTTACTTCCACCATCTTATCCTATTTTACAAAGTCAAAAGCTTTTTCAAAATCTATATAACAGATATTAGCTTCTTTATTCACTTCCAGACTTTTTTCACTTACTATTCTTAACAGTCCAATCGCATCTCTTGTTCCCCTACCCTTCCTGAAACCAAACTGATCTTCTCCAAGAAATTCTTTCACCTTAGTTGCAATTCTTCGTGTTAAGATTCTCATAAATATTTTTGATGTATGGGAAATTAGGCTTATTGTTCTAAAATCCTTGCAGTTCACTGTATTATTTTTCTTTGGTATAGGTATTAATATTAAGGTCATAAAATCTTTTGATAGTTCTCCTTTGTTATAAATTAAATTTATTATTTTGGTTATTTCTTCAGTTCCTTTCTTCTGAAGTTGTTTCAGGAATTCCGCAAGTATTTCATCTATTTCATCTGGTAGGGTGTTGTTTTCCTCTTATTCTAAGGTGAACTGGACTCTGGGGTGTTGGTTGTTTTAGTGTGTTAGGAAGGAGTGGAGTGTATCTGTGCCATGTGGCCAAATAGCGAACACATCATCCATGTATCGAAGCCAAATAGTGGATTTTTGTGGGGCGGAGTTTAAGGCTTTCTTTTCAAAGGTCTCCATAAAGAAATTAGCCAAGGGTGGGGAAAGTGGTGAACCCATGGATGTCCCCCTCTATCTGTTTGTAGAATTTTCCTTGCCAAACAAAATAGCCTGAGTTCATTGTGAACTGAAATAGGGCTGAGATATCGGGAGGAAACTTGGCTTGGATGAGCTCTAGGGTTTCTTTGAGTGGGACATTAGTGACTAGGGAAGAGATGTCAAAACTGACCATTATGTCAGTGTGTTGGAGTGAGAGGTTTTCTATACTGGCTTTAAAGTGGGCTGAGTTTTTTATGTGTGATGGTGTGTTGCCAGTATAGTATGTGAGCATTTTGGCTAAATGTTTGGCTAATTTATATGTGGGGGAATCAAAGCCATCCACTATGGGACATAATGGCATATTTTGTTTATGTATTTTTGGGAGTCCATATAATCGGGAGGTCTAGAGTATAAGGTTTTAGTTTGGTAGTGACTTCCACAAGCCAAGAAGTGACTTTCTTAAGGAGTCTGGAGAGTTCTAATCTGAGAGCTGTAGGATTATATTCAATAGGGAGGTAAGTAGTACGGTCTAGTACTAAAGCATTAAGCTTACCTTTGTAGTCCTTTTGATTGAGCACCACAGTGGCGTTTCCCTTATCCAGAGGAGTCCAGTTCACCTTAGAAAAAGAGGAAAACAACACCCTCCCCCTTCCTAGACACTTTAATCACTCGCCAGCTTGATGGATCTTTGGTTTTCTCTGTTTACAGAAAACCCACTCATACTGGCAGATACATTCACCAGCAATCCCTCCCTCCCTCACAACAATATGGGGTTATAAAAACACTATATAACAGGGCAAAATTAATCTGCTCAGATGACAAGGCCCTAACCACTGAACTAAACCACATCCTCAACACTTTCTTAGCCAGTGGCTATAACCCCCAAAAAAATCCAAAAAATACTAAAACCAGTAAACTACAACCCCCCCCTCCACAATAAAGATTACACCAAATCGATCACCATCCCCTACATCCAGGGCACCTCTGAGAAAATAACCAATATCCTTAAAAAATTATGACCTTACTTCTTGTTACAGACCATATAAAAAGTTGGCATCCCTTATCCGCTCTACTAAAGACCAACCACTTCCCCTAGACTTACCTGGTGTATACCAGGTCCCTTGCAGCTGCAAATTGTCCTACTTTGGCCAAACAGGCAGGACAGCAAATATCAGGATTTCAGAACACAAAGACTACATCTGGTTTCACCAGTACAGCCACTCTGGGCTGGCAGACCATGCCTTAGATACCCACCATAGAATTCGTTGGAAGAAAACTAAAATAATACACCGCAGCAAGTTTAAGTACGAAAGATTATTCAAGGAATCATCAGCAGCTCTAAAAAACGTTCCAAATCTCAACAAATTTGGGTGCATGAAACTACCCCAAATTTGGGAGACTTACATTATGAGAACTTCAGCCCAACGGCCAAGACAACCAAATTAGCCCACCAGAGGGCACCATTAGGACTTCAGGAACAATATTAGTTTCTTGCTTTCTTCCTCATTTGCTTTTGTTAGTGCCTGCGTGCACATACCATATTTTTATGTTCCTGAAGATGGCAACGTGACGTTGCCGAAATATAGAAGTTATTCATTAAAGTTGCCTTTAATTAATATACTTTATATGCATTGTTAATTCCGTAAGCTAATTACCAGTTATCATCTCATAATGGATATCATTGGAGCCTATTGCACTAGGATGAGATAGCAAAAAAGCTCTTTTGAGTTTCTCTTTAATAAATGGTTTGTTATATGGCACTATGTCTTTGGTACAGAAGCTTAATCATTGTTTCTCTTGTTGCTCTTTTAGTATTAAAAATTCATGGGGGGTATGAGACTGTTGCTGAGATTTGGCAAAGTTTTTGCCCAAGTGTCTGCAATAGTTTTGGGATCAGCGATGATACATCCATTATGTTCCAAGGTAAACAGATGATGTGTTCTGTATCTACCTTTCATCCTCTGGATTTTATCCCATACAGTTTTTGCACTAGACATTTGATTGATCGATGATGTAAATTGGATCAAAGATTGTTTTTGACTCTGACGTCTCACATAATGTGCTTTGGCTTGAGCACGCTTAAAAACTGTTAAGTTTGATGTAGTGGGGTATCTACGAAATATATTCCATGCTCTATGTTGATCTTTTTTGGCTGTCTGGTATTCTGGGTTCCACCAGAATGTCTGATTTTGGATCGTGGAAATCGAAATGATGTTCTCAGGATGGAGGCTGTTGATGCCTGGACAATGCACTTTGTTATATACTTTACTTCTTCATTGATAGTAACAGCATTAAATTTTGCAAGATGAGAAAAAGTGTTCTAGTCAGCCTGATTCATTTTCCATATGGATGAAAATGGTTACTGCGAAGACATTGTGCTAAGAACAGGAAAGTAATTGCTTCCATATAAGTTCTCTTCGACATCCCATGTGAGCAGTGGAAGAATGGAATGGGGAGCAGATTGTAAGATCAATTGCAGAGTATGACTGAGCAGGCATATGGAAGAAAGTATCGAGTCTATTATTCAAAAGGGAGAGGTCATATTGTCGAGGATTCTTTCAGTGATTTGACCTTGTCCGTTTGTGTTGGCGCCAACACAAACATTAAAGTCATACGACTATTGTGACCATTAAAGTCATCAATCAGAGGTATGGGTTTAGGCAGTTGCAAGATAAGGTTATCAAGATCGATTTCATTTAATTCAGCAATCGGTGGTAAATAAATTGAACATACTGTAATAAATAAGCCCACAGATAAGTGAATTACTACTGCTTCCAGAACAGTATTAAGTTGGACATCTTAGATGTAATGGAATATGACTGTCCACTAGGATAGCAACTTCTCCATGAGCAGGACCACCTCCAGTTCTGTCCTTACGTACAACAGTGAGATTCCTTAAGGTAGGTTACTAAATACTTAAGGAATTGACAGTGTATACTAGAATATAAATTAAAACAAACTTTAATATATACTTTCTGTATATTATATAGAAAATTGGCATCCCTTATCCGCTCCACTAAAGACCAACTACTTCCCCTAGACCTACCTAGTGTATACCAGATCTCTTGCAGCTGTAAATTGTCCTATTTTGGCCAAACAGGCAGGACAGCAAATATCAGAATCTCAGAACACAAGGACTACATCCAATTTCACCAGTACAGCCACTCTGGGCTTGCAGACCATGCTCTGGATACTAGCCACAGAATAAGGTGGAAGAAAGCCACAGTAATACACCGCAGCAAGTTCAAATATGAAAGACTATTCATGGAATCAGCCTCAGCCTTAGGAATATAATTTAATTTAAGTTGAGGGATATTGCATCACATGTTATTCGACTAAGAAACAATATGGGATGCAATATTCCTCAACTTGAGTTGCCGCTAGAGGGCCAGGCGAACGGTCGTGTTTTCAGGGAGCTCCCGAAAGCTAAGTACAATTTTGAATGGAAATTAGAATATATGTTAAAATCATAACGTAATATTGTCTAAATTTGGTAGCTTGTTGTATCTGTGTGATTTTGGTGTAAATTCCGTTAATTAATTTAGTATTTAACGATACGTTTCATAGATTTGAATATGGCGCCAATGCGACGTAAGATAATGGCGTCCAAAAATACGACGCCATTGTTCAAAAACTATAATGTGAGAGAATTTGTTCAATGTGATGTGTGTGGAATGTATGCATTCCCGAATGAGGCTGGAGTTTGGATTGAAAGTGATAGTGGTGGGAGAATGTGTAGAAAGTGTATGCAAAGTGAGGAGTCGAAGTATGTGTCAGGTTGTGAGACAGTTATGGTTGAAGAAAGCCAGAATGTGAGTGAAAATAGTGGCTTGATAGGGAATTGCGGTGTACAAGATGGCAATGTGAGCGGTGATCTAAGAAAGAGTGAGAGCAATTATACAGAAAGAGAAAATGGTTTGAATGATAAAAAAAATGAGGAATTATTTGTAGGAAGTGAGATCGCTAGGTTGCGCGCAGTGATACAAAATGCGCAGCGGCAATTAGAGCACCTGCAAAACTCTTTCCAGAGTGAGTCGGCTAACGTAAATAAACAGCGTGGGAGAGTTTCCGAAATGAAGGAGAGAGTGTTGTATGGTGACTCGTTATTAAGAGGAGTAATAGACGGGAGTGTCACTAAATCGTACTTACCGGGTGCGAAATTTAAGGATGTAAGTGAGAGTATTAGAGTGCAAAAACAGAGGGTGAAAGAATTAATAATTGTGGCGGGTACGAATGAATTGAAAGGTGATAAATTTTTTATGAGAGAGGACTTGAAAGTATTGTTAAAGGTAGCGAAAGAAAAGAGTGACAGAGTTAGAATGGTGAGTCTGTTACCGCGGTATGACAGAGAGGAGTTTAGAAGGAGGGCCATAATCACAAATGACATTATGCGCAGGTTATGCGGACGGTGTGGTGTGGAATTCGTGAACGTGTGGAATGAGTTTGATGGGCGAAAGGACTTATACAAGATGGATGGCCTGCATTTGAATGGACTTGGTGTGCGGAGACTGGAAAAAGTGTTGCTGAATGAAGTGAAAATGGATGTGCAGAACCAGGGAAACTAGAACTACCAAGGAGGGGGGGAAGTGGATATCCAGACATCAGTGAGACAGTTGAGTGTAAAAATGTATATAATGTACCTGAGCCAGCACTAAAGACAAAAAATGGGAATGGGACATTTAGAATAACGCATCAAGATAGGGGTGGGACAAAGGGATCACTGCAATTCATGTATACTAATGCCAGTATTAGGAACAAGAAGGAAGAATTTTTGGCCTTGATTGGCTCTTCCTGGCCACAGGTTATTGGCATTAGTGAAACATGGCTGACGGAAGATGATATAGTTAGTGGGATAGAATGTGTAGGTTATAGTATGTTTAGGAGGGACAGAGAGAATAAAATTGGGGGAGGGGTGTTATTGATGATAGCTGATGAACTGCAGCCAAGGAGAATTGAAGTATTGCAGGATAGTGAAAGGAGCTCATTTGAGGCTATTTGGTGTGAGATTGACACTGGCAGAATAAAATATACAGTTGGGTGCTGCTATAGACCAGGTGATGGAATAGATGGTGGAGATGGTATGCATAAACAAATTGATGAAATGATTGGAAGGAGAGTAATTTTTATGGGGGATTTCAACTATGGTAACATTAATTGGAAGGAGGAGAGGACACATGTGAGGAAGGAAATGGATTTTATTCAATTATTAAGGGATAACTATCTGAAACAGCATGTAATTGAAAATACTAGGGGTGTGAGAGTGCTTGACCTGGTAATTGCATCTCAAACTTTGACTGTAATGAATATGACCATGTTGCCACCTATTGGTGAGAGTGATCATAAGGTCTTGACCTGGGAGGTGGCTAAAGGTGTGCAATTTGTGATTAAGACAGGGTATATGTGGAATTACTGTGCTGGCAAGTATGACAAGCTTATGAGATTGCTTGGATCAGTGCCATGGCATGTACAACTGCAAGGGCTGGACGTCGATAGAGCATGGGAAGTGGTCAAAGAGCATTTACAGGAGGTTATGGCTGATTGTATACCTAAGGTCCGAATAGTGAAACAAGTAGGGGTTAAATGGATGAATAACACCATTAAGCTTGAGCTGCAAAAAAAGAAACAACTATGGAAGGAATTTAAAGAAAGGGGTGACCTGCAGGCACACGAACGGTATAAAGTGCAGGCTAGAAGGGTAATGAGTGTGGTAAAAACAGCAAAAGCCGATTATGAAAGGAAACTAGCTATGCAAGCAAAAGAGAATCCCAAACAGTTCTTTCAATATGCTGTAAGCAAGAAAAAACTGTACATGGCAAAATGATTTTAAGGAATTACGATGGTAAAGAGTTCACTGAACCAGTCGATATAGTGGAGTTACTGAGCGAGCACTTTGCAAAAGTATATCATCCAGGTGGTGATGTTGAAAAAATGAAGGAACCATTAGTTTATACAGGAATTGTGATGAATGAAGTGGAGGTGAATAGTCTATTACAGAACCTTAATGTGAATACATCTGTGGGATTGGATGGTATACCGGCACGGGTCTTGCATGAAGCGGCTAATGAATTATCAGTGCCCTTGACCATGTTGTTTAATCTGAGTCTCAGGTCTGGCTTAGTCCCGAAGGCGTGGAAAGAGGGGAAATTAGTTTCACTGCATAAAGGAGGATCCAAGACTATGGTTGCAAATTACCGACCGATCAGCATATCAGGAGTCGTTGTCAAGGTCTTGGAGAAAGTAGTCAAGGGAAAAATACAGGAATGGATTGATGAAAATGAGATACTGTACAGAGGACAGCATGGCTTTGTGAAGGGTAGATCATGCCTCAGTAACTTGCTCAAGTTTTATAACAAGGTGACGGCTGAACTGTATAAGGGAAATGGGTTTACAGTGATACTGCTGGACCTGGCAAAGGCGTTTGACAGGATACCACATGGAATTCTAATCCGTAAACTACAACATATGGGAATGGATATAGGGTTGGTGAGATGGATAGCTGGGTGGTTGATGGAGAGATATCAAAGAGTAGTTTATTCAGGAGTAGAGTCCAAAAACGGCCTGTGACTAGTGGTGTGCCACAGGGTTCTGTTCTTGGGCCACTGCTGTTTAATCTGTTCATTAACGATATAGGGAAGGGTCTAAGTGGGACAGTTCATTTGTTCGCTGATGATGCAAAGTTGGGTAGGGCGATAGTGAATGCAGAAGATGTCAAAGTCTTGCAAGATGACTTAGATAGATTGGAGTTCTGGACTAAGGAGAATGGATGTCATTTTAATGTGACAAAATGTAAGGTTATGCATTTCGGAGTGAAAAGATTAGCAGCAGTATACCACATTGGTGGAACTGTACTCCAAGAGATTGATGAGGCCAGGGACTTGGGAGTGTTGGTGGATAGGGAGATGAAGTTTAGGGGGCACATTGCGAAAGTAGCTTAATCAGCTCATCAACTCACTTGGTTGTTGAAAAATACCTTGACGAGCAGAGACAAGCAAGTTATTGTACCTCTGTACCGAGCCCTGATAAGACCTCATCTCGACTACTGTGCCCAGATTTGGTCACCTCGGTTCCTTCTTGATGGGGAGGAGGTGGAGAGAATCCAGAGGCGAGTAACTAAGATGATAGCAGGTCTATGGAATGAACCATATGAGAACAGGTTGAGGATTTGTGGGTTGCAGAAACTAGTTGATAGGCGGAAAAGGGGAGATATGATTGAGACATTCAAATTGCTGAAAGGATTCTATAGGATTAATTCAGAGGATATTTTTGAGATCAGGACTGGGGGGTGGGAGAACTAGGGGACACCCATGGAAGCTGGGCAAGAGCGTGGTTAGCAGGGGTGTTAGAGCTGGGTTCTTTACTTTTAGAGTGGTGAATGAGTGGAATAAGCTGCCAGAGTCTGTTGTGGGTGCTATGACAGTGAGCGAGTTCAAGGCAAGGTATGATAGATACTGTGAGAATGTTGAACAGTTGTGTGAACATGATGTTTAGGGCCTCCCTCGATGAGTCTAAGGACTCCCTGGAGTAGCCCGTAATAATAATGATAATATGATAATGATAACTTAAATAAGTTCATGTCGCCGAATTGAAGCCTTTGGCTCTTCATATAATTAATAATTTATTAAGACACCTTCTTGGCATTCTCGTAGAAGGGATGCAAGTTCTGTTCGCTACAAACTTGTATTATTAACTAGGTCTACCTACTCACTGATGAGACCTCAAAAAAGGTTGAAACCAGTCTAGGTAGTGACCTTCTCTCATAATGTAGAACAGAAATACAGCCTTGAAGCTAAGTTCACATTATGGGTAAATGCCAAGAATAGTGATCGGAGCTTGCTCCACCCTTTCTATGAGTTGCCTCAGTTTGCACTACCTAAATGGATCAGGTGCTGCTTTCCAGGTATTTGCTTACGCTTGGAATCGCCGAACTTTATATAGTTTCTATATTCAGCATGAAACTCTTTGAGTTTCTTATTTGGCTAAGAAACAATATGGGATGCAATATCCCTCAACTTAAATAAGTTCATGTTACCGAATTGAAGCCTTTGGCTCTTCATTACTTTTGTCAAGTTTATATTTATCAATTTTTTGGGAAAAATGGAAGACCAGTGTCCATCACTTCCTCTGGTAAAATATTCAATTTCAATACATCTGATGTGTTAGGGTCAGTTGGCAAGTTTTTTCTTTTCTTTCAATTTACTTTCAATAGATATTGAATTATCTATTTTTTCTGTGGGGATGCCTGGTGGTTTATCTTTAAGTGATATATTTGCCATAATTTCTTTGACAAGTGGGTTCTCATTGAATGGAACCATTTTTGGAGTTGTCTCTGGAGTGAGACCATAGGTCATGCAATTGATGTGCCCAACAGAGAAGCACTGTCCCCATACCTGAACAAAGAAGTTCGGTATGGGGAAATTATCAGATAGTGGAATAGACATACGAGTTTGAGTTGGTGTTGACATTTTCTTAATTGTTACCTTCTCAGCATACGAAGATCTCAGAGCAGGTGTGGTGGTTGCTAGCTTTCTTTTTGCATCCTGATATGATATGTTTTGTTCTGTTTTAATTTTTTGTATTTGTTTTTCATCTTTCCACTTCTGACTTGCACAAGAGTAATCTGGATGAGCTCCCTGACACATTTACCTTTTTTTTGCACAGCAAGATTTGTTATCATGCTCTTTACTACCACATTAGTCACAGGTGGTAGAGCCATGACAGGCAGTTTGGGCATGCCCATATTTTTTACATTTAAATCATCTTAGCAGATTAGGGGTATACACTTTAACAGGACAGCTGAGATACCTTGCTTTTACAGATTTTGGAAGCTGTTGTTGTGGAAGATGATATTCCTGTTGGAACCAGGTGACCATTCCTACGTATCAGGATGTGCCTCACACCTGTCATTCCCTTCTTTAAGCTCTGAACATATTTCCTCATCAGGAACAGCAAGGAGATCCTCTGTCACTCCTTTACAGTAATTGAGTGTTTTATGGAGTGTTACTGTAATTGCCATGCTACCGATGTTACTCCTAGTAGTTTCTCGGAATGTTGTTCACATAATGCCTCCACAAGGATATCACCAGAACATGATTTCTTAATAGTTTTGGGAGGTTTTGTCAGTCCTTCTAAATCCTTTAAAAAAAGAAGGGTGACATTTTCCCTGTTTCATGGTTGATCAAAAACACTGGTACATTTATATTAGTATCATGAAATTTTGTTTCTTACTTCTGTTACCAAATGCTGTATCAATGGTATCGGTACTTGGTTGGGACTTTGTTAAAGTCCCTAAAACATTTGATGATGAAGAAGATATGTCCAAGGAGTTTTTGGTTTGCTGCCAGAGCTCCCAACCAACTATGGAGCCACACATGGATTGGAATGCCAGGGCTTCCTCAGAAGCTATACCAGCATTACGGCATCCCTTGGATAATGACCCTGGGCCATGGGGAAAGAGACTTACTGCAACACCATTGACCCTTGCAGGCAAGCCCACTAGCCAATTGATCCTGGCCAGGCCATCCAGGATCACCTGTCTTGCCGAAGCAGAGACCAAATAGTGCAAGGTTACCAGGATCCCCTTTTCCAGATTTCCACGGATCATACTGCATGACAAACATGGCGTCAGGACCTTGGATCCCAGTGATGGTGGCCTGGAAAAAAGGATAGTAAAAAAGACTCAGGAGAAGTAGAGCAAAGAATATGGGAAGAAAAGTAAAGCAAAAGGGGAAGAATGAAAAGGGCTATTACCATCACTGGGAGGTCCCTTCCACCATAAACAGGTGCACCACATGGAGGAGACAGTAATAGTGATATATGAATACTGCTATAACACAAATCTACAAATAATATACATACAACATTTCTGTAGTATTCCTTAAGGATTATAATATATGGTAAGCAAGTTTACTATTTATAACACAATTAAATTTTTTTATACCACTACCATAAGCATATAGGGCAATACTGAATAACAAATCACATATATACTTTTAGATTATCTTATCATATAACAAAAACATATTTCTCATAAAATAAAATTCTCACCAAACATATAAACTGTAAAAAACGAACATAATAAATAATACAATTATGCGAAATTTTTACAAAGTGATGTGTTTGTGTTTGTGCTAGGAAATGTTACGGATTAAGTGTTATTCTCAGAAGAGAAATATCTTGACTATTGAACTATATATTACCAAAGCTAAGGGGAGAACTAAGGTCTTTTGTAGGAGAGGGGAGATAAAATTATGTTTTGAAAGCATTGAAGGTGACTGGCTTGTCATCATCCCATTATTGGGTAGAATGAAAATCATAGTTCAGGGCACTGATTGTAAGGCACCAATTATAAAGGATGGATAGAAGACCTTAAGATAATTTGAGTGCAATAACAGGTTTCTCCAAACCCTTCCATGGCATGTGTCTAAATTTAGATGAATGATGTGGTTAATATCTGCTGTGGGTATGGACTGGAGGACTCCATATTGGAGATAACTGATTACATCAGTTCTCCAGATGTTGACTGTTGATGACTTTAGACAGCATTACTTTAGACAGCACTGAAGTGAGAATATATTGGTCGATAATTTGATGATAGGACACATTGCCTACTTTCTAAAAAAAATCAGTTGTGTACTTAAATCCCAGCTAAATATAATATAATGTGGATATGATAAAGGACAGGTATTAGTTAGGAGCACATCCCTTGAGCATAGTTGGGAGGATATTGTCAGGACCAGAAGCCTTTTTGGCATCCAGGTTGATCGTGATTCTTCTGAGGTCTTTCTGGCTGAAGAACTATACCATATAGGTCTTCAGCCAGAACACAAAGCCATTCGATGTGTAATATGTAATTTTATTGTATAAGATGCATCATGATTTCAAAAAGAATTATTTAGTAAAAAAAGTATTGAAAATTTACAGATTATGTTGCTTTGATATTTACTGTTATTAAAATGAAATTTATATGATTGAAGTATTAAACAATTTATACTTATGAATGAAAACATTATGACTACCTACCTGGTACCACGTTGGGAATACTTTGGTCTAGATAACCACTTGTAACCATCTTGGAATTCAGGACACTTTCCATGATATTGGACTCAATTCTAAGATGGTTACAAGTTGATAGGTCAGCTAGATAGAACAACATCCCAGAGGTTAGCAACTGAGCAAGGTACTGCCATTGACCAGATGATGCATTCCACATGATACCACAGTGCTTGATTCAGGAGAAGGTGGCTAGGGGAGCACCAGGAATGTTTGGATAATATGCTTTCAAAACCATGCTTGTACAGTGTGAGCCTTGTGACAGGGTATTGTCTTGCTAGAAGAGTCCAAATTTTTTTTGGGTGGATTGTCGCTATGTAGGGTAGTACCTAGTCTGAAACAATCCCCAGGTAAGAATAAGCAGTCAGGATATGTTCTTTGGGGATGAGAGCACCCACTGATATCTGTGAGAACAATTCCCAAAATTTTTTAACATTTTTATACAAGAATTCATTAAAGAAGCATCCTCAACAAAAGGAGTAAAAGTCAATGGAAGACCATTCATACATAACACATATGCAGATGTAATTATAACAGATAAGAAATAACATTTAACTTCAAATTGTTGTTTAAATTTGACTTCAAATTTAAATGACATAGCAACAATAAAACACACTCTCCATACCATGGCCAATGATGAATAAACTGAATAAAATTTGGAAAAACAAATTCCTGCGAATCTAAAATTATATGAAAGTATAATGCTATCAACAGCTCTCCACGGGGCAGAAACTTGGACCTTGAAAAAAGAAGCAGATAGGAAACTGTTGACTTTTGAAATAAAATGCATTAGGAAAATCAACAGAACTCATTGTGCAGAATATGAGACAAATGCACAAGTGCTACAAGAGTTGAATATCCTTAATTCACAATTTTTTAATATAGTTAAAAAGAATCAACGCTATTGGTTTGGTCACATTGTGCAAATGGAACAGAACAGACTTCCTCACTTGGTATTTGAGAGTACTGTGGAGGCTGCAAGACTCAGGAGAAAACCAAGATTATTATGCCATAAAGTCCTTAGAACTGCATTGAACTTTCAGAGCGTTTTGGCATAAGAAAGAGCTCGCTATGGACAGAGAATAGTGGAAGGTTCTTATCCACATGGGACTCAACCTGTTTGGAGGACAGAAGAGAAGAAGAAGAGAGAGAAAAGCTCGGGTTTGTATTCATTTGGAAAAATAATATTGAGAAAGGCCCTTCAAAACAGGGTAGATGGAATGAATACTTGTCACTGCATATGGATATTAACAGTGTCCAGATGCAGTGGATATTGAATATTTTCTTTAAATTAGCCTTTAAATCTTTGAATCATACAAAAATTTTTCTTTTCTTTTTATACTTTAAAGTGAGTTATTTCATTTCTTGCATGCTAAAACGTTTATATGTTTTCCAAGAAATATACAGTTCATATTGCAGTCGTTGTAGTGGTAACAACATTGATACTTTTTGCCAGGGGTTGTATTCCCAATTGAGTGTTTTCTGCCACCTTACTGTCACTGCTTGTTTCATTAACAGTCTTTGGAAGTAATTATTCCATGCATCAAGGATATCTTTATCTTCAATTTTTGTTTCACTTTTATCATCTCTGATTCCTTTTTCTTACATTTCTAAGATTTTTTTCAATAGCCTCCAGAACATTTTTTCACCTTCCTGATATTTATATTCTATGTTCTTACCAAAGTCTTCTCATGCCTTTTATTTAGCTAGTTTTATACAGTGCTTTGCTTTCTTACATTTGTCTGTTTTCTCTAACAGCAAACTGATATATTTGCCAGGAACTTTTGATATGCTTTCTTCTTTTCCTTCAGTGCCTCTTTAACATTCTTGGTCAACCATGGAGTTCTGATTTTTCTATGCTTGCTCTTTGTTATGGCTAATTTTATTGTTAATGTTTGTCTATGAAGGTTACAAGACCACATCTTCCTTTTATACTGTGAGCTATGATTATGATGTATCTAGTCATATCCACTACTATGAAGGAGTCTGAATATTTTTGATGATTTTTCTGTGCTTGCAGACAAACTTACCACATGCCTCTCTATCTGAATCAGTCAGTGTTTTCTTCAGGGTTTGCTGCTGAATCTCCAAGGTTTGGTTCTTGTTTTCAATCTTTCATTTTTTTCTTGAATAATGTTTGTGTATTTTAGTTTACAGTTCACATCTGAAAACTGCTTAACTTTGATTCCTTTTAAAATTTCTTATACACTCTTCTTTTCAGTATGAAATTCAATTTTATCCTGCTCAACAATAAATGGTGATTACTTCCAGTTTTCAAATCCTGAACCAGTTGGAAAAATATAGCCGTGAACAATAATATAGTCAGTGAGACTTTTCTTATTTCTTGCATCTTCTCTCCATGTGAATTTGTGCACATTTTTATGTTGGAACATGGTGTTAGTAATAATTAATCCATCTCCTGAACAGAAATCCAGCAGGTATTTATCATGATTATTAGTTTTGCACTTTCTCCAAATTCCCAAAGCATTTCTGTATGTCTGGTAATCATTTCCTACTCTGCTGTTTAGATCTCCAACACGATCCAACTTCGTCATCATCATCTGAGCAATTCAGGTATAGGCTTTTTATGTCCTGTTCCTGCTCTGCAGAAAGTTGATCTTTCCACCTTAATCTTGGATGTCCATGGTCTCTTCTTCTTGTAGGTTTATATGTATATGCTAATTTGGGAATCCTATTGTTATTCATCCTTTCTATGTGGTGTAGCCAATTTTGCTGATATTCTTCTATTTCTTCTATGATGTTTTTTGTATCTAATCATTCTCTTATTTCTGTGTTTTTATCCACCCTAGTGAGTCCCAGGAGAGGTCTTAGAAACTTCATCTGTGCTACTTCCAGTCTTTGTTTGTTTCTTTGTTTTAGAATCCAAGTTTCACTTCCAAATTTGAGAGATGGTTTAGAGGTCATATTATGTAATCTTGAGTTTCTTTAGTCATTTGGTTTTCCAAAATTTCTTTTAATTATGCCATTCATTCTATTGTAAATTTGTAGTCTTGCTTCCAATTGTGATTCAGTATTGTATTGCAAGATTATATTTCGCAAGTATTTGAATTCTCTAACTTTTTCTATTATTTTATTATTAAGCATAATTTTTACTTTTTGAATGGTGTTTCCACACATTGCCATAGCTTTTGTTTCAGAGATTTTCATTTAAAATTTTTTAGCTATTTTTTAGAGATGGTTGGTTGCAATTTGGAGTTTATCTTCTGAATTTGAAATTAGTACTTGATCATCTGCATAAAGTATTGTATTTAGCTGTATATTATTTGTTAGTTTAACTCCATCTTTGACAGTTGTTTTCCATTCTTTTAGGACTCTGTTTATATAAATGTTGAATAGGATTGGGGATAAGCCACTACCTTGTCTTACTCCTTTATTTATAGTTATAGGTTCTGATAATGTTCCATCTGCAAATTTGATGCATATATAGATTTTTTATTGCATTAATTAATTGAGGAGGTATTTTATCATCTTGTAATATTTTCCGGAGTAGATTTCTGTTCAAGTTATCATACGCCTTTTTGTAGTCAATAAATAGAAGAAAAGTGGGCAGATTAAATTTTTTTCTTTTTTCTATGATCTCTTGCATTGTGAAAGAGGCATCTGTGCATCCTCTTCTAAAACCACATTGTTCTTCTTCTAAATAATTTTCTGTATATTTAATTAGTCTGTTCTTTAAAATGTTTGCATATAGTTTAGATGCTATTATTAAAAGAGTAATGCCTCTGTAATTTCCACATTTGTCCTTGTGACCTTTTTTGTGAATATTTATATGAATGGGAAACTGCTCCAGTTTCCCATTCTTTTGGGATCTTTTGATATTTCCAGATATTACTGAAAAGTTTAAGTAGGTTTTCTTTAAGCTATTGTCTGCATATTTAAAGAGCTCAACATATATTCCATCCAGGCCTGGGCATTTTCTATTTCTTGAGTTTTTAAATTCTTTTTCCAATTCTTCCATTGCTATTTCTTCTGTACTTTCCTGTGTATTGATATCTTCAATTATGTAAGTTTTGTCATTGTTTTGTATTTCTTGTTTTTCATTCCACAATGTTTTTTAGTGTTCTATCCAATCTGCTTTGGAAATTAGATTATTTCTTAATTGGTCATTTTCTGCTGTTTGTAGTTGCCTGAAAATTTTAAAACCTATTCTTTGTTGTCCAGTGAAATCCTGCTCTAATGATTTAACATATTTACTTCAATCTTCTCTGCGTATACTTCTGGAAAGCTTTCTGACTTCAGCCTGTAGTTTCTTATATTCTATATAGTCAGCAGTGTTTTTACTCTGCGGATAGATTTTAAAAGTCTGTTTTTTCCTTTCGATTAATTCCTTTAAGTCATCATTCCAAGTTCTGAGCCATTTTTTGTTTTTCCTTGATTTGTATTCTTAAACTTTCTTCTGCTGCTTTTAGTATGGTTTCCTTTATATTTTTCCAGTCAGTTTCAACATTGTTTGTGGTTGGTTTTATTTTATCTCTTATTCTGCTTTTATATAAGTTTCTGATACTCTCCTGTTCTAGGAGGCGAATTTTAAACTGTTTATTAGATGTTGGTTCATTATCTTTTTTTCTTTTGAAGTATGTGGTTCTTTTTATGAATTCAAATCTGCTTTCGACTAGCATGTGATCACTGTCAATTTCGCTTCCTCTTAAAACCGTTGTATCCTTGATATTATTATTTAGTTTGTTGTTAATAATAATGTAATCTATTATTGATTTAGTTCCTCTTGTTTGCCATGTGTACTTACGTATATTTTTATGCCTGAAAAAAGTATTGCTGATTTTGAGACTGTTAAATATGCAGAAGTCTCTTAATAAAATTCCATTGTTATTGATTACTGATTCTCCCTCTGATCCAATGCATTCTGTTATTGCGTTATTTCCCACTCTAGCTTTGAAATCTCCCATCAAGATTGTTGCTTCATTTTTATTTGTTTCATCAATACATTCCTGAAGTTTTCCTTAAAATTCTTCTGTCTCGTCCTCTTTTCCATCTACTGGTGCATAAATTCCGAAAATATTGAATGTTTGATTCATAATTTTCATTCTGACATTGATTATTCTGTCTGATATACCCAAGCATAATCCAAAATTTTGTTTTTCCATTTTTTTATTAATCCAAATTGCAACCCCAGATAAAGCCCAGTTGTCTTTCGGAACTCCGGAGATCATGCCACAATCTTCCAGAATTTGAGATCCCTTCTTTTTCTTTTTTGTCTCAGTTATTGCTACTATATCAATGTTTCTATTTTTTAGTTCTCTGTTTAGCTCATCAATTTTGTGTGTGATTCCATGGACATTCCAACTTTTTTTCCAATGATCCAACTTTTCCCTTTTAATTGTCAGTTGCTTTAGCTAATGCCTCATAATGCTACGTTGTTTTGAATTATTTTAAAACTATATATATATATATATATATATATATATATATATATATCAATATCAATACTAGTACCTATATCTTAGATATCTAAAAATATATTCTTAAAAAATTATTCTGATAGAAAAGTCAGCTAACAGTTATCAACATTTTGTGTGAAGTATAACAATTGTCCATTCATTATATGATATGATTATTTTCTGCTGTTCATTATTAAAATAAAGCATAATTCAGTTGTATTACTGTTGTTAATTTCAGTGTGTGTGTGCAGAAGTTTTGGCCTAATGAGTAAAATGCATATCCACTTGTAAAAGGCGATTGTATCTAATAAAATGTACCTCATATATGAATTATTTGAAGTATGTTTTTACAAAATAAAGTCCATGTATTGTGTGTGGGATTGTTGTAAATCCAACATGTAGAATGTGGATTTCTAATCTTATCACTGTGTGATCTTTCCTGTGGAATTATTCTAAATTCATTTTTTGTTAATGAGATTATCATAAAAAAGATAGTTGACTCTCACTGTAGCAAATACTTTTATATCAAACACCTGACCAAAATCTCAATAGATACTGTGCTAAAAATAAAATTGCTATAGCCTTATTACAAACTGTTTCTGTGGTTCCAAGAATTTTCTGTATCTTTCTGTCTAGCAAATAATATTTCCTACTGATTTAACTATTATTTATATATATATATATATATATATATTATTATTTTTTTAACTTAGGTGCCCATTAAGATTTCTTTGTACTTCCAATCTTCAGAATTCTGTTGGAGTTTTCTTAAAGAAAGAAATAGAATGGAAACAAGTAGAAAAGAAAAAATCATTTATGAATGGCATAAACTCTTTTGAGGAATTTAATTTACCAGGAAGTGGGATTACTAAAGCTATTTTTGAAGAATGGTAAACAAAAAAAAAAGTGTGTTTTCTCATATTAATTATGTTAAAAGCAGAATTGTTCTTTCTAAGAATATATTAATCACTAATACATAAGCAACAAATTTAATAATATCTAAGATAAATTATACATGAGAAATTATATTTTTATTGTAATACAAGTATAAGCAAACAGTTTGTGTGTAAATTATCTTCATTACTTCAAAGGCACTTCTTACTATAATAATTCATCTAGATCTTGTTTTTCCTCCTGTGCCTTTTTCTTACCATTCTGACAAAAAAAAAAATGTTTGTTTTACCAACCTTTTCCTCTCTAATTTTAAGTGACCATACTACCTGAGATTAGCTCTGCTCACACATTCTTGAATACTAACAGTGTCATGTTCTTTCCTAATATCTTTACTTTTAATTATTATATCATTAATGCTATCTGTTCACACCTCCTAATCTTTCTCAGAACTTTCATATCTGTTGTCTCCAGTCTTTGATCAAGTGCTTTACTTTTAACCCAGATCTCAATTCATACATCAAAATTGGTTTTAACAGTGTCTTTTATACTGCTAATTTGGTGTTCCAGCTGTTTTCTCTCTCTTATTCCATATAAACTTATTCAGTTGATTAGCCACCGTACCTTCACGATGTTTCCTAAAAATTGTGACTAAATAGCTGAAATGTTTTATCTTGTTCTTTAGGTTCTCTATTTGGGAATGCAGTTGATATTTTCAATGTTCCTGCCTATTTTCACAGTTTGTCTTTTTATTGCTGCTTTTCAAACCAAATTGACAGCAGCTATTCAATTTAGTCATAGAATCTTTCAGTCTTGTACTGGAATTATTTAGGAGTTTAACATCTTCATAAAGTAAAGAGTCTGAGATTAGCATATCCAATTTTCATATCAGGTTTAATACCACTTTTCTTAATAATGTAATCCATATAGATAATGAATAACAATGGAAATGTGTACCTGTATCTCGCCTATTTGACATCAAACCATCTTCCTGTACTTCCTTCAGCAGCTCAAATATAGAATACCTCTTGCTTGATAATGTCCCAGTCTCTATATTTATTATTACTCTCTGTATTTTCTCAGAGCACATACTGACTTGATATATGCTTTGTTCTTTTCCTTGACTGCCTCTTTAACTATTCACATCTGCCATAGTTTTAATTTTTCCCATCCTAGCAGACATCATGTCTCTCTTTCTCTCTGGCCAATGAATCTATGCTTTCTTCAGGGTCTGCAAGTGAATCTCCAAGGTTTGGTTCTTGTATCATTTTTTTTCCTTGAATAATATTTGTGAATTTGAGTCTACAATCATCTCCTAGAGCTGCTAAACTTTGCATTTTAACACTTTCTTACACACTTTTCTTTTCAGTATGATATTTAATTTTATCCTCTGTATACTGTTGTGTTCTGAATCAGAGGATATTTTGTCTCCTCTCCATTTGAATTTGTGCATATCTTTATGTTGGACCATGGTGTTAATAATGACTATACAGAAATCCAGTAGGAAGTTACCATTATTATTAGTGAGGTTTTCCTGTATTCTGGTATGTTCATTATTCATAGTACATGACACTGTGATTACAGTCTTAAGTGCTTTTTATAATGATTTTTTGTTATAGCTCTGCCCCCTTTCCCCATTTTTTCTAGATCCTTCTCTATTGAAGTTTTTCTCAAAGCCAATATCCTCCAACCATCTCTAATAGATCATCCTTCCATTTTTTTTCTCTGGTTGTCCAAGTATTCATCTTCCTTCATATGAATGCCACAGTGTGTCTTTGTCCATTGATCACTTTTCATCCATGCAATTTGACCTGTTTATTTTTTTTATCTTAAAATCTCTTCCCCTATATGCAGTACTTTTTTCTTTCATGTATCTTCATTCTTAATTTTGTCTTATAGCCCAATGTTTAGCATGAATCTATTTTACTCTGTTTTCTTAATTCTTTCCATTATTTGTTTGGTTATTAGCCATGTCTGATCCACATGTCATAAATGGGATGACACACTGGTTGAAAAAGTTTGGCTCTGTTTTCAGAATTTATCTCCACTCTTATTTATCATCAACATGGATTACATTCTGAAAGCGGTATTAAACCTATTAGAATTGGAAATATCAACATAGCTCTGCTTTATGGATGATGTTGTACTCCTAAATACATCCAGCGTTCTCTAACTAAACTCCATAATTGCTGTAAAAGATTAGACATGAGCAATAAGAAGTTCAAAACTATTAAATAAGCAGAAACATAGAAACCATCAGCTGCATTCTTAATGGAGAACCTATAGAACAAGTAAAATATTTCAGCTGTTTAGGCAAAGTTTTTAGTGAAGATGGAAAATTAAATTTGGAAATAGATAAGAGAATAAGAAAAGCTGGTATTGTGAGGAGCCAGTCGAATCAATTTATATGAAATAAGAAAAAAATTAGCCAAAATTCTAAACTAGATTTGTATTTTGTATAGCAGTATACAAGACAATGTTCAAACCAGTTTTAAGATTTAGGGTGGATTAATTCCGTCAGAAATGTCTTAGAAGAACAAAATGTTAGATATGACAATATTGGAGTGCTGACAAGTAATAGACCAATTTGGAGGAAAATTGTCTGTAGAAGATTAATAATAATGTAAACTTAATCATGTAGTGCTGTCATAGTAGCCTGGACTATCCCTCGAGGCTATACATCAGGAAATTGATGAATTATTTTTCTGTTTGCCAAGAAAAGCCACTAGCTGAATTCTTTATATACACAGACACACACACACACATGCTGTCCCCAGTTTATGAACAAGATACGTCCCTGAGAACGTCTTTAAGTCAGATTTGTATGTAACTCGGATCCCTGATGAACAGTGCATATGCAGGAATAATAATAATAATAATATAATGGCACATATGTGGCAATAACAATACAGTGTAATACTGTAATAATAATATCCCTGTACTGTAATTTGTGCTCTTTAATTCAAGCAAATAGAACATAAAAACAAACTCATACAAAAAGTTTAGATAGGAGATAAGAGAAATTTAAAAAAAAAAAGAATATTAAAGTTTGCATCAATGTCTTGCTTACTGGAAGGTGCATTTCTGAGGCAAGAAGGTAGGCTAACATTATCGGAAGATGATGGAGATGGTTCTGGAGAGGATAGACCTGGTGCTGGAGAATCAAGATTTGATTCTGTTTCTGGAGGAGGGGGGCTTACAACTGAAGTTGGTTTCTTGAAAAAGGTATCTAGGGTTGTTTTCACAGCCTTTTTCTTTTATTCATCATAAACGGCCTTGTAGCAGTTGATTATTATTATTACACCTTCCATGGAGTTGACAAACATGGGAGGTTCATTCAACTGACAACATATTTATCATATAGAATCTTAAAGTCCTTAACACTCCTTGCATTAACAACACATTCTGGTAATGCATTCCATTCACTGACAATTCTCCATGTAAAAAATCTACTCCTCACACCCTTCTTCACCACACTTTTACATAACTTCAAGGAATGGCCTCTGGTTCTTCCTCTCACCTTTTACTATTTTTATAATCCCCTCTGGATTAATCTGATAAAATCTTCTCACTAACTTAAATGTTTCTATCATACACCTCTCTTCCTCCTATCCACCAAACTCTGCAATCCACATTTCTTCAGCCTCTCTCCATAGCCAGCATTCCAATCTCCTGTGTTGTCTTAGTCACTTGTCTCTGGACCCTCTCCAGTGTCTCCACATCACATTGAACACCAGGTGACCAGATAAGAAATCAGAAGATTCCAAAATCCAAATTATGCTCAAAATTGACAGAGCATATTACATCATCTTTTCAGTCTTTCAAACGTGTTCTACATCTCTCCTACATCATAGACATAGTCTATATTAAGTTCTTCTGATGTTGTGTTACTCACTCGTCTCTGGACCCTCTCCAATGTCTCCAAATCACATTGAAAACCGGGTGACCAGATCTGAGCACAATAGTCCAAATGTGCTCTGACCAGTGCCTTATACCGTAGCACAACCACTTCCTTATCTTTGCATGTTAGAGTACTTCTTATCATAACAACACTACGATGTGCAACCTTTGCAACCCTAGCAAGATACCATCTAAACTTCAGTCTATTGTCAATCATCACTCCCAAATCTCTAATTTCATCCACTTCCTGCAGTATGGCATCATCAATATAGTACACAGCCTTATATTTCTGCACTCCAAATGCAACACCTTGCACTTATTGATATTAAAACTACAAGCCCACCCTTTTGTCCAAGTAAAAAGTCTATTTAAATCTTCCTTAAGGGTTCGGCATCAACAGTACTACTTATAATTCTTCCCAACTTTGCATCATTAGCAAATACCTGAAGATTCCCAGGCAGTCCACATGATATATCGTTTACAAACAAGTTAAACAGCAGCGACGCAAGAATAGAACCCTGGGGCACACCACTGGTCACCCTTCTTTTTTGAGACACTGCTCCATCATACACAACCTGCTGGTATCGTTCAGAGAGCCAATCTCTCATCCATCTAACCAAATATTCCCATCCTCTGCAGTTTATGCACCAACTTATCATGTGGTAATCTATCAAACACTTTTGCAAAGTCTAAGAATATCACTGTATATGATTCTCCCTTATCTAGCACACTCTGAGAACACTGATGTTCTCACTAACTGCACAATTAACCTTTGAAACAGCTAGTGCTAGGATCTTGCTCCTCAAGCTTAGCAAATCCTGCTTCAATGAGATGAAAGGCTTCAGCTAATTCTTTTGTTGTAAACTTTCTTTGCTCTGGATCTTCTGATTCTTCGTGTTCTCGTGTTTCTCAGCTGCTTCTCTATATCTGTAAGGTCTTCATTGGTTAATTCTTTTGAATGGGACTCTAGTAAGTCAGTGACATCATTTTCATTGATGCTCAATTGCAGTGCATTGCCACTATCCACCACAACTTTTCTGGCTTCGGCGATGTCTTCTGTGAAGCCACAAAAATCATCACAGCATTGATGGCAGTTCCACATACCTTTAATTGTTTCATTTCCTCCCAAGAATCAGCAATGTTTTTAATGGCATCATGGATGTTATGATTCTTTCAGAACTCTCTCATGGTCATCATCTACCATTGCCCTGACTGGTTGCAGGATGTACGCCGTTAATAAGGCTTCAATGCAGAAATGACTCCCTGGTCCGTTGGGTGTAGTAATGATGTAGTGTTGGGTGGTAAAAATCTAAATAATTAGCTAATGCTCATCCTGGTTTAGCATCATAGGCAAATAACGGGATATCCCTTCTCAAATCAATAATTTACTAATGCTCATCCTGGTTTAGCATCATAGGCAAATAATGGGATATCCCTTCTCAAATCATTACTAATATTATTAATGTAATACCATCCGTCCGTATTTAGTACGGATAGTTTGTATTTTAAATGACCAGTCCATGTCCGAACCGTACTTCAGTAAAATAAACGAAAATGTCTGTTTTTTTTTTTTTTCTTTGTTGTTGTTGTATAAAATGAACAGGAAAAGTAAAACAACACAAAAAATGTTTTGCAGAACTTTTGTTACATAGAAATAAGTGAGTCACCTGAATTACCTGATCCAATTTCTACACATATGTCCCTACACCTCTTACCCCCCCCCTCTCTATTTCAGCTGTATTATGTCATGCATTCCGTGTTGTGCATGGTCGTATTGTGAATTATCAGATAAAATACGTTACGTTGGCGATTGATCTAAATTTATAGATATTTAAAATAATCCGTTATGTCAAAAGTTACATCAAAAGAAAAACTTCATAAACGAAAGTGTCAGTTTAATACAGAATTATAAAGTGAATTTAAATTTCTGAAACTAGAATCAGAGAATAAGCAGTGACGCTGTTGATGTAGGGATCTGTAGTTAAGCAGTTCTGTAGGTAGTTTTCGGTATTGATACCACATTGTAATATAAAGAGTGTATTAATTGTTTATTTTTAATAAACTCTTCATGTTACAATATGGTCTCAATACCGAAAACTACCTATAGAGTGACACTGTATTTTGCTCTTTGTGCAACAGTAAATTTTTTCTTGGATTTGCTGGCTGGCATGACATTGCTAAACACATAGACACTTCAAAACATCAAAAGGCTGTTGGAGCAAGTAATATCAGTAAAGCTATCGATGCATTTTTCAAAAACAAATTGCTGAAATCTGACGACTATGCTCATGCAGCTAAAGAAGCTATACTTTCTTTTCACACAGTTGTACATGATCAAAGTTTTAAATCATGTGATAACCAGTTGAAACTTATTTCAACACTTTACACCACAAAATATTCCAGTGCCAGAACAAAAACAGAGGCCATATCTAATAACGCAATTGCAACTTTTGTAATGGATAAAGTACAAAATGAATTATATAGTGCCAATTTTGTTACTATGTCTGTAGATGCCTCCAACAGACTAGATGAAACTCGTACCCGTTTTAACTGGAGTATTTGTTCCACACTTTGGAGTTAAAGTACGACTGACAGAATTTGATGATATAACATGAGAGACCTCAGATATTTTACCCCAACACGTGACTAAAACTCTTAAAAAGTTTGGCATAGAAAGTAAAATTGTATCGTACTGTGCAGATAACACAAATACAAATTTGGGAATGAGAATGCAAGGCGAAGCTAACGTTCATAGAAAGTTACAACAAAAAATGGGCAGAAAAATTTTAGGAAGTGGGTGCTGTGCTCATATTGTTCACAACTGTGTACAGAGTGGTGTTGATCAGCTGCCTTTTGATAGAGAAATTTTGTAATTAAAATATCTATAAAATATATATAAAAGTCTATAAAACAGCAACTGAGTGATGAAATATACTTCGACATATACGATTTTGCTAACAGAAAAGCAAGAAAAATAACATTTTAGAATGATATAAAGCCAAAAGGCGAAGGTTTATCCCCTTATTTTCAACATTTTGATATAAAGCCAAAAGGTTTATCCCCTTATTTTCAACATTTTAGAATGTTGGAATTAAAGTTTTACTTCAAAAATAAACATAGTGTTTTAATTTATTTCCCTATACGTCATTTTGACTTTTTGTAGTATTTTGGTGTGTATTGAGATGGGTGGCAAACTCAGGGACTAACCCAGCCAGCAAAAGCTCTAGCTACGCCACTGACAGACATTTTTACAGTGGGAGTAGAAAAGCAAAATGAATTTTGCTACTTTGCAGACATTGAGTACAAAAAAGTATTGTCAGATAGTACTATAAAATTTTTAAGTATCTTCTCTGCAAAGGATTCTTTTGATTTGGACAGGATTGAAATCTTACTTCCTTTTACAGTGTGAAAATTCTTGCCCAGAACTAATCAGACTTTTTTGAAAATCCACTCAGTAAATTATTAACCTTATTTGTTCATGGCAACCTTCAAATTTCTCAAGAAACAGTGTCAACTTTTGAAAAAAAAAATGATTTCAGCTACAGAATTAACTTTGAAGTACACTGCATTGAAAGTAAAATTAATAGTCAGAAGAGACAACAAGTTCATCCCTTAGCTTTGTAAGCAAACGCTGTCTCTGTATGCCAACGAAGGAGATGTAAATAAAGAAGATTTTGAAAAGCATACTTTGAATTTTTGTGGGAAAGCAGTCATGAAGGTACAGACCAGTTTATTTGGATACAATTAAGTCGGAATTTTGAGTTCCGGTGGGCAGATGTTGAAGCATCTGCAGAATTTGTTAATTCCATAGCTCCGTCGGAAAAAGCAGTTGTTGACAATAGACAAACTTTCTGATGAGGTTTCAATTATGAAAATAATACTGCAACACTTAAAAAAAACTAAAATGGAGAAAAACAAGCAATCAGATGAAAAAATAAAGAAGAATATCAGAAGGTCACATGAGTATTGTTGTTAATTTACGGGTTGAGGAATTCAAAACGATTAAAACAAATGGGAGTGAATGTCAAAACTTTCAAAAACTTGATGGTGTACATCCTTTGTTTGCGGGGATCAACAGCGCCAGTTGAAAGAGTTTTTTTTTCTAATGAACAATGTTTGGTCTGCTAATCAGACTTTTAACTGGAAACAGTAAACTTCTCCTTCAAATAAAAGTGAATTCAGATATGAATTGCTCAGAGTTCTATGAACTGATAAAAAATGACCCAACTTTTTTAAAGAAAGTTCATTCCTCTTAAAAATATGAATGGTACAATTAAAGTGGATAAATATTTACTTGAAGGCAAACATTTGATTTTTCTTTACATTTTTTTTTTTTTTTTGGTCGATATTTTTGTTTGTATTTTGCTTTCAAAAAATATGAAATAAAAATAAAATAAATCAGTTAATGCCTTTTATTCCCTTATAGGGAGCAGGCGAGGCCTTTATACCCTATCTAGCTTATGGAGACTGAATAGGCAGTTCAATCTCCACCGGTAGCCAATCAGAGATAGCTGGCCCATGTCTATCACTAATTATAACAGCCACCGAAGAAGAGACTGGCAAACAAGTGCTGCCATCTCTTGGTACCTAACCCTAACAAGATATGTTACTGTCTGAAATAATTTGAGGTCGATTTTCTTGAGTTTACGGGTTGAAAAACCTGAGTTTCCGGAAGGAAAAACCCGCTTGCCTGTGCCAGAGATCGACTAACTAGGGAATCGGTCGAAGAAAGGCATAGAAAAAGTTCCTTCATTCGGTGACTAGACTTGAACTTGAGTCTAACTTCGAGCAACTAAGCGCACAGGACGCAAGTTGCACTTCCAATGAGCTACAGCCTCAAAATATATGATAATCCTATTAATGTACAAATTCCAATTCCAAAGTAGTTGCCCAATTATAGAGCACAGAGGCACACCATTGCTCCTTCCTTCTCTTTAGTTCCCACTTATAACTGCTGTCTGATATCTACACATCATCTACTATCTTATCATGTCATCGGCTTAATGTTCCCAGTTTCTCTGACTTGCATTATCTAATACTGTTTAGCATTATCTGGTGTAGCCCTTACCACTGTTCGACTTAGCTGTTTGAGAAAGCATATAAATTACTAAGATAACATTTCACCTTCACAAAGTCATTCTCTGCCCCTTAGTTCATCATATTCCTATCCATCCATTCTTGAAGTCTCCCTTTTCCCAACTTCTCTAACACCTCAATCTCTATTACTGAGATGCTAAGTGGTCTCCAGTTTGTTACCACTTTTTTGGAGCGTAATTAATAGGGCTTTCTTTCACTCGTGACATTCTTTTGGACTCTACCAGTGCTTGGGCTTAAATTAAACAGCTAAGTTAGGACCACCTCTTTTCTTGCACTTCTCTGTAAGACAAGTTGATATCTCATCAAAGAACATAGTTATATTCAGACTGACATTTCTAAATATTCTAACATAAGTTCATCTAACTCTGTTCTCATATTGATGCTTATCTCTCTCTCTCTACGTGGATGATACACACTCACAAAGTGATTGTTCAATATCGATCCTAATGTGCCTTCTATCATGTAAAACCTAAGACGGTCTATTAAAAATCCCTTCATACCACTCTATATTACCATAATTAGTCATCCATAATGATCACTCACCCATTTCTTATTTGCTAGGGTACTTTGCTTACATATTTCCTCATTTTTCTCCACATTACTATGTCTATAACAACATCTAAATATTTTATCATGTCTTCCGCTATCTCACATCATACTGCTTCAGTCTGCTACCACTATTTGTACCGTACATCTCCACCTTGGATGGGCATAACATATCATCAACAGCACTTCCCTCCTTTTCTTTTTCTTCACGAAAAACATCATATCCCTCCATCTCTTTCATGTCAATACACCATTATCATCCAAACACATCTCGCTTATTACACATCTCATGTTTACGCTCCAGACTGAAAACATTTTGGACAAACGAACTTGATCAATGCAACCATTTCATCCCTGGCCAATTCCTCTCTATTACTAGGGATCACACAACCCTCTTTAGTAGAACCCATACTATTTATGACTTATTTTTAACGGCATTAACAACACCGGACGAACTATTTTATAAAAATACGTTTTATAAAATAAAAGATCTAAAGTCCTATTTTGTCGCCCTCTAATGTAAAAAAAAAATTACAGCCATGTGGGAGTTGCTCTTAAGATAACAGCCTCCCAAATTTTTGGGAAATTAATGCAACGATATTTGTTCAGTTTCGAAGAATTCCTCATAGCCATTGCTGACTCAAAAAATAATCTTTCAGATCTGTAACGACTTCTAAATAGCACATTAATATTCTTCCATCTAATCCTTTGCGAAGGGGTGTCCAAAGTATGGTCTGCCAGTCCTGTCTTACCATAATAATGGCAGTGCATGCATTTTTTATGTTCTTCCTGGTGGATGTTAACAGATCTTCCTATCTACCCATAGTAGGCTAAGTCACAGTCACAGGGAACTTCATACACTCCAGAGTGTGCTAGAGTTTATCCTTAGGTGAGCAGATCTAAATTGCTAATTTAGCATGAGGCTTGAATGTGGTGCGAAGGCCATGTTTCATTAGTACTTTGACTATTTATTCTGATGTACCTCTGACATAGGGAATAGATGTCAGAGGTGCATCAGTTGTCCTCCCAAAATGCCTTGAAAATCATTGATAGGCCATTTTTTTCATCCTTAGTTGTTATGAATAACAACTAAGGATGAAAATTGCTGCTGATCAATCTTCAAAAAATTAACTAAGGATAAAACGGCCTAGCATATTTCCTTTGTGGAATAAAAGGTGCTGGAAGACATCCTTTTTTTATAACAATACAGATAGTTTTAATGAAAAACCCTTTAACTTTCCAAATTAAATTGCATTAAAACTATATAATTTTTTTATATTTTTGATATTTATTTTAAACGTTTACTTTTTAAATCGGTTGCAAGTTACTTATATAACTTTATAACCGTTCCAAAATGCTAAAAGCCAGAAAACAAAAGAGAGAACGATCAATTGTAGTCATTAGATTTTTTTTTTTTTGACTGAAACTGATAGTTGTAATTCCCAAAAGCGGAAATATCGGTCGTAGAAAGCTTTTTTAGGCAATCATAATACTAACAAGTTAGGTTTAAGAAGACAAGACAGCAGCAATTTATTCACTTGCAGAGTTCATAAATCACTGATAACGAATGATAAACTCCACTATGACTACAGATGGAACTAACAAGCTGCTGATTAAAAAAAAAAAAAGTTATCCCTGAAAGTGTTAGTGTACTTCAAAAATTACCTGGGAATAAAAGGCATTAGCCGATTTATTTTATTTTATACACAACAATATTTGATCATTAAAAAAAAATCAGCTAACGCCTTTTTTTTTTTTTAATATTTTTATTCCAGTATAGGGAGTAGGTGAGGCCGTTTGAGCAGTTCATTCTCCACTGGCAGCCAATCAGAACTAGCTGGCCCAAGGCTATCACTATGGTCCCTAACCCTAACACAATATATTTAATGTCTGAAATAATGTGGGTTGTACGGTCGATTTTCTTGAGTTTACAGGACGAAAAACCTGAGTTTCCGGTAGAAAAAACCCACTTGCCCATGCCAGAGATCGACTAACTCGGGAACCGGTTGAAAAAAAAAAAAAGATTTAAAAAAATTACCTCTAGTCAATGACTAGATTTGAAACAAAGTCTTCCTTTGTCGCCATGGTGTGCAAACGCCACATCCACTGCGCTACACAGGCTCTTGACAGTACTAAAGAGAAAGTGGCGACTACCAAGTGTTCCTATTAGATGACCTGCCTCTAACTATATCTAAAACCCTCTGTAGTGACAATGTCAAAATCCTGATGAGACAAATAGATGAGACAAATCTAGTTTAAGGTGTTGTTTAATGTTTGTTATTTGCACCTGCGATTATTTTACTACAGAAAGTTTTTTTTTCCCTTTATTAGAAAGACAATTATAGCTGCTAAGAAATTATATTCTTGTTCAATCCTTTAATCCTTCATTCTAGTGTACACAGGCAAATTTTGGAAGTGAAGTATCTTCACAACTAGACTACCTGTATGCAGAGGATGACGACTATGCATCAGTTACCTTAGTATCCCGTAATGCAAAGCACTATTCCTTTCGGAACTATATAATGCTATGATCACTGCTCAGACCAGTTTTGACAACTAAATTTGCTTTCATTTGGATAAAGGATTAAAGAATATAATTTCATGGCAAGATTAATTTATTTCTAAAAAAGAATGTTCTGCATCTTTCTCTCTAATACAGAGTATTTTATAACAAGCTAATGCTCTCTCAGTCCCCAAAAGTTAGATAAGACTAGAACAGCCTCACTTACTCCCTAAATCCCTAATAAATCCACTAAAGCTTTTTATTTCCGTAAAAATACTGCATTGTATAATCCAAATTAGATATTAGCTACATAAAATGCCACCCTATTAATGTTGCCGCTGTGTGCGGTGCACCCCTTGCACCCTTGGGTTGGCACGGCCCTGCTTAGGTATCACTATAAGGTGCTATTTCCCTTTAGGAAAATAAAAGGTATCAGGGGATGTTTTTATTTTACATGTTTTCCTTACTTGTATATGAGAAATATATGAATTCTGCATTGATTCAACCTTTGATTTATTTCCCAATGATAACATTTGAGAGGCCCTGGGGAGACCACACTTTCTATTCTTCGATGGAGAGGTAGGTAGGCCCTTAGGGATTTCCGCCCTGTTACTGTCACACAGAGTCGATGTTTAATGAGTAGTTGGTTATTGCATGCTACTGTGTAGAGCTCAAATTTGACTCACTATTTCAGAAGCTCATTATTGAGATTTTTGAATTACATGAGAGAGAGAGAGAGAGAGAGAGTGGGTTTTTTTAGATCTTTCATACGTTTTTAGAATCCCGATGATACCGAACAAGCGAACTCCTCGATAAAGGTCATAATCAGCCTGCATAGTAGTCCTCCCTTAATGTATAACATTATGCACTTCCAGACGGAATTGTGCTTTGTATTATGACCAAACTAAAGTAATTGATGACAAGTACCATCAGCCTCTATATACCAGTGGCCTAGTTAAAAAAATTCACCCAAACATTGCTTACCTTGGATAAAGAATTAAACATGAATATGAGATTACTCTGAAGTTTGAACATTCATTTTTACACTGTAGGGAGGAATATTTATTGCATTATATATATATTATTAGAATTGACTCGGGATGTATACATTTAGAAAATTAATATTTAACTGACTAGAACCCGAGAATGTATAACATAAAAAACTTTAATGAATCACGACTAGTTTCATCGGTGTCCCGACTTCTTCAGGTGAGTAAGAAATAACACGAAACTTATAAAACTAACAAAGTTTTGACAGTGTGGCATAGTCGGTCTTTATGTTGATTTTCATAATCCTAGATAGTTTTCCTAGAAAGTTATATGTGACTGTGGTCAACCTTATTTTGGTCAGCCAGATAAATCTATTTCACTACGTCTTGAGGAACATAGATGTGACATCTCTTACGAAAGAACATGAGCAAGCGCCCCTTTCCAGTCATGTTCTTTTCTCTGCCAACTCTAACCTAGAAGAACGTCAACACCAAATTGATTGGGACCACACGACCAATTTATATGTATGCAATGATGAATTTGAAAGACGAATTGTAGAATCCAATGAAATAGTTCTGGACACTTCACACATGAACAACAATCTGAGCTACAGTTTGCCTGATTCTCATAGTGCAGTAATCCAGTATTTAGATCTCCAACAAGAACCAACTTTTCCTTTTTTATTCTGTCATAGCTTTCTCTAGAACCTCAAAAAATTCTTCCACTTCTACCTTAGTAGAGCCTTCTGTGGGATCATAGGCACAAATGTCTTATTGTCCAGATTCCCATTCTGATATTTGCCCATATCACTCTACTTTAGACTGCCTGCCATTCAAGAAGATTAGCCTCGTATTTAGTGTTATAGTTATAGTCGTAGCTATAGTAATACTATAGCTACGACTTCTTTTCCTTGATTGTCATTGCCTGAATATAACATTTTATATTTATTGCCCAGAAAGATCTCACCAGTTTTTGTCTTTTTTGTTTCAGGCACCCCTATTATGTCGATCTGGTACTTATTTAATTCCTCAGCTAGCTCCATTTCTTTGCCATTCAGGCTTCTTATGTTGATAGTACCGATCTTCAACTCTGGTGATATTGAGTTGGGGGTGTGTTTTAGGGTTTGTTCCAGTAGCTGACTGTTTGCCCTGGTTCCCTGGCAAAAACAATGGGGGCTTTGTTTAACCGGGCGATGCATAGCCGGCATGAAATTTTGTCATGTTGTACCATCATTTTGTATTTTGGTTTAAGCCAATAAGAATACAATTTGGTCTGCTAAATCCCAAATTGCCAGCCCATCCTCATTTGTTCAGTATCCAGGTGGATACCCAACATGGTGCACCACGAGAAGGTGAGGATTGGACATTAGGTCAGAAGCCATGGTCGGTTCTCTGCATTCCTTTAAAACATAAAGACTCTGATATTATCAGGTCTTATATTTCTGTCTTCTAAGGCATTTTTTACTGTATCAATCCACCTACATCTTGGTCTTCCTCTGGGTCTTTTTCCTGCCAACCTAGCAGAGAACACTTGTTTTGCTAATCTTTCCTCTCCCATTCTGCTTAAGTGACCTTACCACATGAGATTAGCTCTGCTAATGCATTCCTGGATGCTGACAATATCAAGTTGTTTCCTAATATCATCCTCATTTTTAATATGACATTGCCATTGATGCCATCTGTTCATACCCCTAATCTTTCTCAGGACTCCCATGTCTCTAGTCTTTGGTCAAGTGTTTTACTTCTAACCCAGCTCTCAGATCCATAAGTTAAAATTGGTTTAAACACTGTCTTGTATACAGCTAATTTAGTGTTTTGCTAATTTCTCTCTTATTCCATATAAATTTATTCAGTTGACTTCCTACCATACCAGCTTTGTTGATTCTGTTGTCTATTTCCATATTTAATTTACCATCTTCAGTAAAAATTGTGCCTAAGTAGCTGAAATGTTTTACTTGTTCCACAGGTTCCCCGTTCACAATGCAGTTGATATTTTCAATGTCTATTTTGCCTATTTTCATTGTCTTTGTCTTTTTAATGCTGACCTTCATACCATATCTATTACAACAGTTATTCGATTTAGTCAGGGAATCTTGAAGACTTATGGTGGATTTATTAAGAAGTATAACATTATCTGCATAAAGCAAAGAGCTGAGATTAACAACTCCAGTTTTGATATCAGGCTTAATATCCCTTTCCTTCATAATGTGATCCATATAGATAATGAATAAGAGAGGGGATAATGTACATTGTTGTCTGACACCAGATTTAACATTAAATCATCTTCCTGTACTTCCTTCAATCCTAATTGCTGATTTACAACTCAAATAAAGACTAAGTATTGCTTGATATAATGCCCCATTGACACCATATAACTGTATTGTATTGAATAGCTTCTCTCTTGGCACCTTGTCATATGCCTTTTCCAGATCGACAAAACTTAAATACAGATCTTTGTTATATTCCCATGATTTCTCAACTATCTGTCGTGAAGTGAAAATCTGATCCTGACAACATCTATTTGGCCTGAATCCAGCTTGTTCTTCACCAAGCTTCTCTTCCATAATCCTTCGCAACTGTTTCTCAAGTATACATGCAATCTTATCAAGAACACTCATAAATGAAATGCTTCTGTAATTCTCACATTCAGTTTTATTTTCCTTTTTTATATATGGGTACTAGAGAGCTCTACTCCAATCATATGGAATTCATTCCTCTGTCCAGGTCTTCTGAACTATGCAGTGCATCCACTGTACGATTTTTATACCTCCATACTGGAGCATTTCTGGTCGAATATAATCTACTCCTGCTGCTTTTCCACATTTCAGGCTTTTGATTGCTTTTCGTACTTCAAATATGGATATCTATTCCTGACTGCATGCCTGGTCAGTATTTTTTACCACTGTGCTCTCATCACTGCTTATTTCATTTAGCAGTTTTTCAAAGTAATTACTCCACACGTCAAGGATATCTTTTTTCTCCTGTTTTCATGTCACCTTTATCATCTCTAATTCCTTTTACAACACTCTTTCCTCCATTTCTGAGCTTCTTCAACAACCTCCAGAATATCTTGCCACCTTCTTGATATTTATTTTCTATATTCTTGCCAAAGTCCTCTCATGACTTTTGTTTAGCCAGTTTTACACAGTGCTTAGCTTTTTTATATTTGTCTCTGTATTCTCTAAGAGCACAAGCTGACTTATTTTCCAGTAACTTTTGATATGCTTTATTCTTGCCTTTCACTGCCTCTTTAACTTCCTGTGTCCACCATGGAGTTCTGATTTTTATATCCTTTCACCACATGCCTCTCTGGCTGAATCAATCAGTGTTTTCTTCAGGGCTTGCCACTGAATCTGGTTTGGTTCCTGCTCTCAAACTCTTTCATTTTTCCTTGAGTAATATTTGTATATTTTAGTCTACAGTTCACATCTGAGAGCTGCTCAACTTTTATTCTCTTTAAAATTTTCTTACATGTTCTTCTTTTCAATATGAAAATCAATTTTATCCTGCTCAAGACTAAATGGTGATCACTTCCAATTTCAAATCCTCTGTATGCTCTTGTGTCCTTCACCAGTGGGATAACATCACTATCAACAATAACATATTCCAATGAGACTTTTCTTATTCCTTGCCTCTTCTCTCCATGTGAATTTGTACACATTTTGTGTTGGAACATTGTGTTAGTAATAACCAGTCCATCTACTGAGCAGAAATCCAACAGGTATTTGCCATTATTGTTAGCTTTGCTCTTTTCTCCAAATTTTCCCAAAATATTTTTTATGTCTGATAATCATTTCCTACTCTGCTATTCAGATCCCCAGCAAGGACTAACTTGTCCTTTTTCATTGTGTCAGTTGCTTTCTTTAAAGCCTCAAAAAATTCCTCCACTTCTACCTTAGTAGAACCTTCTGTGGGACCATAGGCACAAATAAGTCTCATTGTCCAGTTCCCCATTCTCATATTTGTCCACATCACTCTACTCGAGACTGCCTGCCATTCAAGAAGATTAGCCTCGTATTTTGTGTTGAATACTATGGCTACTCCTTCTTTTCCTTGATTGTCATTTCCTGAATATAACATTTTGTATTTATTATTCAGAAAGATCTCACCAGTTTTTGTCTTTTTTGTTTCAGTCACCCCTATTATGTCAATCTGGTACCTATCTAATTCCTCAACTAGCTCCATTTCTTTGCCATTCAGGCTTCTTATGTTGATAGTACTGATCTTCAACTTTGGCGATGTTGATTTGTAGTAAGTTTTAGGATTTGTTCCCGTAGCTGACTGCTCGCTGTTTGATCTTGTTCGTTGGTGAAAACAACGGGATCTTTGTTTAACTGGGCAACTCCCCAGCTGGCATGAAATTCTGTCATGTTGTACCATCATTTGAAATTTTGGTTTATGCCAATTAGAATACAGTTTGGTTGGCTAAATCCCAAATTTCCAGCCCATCCTCGTTCGTTCAGTATCCAGGTAGATACCTAACAGGGTGCACCACGAGAGGGTGAGGATTGGACGTTAGGCCAGAAGCCCTGGTCTGTTCTACACATTCCTTTGAATGCTATGTGGAGGTCTCCTCTCAGTTACATAGCTTTGACTTTTAAGCACTCCATAACAGATTGATTTGCAGGAAAAATTGTAGATAGGAAGTTAGTAATGATGTAAATTTTTCATGTGGTACCATCATATCCTGTACCCCCCCCCCCCCGAGTGTACATGTCAGGAATTTTATGATGATGATGATTATATTGATTCTAAAAACATAATCTAGATGTTTTTGTTGGTTTTCTCAGTTGCTACTGCACCATAAATAAGACATCACTGACTTAATCATCCATCCATCTATGTTTTGAAACCATTTCGAATTCAGAAAACCCTAATATAGTTAAGGCATTGTTTAGGTGTATTTTTATTTTATTGAGAGGTTTTATGATGATTTTTACCCATAACATCTGTTGACAGTGGCACAGAAGAAATTGTTTAACATTTTGATAAAATTGATGAAATCCCATAAGTCTTATATTTATTTTTGAATAATGTTTTGTTCAATTCTACTTTTAATAAATGTTTTAAACAAAAAAGATCAGAATTGTGAAATCTTTTGTTACCCTTTCTTTAAAATTATTATGAAGGAAATTTCCATTTTGCTTGTTGAAGACATTGTGAGTTGAATAAAATAATTCCTAAAACACTTATTAAAAAAAAATGTTTTCTTTTTTAGTGAAAAATGTGATCTGCCATTTATAGCACTCCTTCTGTACTGCTCAGAAGGAAATAATATGCCTGATGCTCTGATGGTGGTTCGTTATCTTAATTGCTGGCTGAAGTTATTTGAAGTGAGCAACTTTTTCTATTTTTTTTTATATCATTTCAGATTTAATTTATCAGCATAATAAAACAAAATAATTTTTTTGTTATGTTCTTCATGCCCTGTTATAATAATATGGTGTATAACTATATTTTGTATAACTATTTTGCACTTTATTTTCACTAATGCTAGGGGCATTTGGAACAAGGGAGAGGAGTTTTTGGCATTGGTTAGTTCATCCTGGCCAAAGATTATTTGCATTAGTGAGATATGTCTGACACAAGATAATATAGTTAGTAGGATAGAGTGTTCAGGGAGAATAGAGAGAAAATATTGGGGAGAGGAATGCTGATCACGAACTGCAACCAAAGAGAGTTGTAGTTCATTTGCACACCAGTGAAAATAGTATATTTGAGGCTATCTAGTGTGAATTAGAGGCCAGCTTAACAAAATATACAGTTGGATGCTTCTATAGACCAGGCTATGGAAAGGATGGGGATAATATGCATCAGTAAATAAGCTCAATGAGTGGAGGATGGGTAATTATTATGGGGAACATAGATTGGAAGCAGGAGAGGATACATGGGAAGAAGGAAATGGAATTTATGCAGTTACTAAGGAATAATTACCTGAGGCAGCATATGATGGATGGTACTTAGGGTCTGAGAGTACTAGATAGAGTAATTATATCAGAGAATTTGTCAGTAACCAGTCTGTTGCCACTAATTGGTGACAGTGATCATATGGTCTTGACTTTGGAAGGTAGAAATGCGTGGAATTTTCAGTTAAGAAGGGGGGGAGGGTATGTCTTCCATAATTACAGGGCTGGTGAGTATGACAAGCTTAGGAGATTGTTTGGATCAGTGCCATGCGAAACTGCAATGATGTTGATAGTGCATGGGAAGTGGTAAAGGAGTGTTCGAGGGAAGTAACAGCAGACTGCATACCTATATATATCACGTATGCAGTTTGTCCATGGTTCGTGATGATGATGATGAAGAGAAAATTATGAGATGAAGAAGAAGAAAAGCATAATATGTGTAAGGATGATATCACTTATGAATATAAGGCACAGGCCAAAACACAGTATTGTATGGAAAGCTAAGTCTGAGTGTAAAAAGTAACTGATGAATTCAGTTTAATCCTTTATCCAAGTGTGAGCAAACAAAGTTTGCACCTCAAAGTATCTTCAGGACTGGGGTAAGGTAGTACAACACCGGGCAACTCGTTGCAAAGGTGGACCAAGCTACCATCACTCCTATCTAAGTATCTTCCATAATGCAAAACACATCTCCTTGCGGATATGTATAATGTTATGCATTAAGGGAAGGGCCACTACTCATACTAGTTTCGACCTTTATTGAGATCTTTTCAGTGGGAGCCAAGCCCAGACGTGGAGATACCAGGCAGAAGCAATAGCGAGGTCATCTTTACCTATAGGAGTTGCCAAAAGGTGTGCCACCTTTTTTTATTAAATTACTCCAGATTTAGAGAAAGATGTTGAAAGTTTATTTTTCAATTGGTTAGACTATAATGAATTTAGTTTGCAACGAATTGCCCGGTATTGTACTACCTTACCCCAGTCCTGAAGACACTTTCAGGTGCAAACTTTGTTTGCTCACACTTGGATAAAGGATTAAACTAAATTCATTATAGTCTAACCAAGTGAAAAATAAACTTTCAATAAAAAGTAATTGACTTTGCAATCTGAGGACAATCCAAAAGAATTCTGTTACAATTCAACTAAAAGCAAAAATTATTATAAAAACTACTGAAAGCGGATGATATGCAGGTATTGGATCCAGAAAAGATTGTTGAACTAATGAATGCCCATTTTGGTAAAATTATCAACTTAGTGTATGCAACATAGAGCTCAATGCTACCTGTAAACTACATGGAGAAATGTTCCTGAGGAGCAGGTACTATAGCTGTTCTATTCCATTAACTAAGTAAGAATTTGACAATAAGATCTGATCAGATATCCGCATGGACTAAAGTGTTCAGCTGAAGTGCCTGTGCCTTTGATCTGGTTATATAATATGAATCACAGCACAAACAGCATGTGTGTGTGTGTGTGTGTGTGTGTGTGTGTGTGTGTGTGTGTGTGTGTGTGTGTGTGTGTGTGTGCTGTCTCCTTGCTATCCTATGCATTTGGATAGCCAGCTTCTTCTCTGGTCATTTTTTGTGAGTCATGGTAGATGGCTCTCTTTTTGAGCTTCACCACGAATGCTGGAGTGCCTCAAGGCTCTGTCCTATCACCTACTCTCTTTCTTCTGTACATAAATGACCTACTGAAATAACTACCAATCTCATCCACAGCTTTGCAGGTGATAATATTCTCCACTCATCCTACTCATTTGACAAATCATGCAGTACTCTGACATCCCAGGCTACAAGATCATCCACAACTAGTGCCTTAAACATTGATCTACAAACTGTCCTCCAGTGGGACAAGGACAACCTGTTATGTTCAGTGCCACCAAAACAGTCTTGCTCTTTCTCACCAAAATAGATCCCAGCTCACCTACCCTTACCTTTAGTAATACACAAATCATCAGACAAGATCAGATCACTTTGCTTGGACTAACATTTGCCTCTGATCTTTCCTGGCATAAATACATCACATCAATAGCCCTCTCAACATAATGTAAAATAGGCTCTTGAACAAAAGAGCCTATTTTACATTATGTTCTCTTTTGTTCAGAAGCCTATTTTACACCCAACCAACTCTTCACTATATACAAATCCCAAATCCATTCATGTTTAGAATACTGCTCATGTGTTTGAGGTGGTGCACCTAAAACTTCCCTTAAAATCCTTGATGCCATCCAGAGGTATGCAATTAGGCTCATAAATGATCTCTCTTACAGACTCACTTCAACTTCTATCTCATAGGTTCAGTGTTCATTGTGTGTAATTGGAAAAGTGAGATCAGTGGTTGAAAAAATGGCACAAGTTTATGGTGAGAAGAAAGGATACAGAAGATTGGGAATGAATGTCATTGTTCTTAGATATGTATGAATTTACATCTATGCTTGGTTATGCCAACTTGCTGGATAACTTATCTAATTAAGTGATTCAGTGCTTCTGAGTACCACATAAAAAAATAGCCAAAAATTAACTAATCAATGTTGATGTTTAATACATTATTTGTCCATTATTGAAACATTCCACATATACCATATAGCATTTTGCATTTATGTGTTTCAGTAGGCCAGATCACCTGGAGAAGATAATCTAGGTTCAGAACTATATAAATATGCAGGAACAAGATTCAAAGAAAGACTCTTATTATTTTTAAATAAAATTTATTCATCTGGTATCACCCGAATAGAATGGGAAAAAAAACTATAGAGGTATCAGTATACTAAACTCCTGTTACAAAAATATAGTAGAATCTTAAATAGCAAACTAATGAAATATTCCAAAAACTTTATTTTAGAAGTACAGACTGGATTTAGAAAAGGATGATGTATAGACCCAGCCTTTTGCCTAAAATTAATAATAGAGAAAAGAAGAGAATACAATTTAGAAACACATATTGCATTTATTGACTTTGAAAAAGTATTTGACAAAGTTAAAAGAAACATATTATTTACCATATTAAAAGAAAGACAAATACCAAATAATATCCTAAAAGCTATCACAAGTATATATGAAAATAATCAAATACAAATAAGATTAAATCACGAGCTATCATATACGAGAGAGATAAACCAAGGGGTCCGACAGGGATGTCCCCTCTCAGCAACTCTTTTTAATATCTGCTTAAATGAAATAATAATAAAATGGAATAAAAATTTACATCACGGAATTAAACTTTCTCCTACAGTGAACTTAAACACTCTCCTTTTTGTCGACGACCAAATAATAATTACAAATTCTGAAGGTAACTTACAAAAAGCTATTTTAGATCTAAATGAGATAGCCAAAGATTATAGTATGATAATATCAACAGAAAAATCAAAAGCTATGGCCTTTAAAGGACAAGATCCAGCAAGAACTAAAATAGTAATAGATAACAAGATCTTAGAACCGGTGAATTCATTTAACTACCTAGGATGTATGATCACATATGAAAATGAAAAAGATATAAATGTAAAAATTGCAAAATATTTAAAAATAAGAGGTGTAATTAACTCTATATTTAAACCAAACCTAGTTCAAAAACAAACCAGACTAAAAGTATACAATTACATTAGCCCTACCAGTCTTAATGTATGGAAGAGAAATCTGGACAATAAAACAAAAAGACAAAGATTAATAAAAGCAGAAATGAAGTTTATGAGAAAAACTGCAAAGTATACCCTATTTGATCACAAAAGAAATGAAGAAATTATGAAAGAATTAAACCAAGAACCAGTAATAGAAAAAATTAAAAAATATAAACATAAATGGATGGAACACGTTCAAAGAATGAAAACAGAAAGATTACGAAAACAAGCCTTAAAGTACAAGCCATTAGGAAAAAGAAAACCAGGACGTCCTCTTAAATGATTCAACGATGACTTCTAAGGCCGGAAGAGGCCACGCTAGGCCTAAATCCTTGATACGCATGATGATGATGAGTAGTCCAGATCTGACTACCTTCATCAAGGAGCTAGTCAAATTGCATCCTGCACATCAGGATATCACTGATGTGAAAATATTTTAACCATGAATTGAGGTATCATATCTTTAGGAAATGACAATCTGATTCATTCAAAAACATTAATAGTTCCACTACTGACTGTTCCTTGTGGAACAGGTACATGGCTATTGTAAATATGTACAATAATACAGAAAGTGAAAGAACTATTTAGTAATAATAGGACTCAAGGAAAATTAATGCAAACCCTGACAATTGATTTTTAATACTGAATTGTATTGTTGTAATTCTTTTTCGTGAAGAGATTGCTTGGTTCCTTATACAGGAACCAAGTGTAAGAGAATAGTGTATATTCTCCTGAAGATGACTTTAATATCAAGGTTGAATCATAGGCTTTAATTATATTTCAAATTATTTCATTCAGAATGGTAGTTGTCCATAACTTTAGTATAATGAGAACTATGTTAGTGGAATTCAAACCCACAGCTAGTTCACTGGAAAGCTGAGATACTATTTATTCTACCAGCCTGTTTGGTTTAGCAAAACAGTCCATGTTACGATCCTAGGCAAACTGTTTTGCTCACTCATGGCTCTGTAAGAGAGAAATCACACAAACTTCCTTGTCTTCTCCCCATCCATATAATGAAAATTTTCATCACATGATAACTAATAACACCTTTCAGAAGTTTATAGACCTCTATCATGTCACAACTCTTTCTCCTGTTTACTAGTGTCTGCAATCTACATACTCTCAGTCCATAATCTACATTCCATAATTCCGATATCATCTTTCTTACTCTTCTTTGTGCCCTTTCCACAGTTTCTTTATCTCCCCCCCTCTCTGAACCCAGGAGAAAATCTGCACACAGTAGTCCAGGTGTGTGTCAAGTATATCAAGCCTTATAAAGAGGCAAAATGACTTCCTTATCCCTACTGTTAATGTTTGTTTGAATATCCCAATTATCCTCTGAGTTGTATTTGCAATTTTTGGAATATGACCTTTGAACTTCAGCCTGTTCACCAAAACTCCAAGATCCTTAGCCTCACCAATTTCTTGTAACATAATCCCACCAATATAATCTGCTGTTGGATATCACATCATGCCAAAGTGCATAACTTTATACTTACTAACATTGAATTGATGGCCATTATCATTTACCTACTATTCCAGCTTATCCAAATCATTTTGTAAGCATTGTATATCAGTTGCCTTGATATCTTTGCATCATCATCAGTAAACAATTCAGTATCTTCTGTCAGGTCCTTTCCAATATCATTAATGTATAGATTGAACAAGAATGGTCCATGAATTAAACCCTATGGTACCCCACTGGTCACCTTAAAAATCTGGTAGATTTACATTTGCCATATACCACTTTCTGATATCTGTGTATCAGCCATCCATTTATATCCAAGCCAATCCCACTTCCTACAGTTTATGCAACTCTTCATGTGGTATTCTATCAAATGTCTTAGCAAAGTCTAGCAGTATCATAGTGTATCCATTCCCTCTATCCAGCTGAGCCATAACCTGTCCAATGCTATCTTAGAATACTGTTCTTGTATATAGGATATTGCACCAAAAGCATACCTAAAAATGATTAATTCTGTTCAAATTAGAAATAGGACAATCCAGTTAACTGGCAAAACCTTCCCCCCCCCCTCTTTCTCTCTCTCTTAGACTCGCTCCAATCACTTTCTCATAAACTTACTGTTTTGCTTCTATTATATGCTTCATCTACAGATATTTCATGGGTACTTGTTCTCTTACTGGCAGACACCACTCCTTCACTTTCTCCTCAAGCCCATAAACACATGAGAAACTTCTAGTCAACAACCTTTCACTGTCCAGCTCCATACTTATTGAACAAACTTCTTATCCTCCTCTTTCATTCAATCTGTCTCTGTGTTAGCATGTTAACAGGTTCCTCCTTTCATCTGACCTGCTTGGCACACATGAAACTGATATGCTATACATTTGGCAACTGCTAAGGGATTAAGAGGTAAGCAGTCTTTTATTCTTTTGAAGAGTTGGAGATTGTAGTGTCTTTGGAGAAAATTTCATGAGGAAGGCATTTCAAAGAATAAAAGTAGATAGAATGAAAACCCAATGGGAGTAGCAAGTTTGGTAGTTAGCAATTCATATTATAACTAGATGTTGAGACTATGGTCTCAACATCTAGTTATAATTTTATAGTTTTTTAACTTTTTTTAATCTTATAGATTTTCTCAGTATCTAAAGATGATCCTGAGTTCTGTCCCCAGCTACTATGAGTAACAAAATTTCCTTTATACTATAAGTTCCCCTTGCTAACTCTGTCCCCCCCCCTCCTATTTCTCAACCTTCAAGACCACATTCCTTCAATCTATTGATATGCAAAATTTTACCATCCAGATATTATCTTGGTATATTGATTGATTGAAATATGAAATAAAACAATTTCTTAAAGAAAATCATTTATTTAACAAAATTGAGATTTGTGAATGTCTTCAGGTGATAATTTTTGGTTACCCCTCCCCTGCTTACTGGGGGCTTGAAAAGTGGTTTAAGAAAAACACTGTTTAGTTTCCACTTTTTTAACTTTTAAACCATCCATGTGACTAAAAAAAAAAAAGTCTTTGAGGAGAACCTTCTGTAAAATAAACATAATTTCTGTTTATAAGAGTTTATTTAATCTTATAAAAAAACACCATGGATGCATTGTATAAAAATTGTATGATATAAATATAAGTGGAATGTTTTTCATGATAAATTTAACAAATTGTTCATTTGTATGTTATTGAAATTAATTTTATAAAATTTCTGCAGAAGAATGAAGAAACATCACAGAATATCTGGAAGATTCCAGTGTCTTGGAAATTGCCGTTTGGAAATAATCCTCCTGATATGCTGTATTAAATCCATTCATAATGAAGAAAGACATTTCTGTTTTTCATTTTTTTGTAAGTGTGCAATAAACTTTATTTCTGTTATGTGTTAGTTTTAAATAAGCATCTAAGTGAGGAAAAAAGTTCACTCAAATCTATGAATATTCATAAATCTTACCACACACTGATGAACATTATATAACCTCCTTTAGAAGTACTTACTAATTATAGAGGCCTGACTTCTAATCTGCTAATTCCTGTTTCATAATGATTTCTGTGTGTGTTGGGGGGGGGGACCTCATATTCCTGAATTATATATGGAGAAAGAACTTTTTGATATTTCAAAAGGAGTAAAATAACATTAGGAAATTTAGAAAAAAATAGATGTATGCTCACCTATACCCTTCCTCCTACATATCAATGACCTCTCTAACTTCAGTTCTTTTTTATGGTTTTGCTGATGACAATACTCTTCAATTGAGTATTCAAATTTCAAATTATCTTCCATAATCAGTGTCTTAAATGCAGATCCACTCACCATTCTCAAAGTGGAGTGAAGATAATTTATTGAATTTCAGTGCAGTTTAGACAATAACTATCTTATTGTCTAAAAGAAAGAAGGAAAAACCTACTTCATTCTCTCTTTCTTTGGATGTTGTTCTAATTTTCAATCAAGATTAGTTTTCTCTTCTTAGGTTCACTTTCACAGTTAGCTTTTTTTCTGCCATAAACATACCACATCCTTAACCTCCTTATCAGTGCCTGTATAGCTCAGTTGAATTGGCATGTGCCGTCCATGGTATACTAAACCACATGAAGGAAGAGCATCACAAGTTCTATTCTGGTCACCAATTAAAGGAACTTTTTACTGAGTCTTTTTTTCCCGACCAGTTTCCAAGTTAGTCAGTCTCTGACACAAGCAAGCAGGTTTTTTTCTCCCAGAAACTTGTTTTTTTGTCCCATAAACTCAAGAAGGACAATAGACCCCACACTGTTTTTAGACAGTAAAAAACATAGTGTTAAGATAAATTAAAGATGCCAAGAAATTATCTTGGTTCAATCCTTTATTATTATGTGATTCCTCCAGTGAGTCCAAAGACTCATCAAGGGAGGGATATCTACTCTACAAATCTGTCGCCACCACTCATCCACCAACTACGACTAGCCGCAACTTATCCAAGTGTAAGCAAACAAAGTTTGTACCTGAAGTACAGGTACAAACAAGTCAGGACCAGGCAACTCATATATAGAAGCTAGTGACTTCACATAACTTGCCGTAGTATCCCATAATGCAAAGCACATATCCTTACAGACATGTATGATGCTATGCATTATAGGACGGGTCACTACTCAAACTGGTTTTGAACTTTGTTGAGGTTTCATCAGTGGAAGCAGACCCAGAAGTGATACCAAGGTTGAAGTAATGCAGAGGTCATATGTCCATGTAGAGTAGCCAAAAAGGTGTCACACCTTATTGCTAAAATACTCTGGATTAGAGGTAGATGTTGGAAGTTTTTCCAACATCTGTAAAGGTAAGGGTTTTTAATTCTGTAACTCAAATCAACTATGAAAAATGAACTATACTGCTTAGGTCTATGAGCATGATATGACAGCAGTTGTCTACCATATTCTTATGTTTTTCATCTTTCCATGCTGTTTTAGATCATATTGATCTTTTTGCTATGACTGACAGAGATAAAAATAAGTTGCCAACCGATGGCAGAAAATCAGGGTTAAGAACTTTGTTTTCTCCTTCCTTTGGAATTAAATAGGGTCTTATGTTTCAAAAACAGTCAATATTTTCATATTTCTACTAAGGGGGAAAAAAAAAAACTGTGTTTTAATCACCATTCATTATGACATGAAATAATACTTACTCGAAACTACTTGAGAATTAAATTTTTTTTTATGGTAAATAGTATAGTGTTGACTGTGGTCTTGGGACAAATTTTTGTTATCTTAGTTTTATACAGTGTTCCACAGGAGCATTCATAGCTCACTTTGTAGTGTCTTGGATTGAAAAGACCTAAGTTTGAATCCTATTTTAAGATGTGAAGAATATGTATAAGAGTTGTTTCAATTGAAGATGTGAATTAGCTTTTTTTCATATGCTGATGGAGTTTTCTGTTCAGCTATGATAGGCCAATGAGCCTGACACATTCAAGGGCTGATATGTTTTGTAGGTGAAATAGTATTTATTATTATTATATACCACCAAATCATTTGATATATGGAAAAGCTACCATATATTATCGCGTATAATGCGAACTAGAAATTTTGTTTGAAAACTAGCCCTAAAATGCCATGTCCACGTATAATGCGATCTGTTAATCTTGTTCCATAACATTATAAATAATACAATATGATGAATTAACAAAAGAAATATTTATTTTAAAACAAAATGTCAAAATACAATACGAATTAACGAAAGAAATATTTATTTTAAAACAATGTCAAAATACTTTAAATTCTTCTTCATCTTTTGAGTCATCAAACATTTCATTTCTAAATTCATCTGTAGGGATTGTGTCATCAGTGTAGCAGTTGTCGTCATTGTCTTCATGCTCTCCATTTTGTTGTGCATCATCCTTGCTTTCTTTTATGATGTGATCTTCGGATCCATCCATTGAATTACTTATTCCACATTTAAGAAGTGAGCGTTGAATCATTTCAGATGGTATCGAATCCCATGCTTCTTTAACCCAGCTGGTGACTAGGGTGATCTCAGGCTTCTGAAAATTCCCACCCTTTGTCATCTTTACCAAACCAGATGACATCCATTCTCTCCATTTTTCACGTAAGTGATCTTTAAATGTCTTATTCAAGCTGACATCAAGTGGCTGCAAAACGGAAGTTAGACCACCCGGTATGACTGCTAGGTCTGTACTTAGCTTACATGCTTTCTCTTTGCTTGCCTCTGTTAAATGTGCCTGGAACATATCCCAGACTATCATGCTTTGTTGACGTAACAAGCTACCTGGCAGTATGTTCCATACTTGATCCAGCCACAATTGTACACCTTCTTCATCCATCCAACCTTTCTGATTGGCACGAACAATTACACCTGGTGGAAATTTCATATGTTTTGGAATTTTCTTCCTTTTAAATATCACTGTTGGTTTTAATTTGGTTCTGTCTGCCATGCATGCTAGAACAACGGTAAAATATGTTTTTTCATGTACCGTTGTTTTTATGAAGACACCCTTTTCACCAACTGAGTTTACTGTTCGATTCCCAGGCATATCAAAGTACATGGGCTTCTCATCCATATTGCCAATTTGGGAAAGTTCATATCTGTGACACTTCCATAATTTTATGATAAATTTATGGAAGGACTGCACTTTTTCTTCAAACTGCTTTAGTAACTTCTGCACAATTTTTGTTCGGTGTCGTAATGTTAATGCTTTGTGTTCCATAAATCTGTTGCACCACCCAAGCGAAGCAAGAAAAGATGAAATATCTGGTGTGTCCTTGAATTTACCATTCTTGAGTTGTAGAGCTCGAAAACGAATTGCATTTCTTATAATGCCATCTTGTCATTGCGTCAAAATCCATTCATTTAGCTCTTCTTCAAGTTCTGGAAAGGATGCTACATCTCCACGACGGGCACGTTTCGTTTTGGGATTTTTTCAAGACTGTCTTTTTGCTTACGCCAAAGTCTAATATTACTCTCTGCTACACCAAATTCTCTCATAACAACACTGTTATTATTTTCTTCTGCAAACTGCACGACACGCAATTTAAATCCTGCTTCAAAAGATGAATGTTTACGTTTCTGTTGGCTCATTTTCAGGCTAGGTTTGTTTAGCGAATAATATTTAAAATGAACTGTGGTTAAACCGATATACCTATCTGTGTGCTATCTATCTCACTGTCCTCTATCATTTGGCTATCGAGCGCGCATCGTATCTGCGCATAAAGCCAGTAATGTAAGTAGCTTTATGCGCAGATACGATGCACGCTCGGTCGCCGAATACGAGTGGATCAAGTAGATTTGGTTGCATAGGCATTAGGTAGTATATATTGTGTGTGCAAGTCTAATAAGATGTTATATTTTTTAGGATCCGCATATAATGCGAACCCCTAACTTTAGTATTTTTTACCATAAATTTTTCGCATTATATGCGATAATATACGGTAAATTACTTTTCTTTTATGCATTCATTTATTTTACATGGTTGACTGAATATAGTAAACTTGCAGGGACCCTAGGAATCAATTCTTTATAGTGGATGGTTTTACTATAGCGAATTTCCCTTAGAATAGCATTTTGTAGTGAGTCAACTTTAAAATATTATGTTACTATTCCCATAGACCTCCAGGGAGGCCACATGTGATTGAAATAAGTTGGTGAGGTATTACTTCCAGATTAATGTAGAAGAGGTTTTTCATAGAATGGAGTTGAACAAGGAATATGAAAAGTGGGTGTTTTTTTTTTTTTTTTTTGCATGTAGAGTGAGTGAGTGAGTGATTTGGAAACATTGCCTGAGAGCAGGGTGAGTGTAGAGATGAATGCATTTAAGGCATGGTTTGATTAGCAGTGTGAAAGAAGGACCTTCCACGATGAGTCATTTGACTCCATGGAGGCCTAATAATAAAATCAGTCACATCAGCTATCATACCTTTTTCTTGAATTCATGCTACCTGCTTTCACCTTCAAAGGCAAGCCATTCTGAGACACAAATCTAGCTCCGGTCCCTTTCTTGACTGCATTCTCAGTTTCTAGAAATGCCATCTCATCTTCTCCCTACCTTCTATAAAATTAAAAATTTCATTTAGCTGTATGACCACTTCAGACATTTGAGGGTCTCTATCATATCGCAACTCTTTTTCCTTTTACTAGTGTCTGCAGTCCACATTTCCTATATCTGTCCTTGGTCTACATTTCATAATCCCCACTTTAACACTCCTTTACACTCTGCTTGCTGTTTGCTGCACCACCTCAGAAACTAGGAGACCAGATCTGGGCATAATAGTCCAGGTGAGATCATATCAAGGCTTTGTAAAGAAGTAAAATGACTTCATTATTACATGTCAATATTTGCTTCAGTGTGTGCTATATGATCCCTGAACTTCGCAACTTCATGTGTAATAAACTCCAAGATCCTTAGCCTGATCTGTTTCATCTAACATAATCTCACCAGTATAATATGCCATTGGATATTGTATCACACCCAAAGTGCATAACTTTGACAATTTTCACATGCCCACCTTTCCAGGCTATTCAAATCATTCTGCAAATACTGCCTATCAATCACATTCCTGACTACACAGCATCTCATAGCATCATCAGCAAACAGTTAATGTCTCCTGTCAAATCAAATCCTACCCATTAATATAAAGATTGAATAACAATGGACCAAAAACTGATCATCCCTGTGATACGCCACTGGTCACCTTAACTCTTGCAGACTCATCCCCCTCACACCCTACCCCACTTTTTCATAAGTCATTCAGCCATTCTCTTATCCAGGTTAATGCTTTATAATCCAGTCCCATATCTTCCAACTTATTCAGCAGCCTTCCATGGTGTAGCCTGTAAAAAGCCTCATCAGAGTTCAAAAGTATCATAGTGTATCCATTCTCCTTGTGTAATTCAACTGTAATATTATCATAAAATTGAGCAAATTGCTCACAACGTGACCTTCAGTAGTTTATTATAGTATATAGATTTGTAGATAATTTCTAAAGAAAATTCACTATAGTAGTGCATGGGACTTCAGTTTGAGTAGGTTGTTAGAGTGAATATGTTTGTTACAATAGTGTTTACTGTAGTGAGAATTAACTTAAAAATGAATTAATTACACTGTGTGAACAAAGTAATACTTTTTTTTTCGTAACTACAGTTAATATACAGTATATGTAGTATATTAATATACTCCAAACATGTAGTTCAAAATTTCATCACATAACACATTTCAGATTACTTAGGCATTTCACAGGTTTTGGACTAACTTGTCATGAAATAGTCAGCAATAATAATCCTAAAATTTAAAATTATTTTAATTGCCCATTTGTAGCTGTCTTGATATTCAAGACATGTAGTTTGAAATTGGAGGCAAGATATTAGCATCTAAACCTGTTGGTGCAGGTGCTAATCTGCAGATGTCTTTTATCAAGCAGTACTGTAGCATAGACTGTGTGTGTGTGCATGTTCTCACTTGCATTCAGGCATTTTGAATCTGTTGACTCAAATAGATCACAATGTAATCTATTTGAGTCTCAATAGATTATGCAGTATATAGCGGCTTCTCTTCTAAATATGACACCCAGACCAGCAACTAGTTACTTGCAGATAATTGGGTGCCTACATGTCACACCTAGAATGTGGCATAGGAAGCAGCAACTACATAGTCTTCCATTTTCCATTTTAGTTGCCTCGTCACCAGAATGATCATAGTGTAATAGCACAAAAGCAAACTCATGCTGGTGATTCTTTCAGTTCTTGAGGCACAAATGGTATCATTGCAGTGGCTGGACAAACAGGAATCTGACTTGGAGGCATTCACTTATAATCCCATGGCTATGGACCTGAAGGCATTCATTCTTTACCTGCATGAGTGTGACCTAGGAACAGTCCCATTGCTACTTTGAGGTATGGAATATTAGGGGACTGAGATTAAAATGTATATGTTTCTCATTATTACTGCACATGTACAGTTTAACTCATTTGGTTCAGAAAGAAAGTTCGGTCAAAGACTTTTAAGATGAAAGTGAATTAGAGAAAACCAAAAGACCACATAACAGATTGTTATTTCATTTAATTAATGTATCTAAATTTTCTGTGAAAATCACATTGAATAACATACCTAAACTTGGAATCAGGTGTTAGACCAGTAACTTTAGATCTTACAGCCTGTGCTCCACTATTGCTGCAAATATCATGGTACTGACAAATGATCAGGTCTTCTGTAATGGATAGAGAGTCACAGATGAAAGCATTTTTGAAATTCGCAGCAAATCTTTGCTTAATTCCTGCTTTTTTAATAAAACATCTTGTTAGCAATTTGAATTTATGTGAACAACACTATGAACTCCTTGGATCTCATGTTCAGCCACAGAAGTTATTGATTCCAGGAATAAAAATTTCTTTAGAAATTGAAACAAAATCTTATCTTCTTATTCAGAGATAAATAATGGAATTTTTTTTTCTTTGTGTGTATGGTGTTCGGGAATGAAATATTATTTCTTGTTTGTAGACACTTTCAAAACAACCTTAGAAACTGTTAATATATGGCCAAACTTTGTTGTAATCAGCAAAAAGCCATAATGATTTTAATTTATGCATATACCCATAAAATTGCTTGTTTTTATAATGAGCATACTACACAAATATTCTGTACAAATTTTGGTAACTGTGCAAGCATTCTTAATTGCTCAGGTAGTTCTTGGAATAGACAAAAATGAAAGGAGTGACTTAGCTTTTATGATCAGATTATGGTCTGGTTTATAATATAATGTTCTTGAGTACCATCTCCTCACTACCTACCATTCCAGTGTATAGCTTTGACCTTCCTCCCTCATTTTAACCAAACACTGCCACGACTGTAAAATCAATTAAAGACAAACCCTTTCATTGAAAACATGATTACTAAAAGAAAGTCTCTCTTGGTTCACAAAAAATATTGATATGTGTAAAAAGTTTTCTTTATCCTCTTCAATAGTAGGGATATTGTGGAAGAATAAAGATTGTTTACGTGTTGGCAATGGAAAACAAAGAAACGAACAAAAATTTTGAAAATGGGAGCTTACAAATTTCAGTGGAGCATTGCTTCAATAGTTCATTACACAAAAAACTGCTGGATTCTCAATAGACAGTCTGATCTTGAAGGCTCAAGTGGAAAAATTGCTAAACAATTTGGAAGCAATGATTTTGTATGTAACAATGGCTAGCTTGATCAATCTAAAAACCGACATAACATTGTTATGTCAGTTTTTAAAAAGACTAATTGAAGTTGTGTTTATTATTAATATTGTTTTTAATATCTGCTATCCAACTAAAAGGCTGCAGGTTCGAATCCCAACATGGGCATGAATGTTTGTAATTGTCTTTAGGTGGGAGATGATTTTCACTGCCCAGTGTGAAACCACACTCCCTGCTTATTGGAGGCTTGAAGTGGCTTGAAAAAGGTCTGTATTTGGTCTCTAGAGTAGGATTTCTGGACTATGTAAAAAAATGAAATAAAAAAATTTGTGTGTGCAAAATTAATAAGAATGCTTAGTCCACATGTGGTGCAAATGTACTATAGGTTTACAAATAACCTTTCATGAGTGGGAGCCAATAAAAAAAAATTACTGAGGAATAAACTGTATTTAGTATTAATTGTATGATTTTAAAATTATGGACAAATAAATTATGTTTAATGTTAAATGTATTGCAGTTTATACAAGCATATTCATATAAATAATATCTAAGTATGTAATTATGTTATTTTTTTGTCTAATACCTTTTTAAAAAATTATTGGAGAGAACTTGATAAATTTTATTTTTAAATTTATTTTAATTAAAAATAAAATTTTTAATAAAATTTAAAATAAAAAGTCAGACTTTTTGTTTAACTAGCATCATGGAACTGATAATGAATTTGTGAGTAATGGTTGTAATGTGGAAATTTTGTCAGTTCCATTTGCCTTCCATACCTCTTGCTCATGCTTATGAAATATGTCTTAGTTGACAAATTAATAAGTTACAAGGACTACCATTTGCAGTTTAAGTTATTGCATTATTCTGGTATGCACAGAGGATTTACGAACCATTGCTGCTTTTTCTGCTTATGGAACAGAGGTAACAGCAGCAATGATAGAACATTATATCAAGAAATATGCATAGCCTTCATAAAAATATTTTACACCAAGAAGAAGAAATGACAAAACACAAGTTGCTTGTTAACACTACAGAAATATTCATAAACATTTCATAAACTGAGTCTCATTAAAAATTTTGTTAAAGCATTGGACAAAAAGTGGATCTGTATTCTAGTTCTAACTGGATATTTTCCCGAAATTTCAGAAGCAAAATTTAAGAATAATATATTTGTTGGAATTCAAATTACAGCAGTATTAACAGATTAATTCAAAATGCATTTACACTAAATAGAATATTTAGAATATTGTTGGTTGAAGGATTTATTTTTATTTTATTTTTTATTTTTTTTTTGAGCAAGTAGACAAATATCAGATGAAATGATTATTATTTATATGGACATTCCATGGAGTCAGAAGACTCATCAGAGGGGTTTCACACTATCCATTAACACAATATCTATCATACATATCCTTAAACTTATTCACTGTTGAGGCACGCACAACCACCTCTTCCATTCCACTCATTCACCACTCTCCAAGTAAAGAACTTAGTCTACACACACACACTGTTAGACAACTTCCAAGTGTGATTCCTTGTTCTTCCCCCACAAGTGATGTACTGAAATATTTCTTTTGTGTCAATCTTATAAGTTAAAAAGGAATGCTATAAGTTTTTATCATATCTCCTCTCCTCCTCCTCCTGTCAGCGAAACTGTGAAACCCACACACTTTCAATCTATCCTTGTAGGGAATATTCCATAGCATATCACGAGCTTGTCACGCAATTCATATCCTTCTAAAGAGGGATAATAACCTCCCTATCTTTACTTGTCAGTGTGTTCTTCAGTATCCATTTAATCCTCTGAGCTACACTGGTGTCCAAAATCTAGGGACAAATTACATTTTTATCTGTATATGAAAAGATTTTCATGACTACAGCTAGATGTGGATATGAATTTATTGCCAGCATACTGATAAATTATATCACACAAAAAATGCTATAAATTTTGTACAAATTAAATTGCAATATTTTGCCACTGAATTTGCAGTTGTAATCTTCAGAAATAGTAGGTTTTGAACACCAGTTCATTTTTCCAACTCTTGCAATATGTCATCTGAATTTCAAATCTCTATCCACCATCACCCTCAGATCCCTAACCTCATCAGTTTCCTATAATCTAGTACCATCAATATGATATGAAGTATATAACCCCTTTCATCCCAAAGTGCATTATTTTTACATTTTGCAACATTAAGCTGAAAACCATTGTCCTTTGCCCATGCTTTATAACGAAGTATACTATGAAATGCAATGAAATTCTATGTATACTATGAAATTCTAACATGGTTAGAATGGGCTTCTTTTCTGTCTTGAATAGTCCCATCAGAGCATCATAATAATGAAGCAATGAATTTGTGAATTTATATGTAGTAAGTTCTGTTAATTTATATACAGTTCTAAAGCTATGCCAGATACAGCCTTTTGTGAATTTCATCCACAAAAGTCAAAGTTGACTAGACATGGTACTTTTTGAAGCTACTTCGTGTTTCTCATGATCAGAGTGATTGTGTCATGCTGGATTATAAAAGTTATCAACTATCTAAAGATATATTCTCTCCAGTCACAGTGGATTTTATATCTATAGAAGATAATTATATATATCTTCTATAGGTGCAGGCCATCATCAAGTTTTTCATGTTGCAAGAAAAGTCCACAACTGAGATTCACCTGTGCCCCAGCATATACAATAGTTGCCAGATGAGTGTCCAAGTTTAAAACTGGGCATCCTGATACAACAGAACCTTTTCCCCCCAGGTAAAGAAGACCTTCCACAGTGATCACACCTGAAAAACATCGAATGCAGTGCATGCCATGATCCTTGATGACAGATGAATACCAGCCAAAAAATTGAAAAAACTCTTGAGATATCCAAGGAACAAGTTGAGGTCATTATCCAGTAACATCTGAACATGCAGCAGCTCTCAGCGAAGTGGGTCCCCAAATGTTTGAATGCTGACCAAAAGAGAGAATGTGTGCTGTCATCTCAAGGGTTTTGGGGTCATTTTGAGAAATCAGGTGCAAATTTTTTGGCTTGTATTGTGACTGTTGATGAAACATGGCTTCATCACTATAACCCAGAGACCAAATAACATTCAATGGAGATATAAAGGTTCTCCATGGCTAAAGAAGTTCCAAACCCAAAAGTCAGCAGGAAAGCATCTTGCTGCTGTCTTTTAGGATATGGATGGTGTAATCCTCACCAAGTACCTCAAATAAAAAATATGAAATTGTTACAGCAGCAGTTTATTCAACAGCTCTGAAGGAATTGAAGCAGATACTGAAGGAAAATGCTATGGGAAACTGAACAGAGGCATGTTGGTTTTGCAGGACAGTGCACCTGCTCACAGTTCTCATGAAACCTAGAAGAAAATATACAACTTTCAATATCCCTCACCTACTATGTTTGCCAGACCTGGCCCCATCTGACTATTTCCTATTCCCAAATTTAAAGAAACACTTGAAAAGAACAAAATTTACCACAGATGAAGAAGTCATATCTGCAGCTGAAGACTGGTTTGTGCAACAAGGGAAAGACTTTTTTTCTCAGAGGACTGCAAATGATGCAGCAGTGTTGTAACAAGTATATAACACTCCTCACAAACCATATAACTTACACTATAATGTGTAAGTTACATGGCTCTACCTCACTTCCTGAGATTTTTTTCACCTGGAAACTCGGGTTTTTCGTCCCTCAGAACAGGCAAACCAGCCCGTGAACACACACGTATCTACAGTCATAAAATATATTAATCCCTCATTAGGAGGGCTCAACAAGTCCTACAGGATGGTCAAGAAACAGGGGGGGGGAATCCCACATGAATAAATAAATAAAATAAAACATCATTTCCGTCATAGTGATTATCAGCACACCCTCATGTATGTATCTGATCCACACACGAAAGGCCGCAGGACCTATAACACATTAGTGTTGTGTGGGTGGGGGAGCAAGAGGAATAGAAGAAAGGAAGAATATTTACACATTTTTTTCTTGAACAGCTGAGGGTTGGTAATCTCTGGGGAAGGCAGAGTGAGAAAGACTGTTCCAAAGGAAAGAGGTATATGGAATGAAAGAGGAGACAGTGAAGTTGGTTCAGTAAAATGGTGTTGGGTAGCAGTGTCTCTTCTTTTAATGATTTTCGAGGAGAGTGGAGGAATAATAGTGGTCAATCCAGCAGAGCACTGTCCATGAAAGTATCTGTAGAAAAGGCACAAGGCAGAAACTGAACGTATTGGATATGTGAGAGAAGGATCATTAATTAGCTGGATTTCCCTCTTCTGGAAAGAATTGAGCAATCTTAGAAAGGATTTTGGTGCACCATCCCAAATATGGGAGCAGTAACATGGCTGGGCAGATTTGTATAGAGTTAGCAACTGTGAAGTAGTCTTGTGCAAAAAAGTACATCCAAGTTTTTTGGTGGCTGCATAAGCTATAAAGTTGAAATGTGGTTGTGCAGGTCAGTCCAAGAAGAGAAATCTGATTGTGTTTGGATATCTCAGTATTACTGAAGGCAGCTTAGGGGGTTCTTTTTTGTGAGAGATCATAAAGAACTGAGTTTAGGTGGCATTAGAGTTTACAAGGTTGTCCTTGCCCCACTGGGATATAGCTAGGAGATCTGAGTTCAGATCTCCTAACTATATCCCTGGTTGTGGTAAATCTTGAGGATTCTAATACTTGAGCACTACAAGGTTTGTAAAATGAAAAGGAGGAATGGAGTGTACTGTCACCAGCAAAGTTACAGATAGGATTGGAAGTCTGAGGGAGCAGGTCATTTATATACAAGAAGAAGAGAGTAGGTGAAAGAACAGAATCCTGGGTACGCCTGCATTGGTGGGGAAATCTATGGAGAGGAAACCATCCACCATGGCACATAGTGACTGACTAGTGAGAAAGTTGGCAATCCAGTTGCAGAGTGAGAAAGACAGACCATAGGTTGGCAGTTTGTTTAAGTAGGTGCTGTTCCAAACTCGATCAAATACCCCATGAAATGGCAAGGGCAACAATGTGACTTTCTCCAAATTTCTCCATGATTTGAGTCCAGAGCTGAATGATGAAAGCAAGAAGATCAGCTGTAGATTGCGAGTGGTGGAATCCATACTGCTGATCACTTGGTCTGTCTCTTGGTAGTCCAAGAAGAGAAAAAATCTGATCGTGTTTGGATATCTCAGTATTACTGAAAATGGGGGGGGGGGTTCTTTTTTATGAGAGATCATACAGAACTGAGTTTAGGTGGCATTAGAGTTTACAAGGTTGTCCTTGCCCCACTGGTATATAGCTAGGAGAGCTGAGTTCAGATCTCCTAGCTATATCCCTGGTTGTGGTAAATCGTAAGGATTCTAATACTTGAGAAAGCACTACAAGGTTTGTAAAATGAAAAGGAGGAATGGAGTATATCGTCATCAGCAAAGTTAAGGATAAGACTGGAAGCAGGTCATTTATATACAAGAAGAGAGTAGGTGAAAGAACAGAATCATGAGGTATTCTTGCATTGGTGGGGAAATCTATGGAGAGGAAACCATCCACCATGGCACGTAGTGACCGACCATTGAGAAAGTTGGCGATCCAGTTGCAATTTTTTAACACAGTAGATGAGGATACCATCAGGACCAGATGCCTTGTTTGTGTTCAGGTTATTTATTGATTATTCTTTGGATTTCTTTAGACTGTTCAAGACATGAATGGAGAGAACTTTGCCCAGGTTGTCAATGCAGAATTGGAAAAGAAGGGTGATGCCAGTAAGTTGGCCTTGTCTTTAAGTGAGGTAGCCTTGGCAAGTGAGCAAAAGGAGTGACTGCTATTTGGGAAAGAGGTGAGTTTGCATCAATTGGCCCTTTCAAAGTCTGACTTGGACTTGGTGATGATTCTTTTGCAACTGTTTGTGATCTGTAGTATAGGCTGAGTAAGCAGTTGGAGTTTTGGTCTTTGTGGTAGGCAGAGTTTATTTTTTTTTTTCTTTCACAGCATTGGCAAGCTTTTTAGAAAACCAAGGCTTGGATGGTGGCTGAGAATTTGGAGTAAAATAAGGGATGAAAGCCTTCATTCATGTGAGGATGATTTCTGTTATTCAGTCTGAGCAGGTGTTTCGATTGGAAGAACTGAAGCAGTAGTCATACCATAGGAAGGAGGAACTGAGGTCACACAGGTCCTCCAAGTTGGCACCCTTGTAGTGCTAAAGGACACGGGACTGTAAACTGGTGAATGAAGGTTGTTCTGTTCAGAACAGACTTGTATGAGTTTGAAAGTTTTTCCACTTGGTTATACTATAAATTGAAGTTGCCAAGAAATTATATTCTTGGTTTAATCCTTTATCCAAGTGTGAGCAAACAAAGTTTGTGTGCGTAGAAACTTCACAACTGGGCATCTTGTATATAGTGGCTAATGACTTCACATCACTTGCCTTAGCATCCCATAATGCAAAGAACATCCTTATGGACATGTATAATGCTATGCATTATGGGAAGAATCAATACCCAGACTGGTTTCAACCCTTATTGAGGTCTCGTCGGTGGGACCTAGACCAGGGAGAGATACCAAGGTTGAAGTAATGTAGAAGTCATCTATGCATCTCATATATATATAAAGTTGAAACCAGTCTGGGTAGGGCCCTTCCCATTATGCACAGCATTTTACATGTCTGAAAGGATGTATGATTTGCATTATGGTATGTGTACTAAGGCAAGTGATGTGAAGTCATTAGCCTCTATATACAAGTAGCTCAGACGTGAATATATTTCATGTGCAGAACATTGTTTTGCTTCCTTGGGTAAAGGATTAAAACCAAATACATAATTTCTTGGCATCTTTGATGTGTGTGTGTGTGTGTGTTTTTTTTTTTTTTTTTTAAATAGTCTGGAAACACTATTCTAGAAACCAAGCAGGGAACTTTTTCAAGACTTCAGTAAGTGGGGCGAAGGTCTCGCACTGGGTGATGACAACTTTAGTTGTTAATAAAATACTTCGAATGAAAGAATAAATGAATATGCCATTATTACTATTATAAAGTGATCTTTTAAAAATATTGTCTCCTGTGGATATTTTGTATTGAACTATTCTTAGTCTGAAATGGTTGCAATTCATGCAATTAGTGGGTGATCAAGAAAAATATTTGGCTTAATATACTAATCTTATTACTATATGATCTGAGTGAAATGAAATTTGTCTCTACTCATTAATTTTAAGTATTAGCCACAAGACATTGTTACATATTAATTTATGGAATTATTCACTTAATTGTGATATTTGTAAAAGTAACTGACTACTGAAATAATTTATTCATTGTATTAATATATATTTGAAATGAAGGTGCTCTAGATTGTCTTTCATGGTTGGGAACGGTCATACATTTGGATGTAACCATATATTGAGAAAAAAATTGTTATTAAACAATCCTCTTGAAAGAATTCATGTAATTTTACTGTAAGAGTGATGAAAGAATTTGTCATATTTATGCCAGCTTATTGCAATACAAAAGCAAGAGTTCTTCCACTCTTACTTTTTTTTTTTTTGTGAATCAACAACTTGTACATGTTAGAGACGTCATGACTACTTCCTGTTTAGAAACTTGTGTTAGAATCAAGTGTGGGCTTAACAGGAAACAGTTAGTTTCTGCTTCCTGTCTTACACCTTGAATGCATATTGTCCACTCGACAGATATGTATATTTTGCACACATGTTAAGGATAGATACTGAACAAATTCCAGTGAGGATGCTTTCTTTGAACTGTGAACGTCTCTTTGTGATTGTTTTTCATTGGTTTGCATTTTTGCAGATTTTTGCTGTGCCATTAATTAATGGTATGTAGTAAATAGTATATGTGAATTAATTTTTTTATATTTCAACTATACTAATTTTCTTTAAAAAAAAGTTTATGCTGTGTAGAAAGGTCTCCTGCAGTAATCCCCTAAACTTCATGGCAGTGTCATGTAATAATACTGCTAATAACATTAGAAATTAAGAAATAATTACATTTCTTTGAACTTGACTTTAAGAGAGGGGAAAAAGTATGATTTTGGTTTTGATAAAAATGAAATAACATTTTGTTATATATGAAATTTAGAATTGCTGTTTTTTAATTAAAAAAATGTAGTTTCTAAAACTTTGGAGAGTGGGTGCTCTATCCTTTATTCCTTAAATACATTACTTTCACTAAAAATATAACAATCTCAGTTGTGATTGCCGGTGTATAACTATGAATTTGGATATAAAACAGGTGTCAGCATGTCCACTTTCCTTATATAACATTACAAGGTTTACAAATTCTGATAGGGTAAATACAGTCACAACAGAATGTAGAAACTAAAACTATTGCATCTTCAAATAAAATAAATAAAGCTGAAGAGGAACAATTATTTTTGCATATTATATAGACACACATCTAATTATGCCACATGCATTTTATTATAATATATATATATATATATATTTTCAATTTCATGATGTCACTAATATTTTATACCCAGCTCATGTTTAGTATTGAAATACAGTATGGTACAGGATTTCCAGTATTCATAAATTGCCTTCTTTTTCCTTTCACCATATTAGGCTTGTACCATCCAGACACAAATAGAAACCAGACATTCAGATTGGAAATGAACCCTAGATCGAATATACAAATTGTTTATTCTTTAATTTATTCTGTTGTGTTTGCATATTATATAGACACACATAATTATGCCACATGCTTTGATATTTTCTGCATTCAGTTATTGGTAGTGTTCCTTCTAAGTCATGCAATAACTAAAATGCTCCATGCACATTGAATTGTCTGGCAGACAATTCAGTATGCATGGAAGCATTCTTTGGGAGTGTGTAGCCCTCTTTTATATTCCAGTACACATTATAATGTGGTTATCTGCAGGTTCCCTTTACCCTTGCACTCTGAGGACACCTGAATTATTTTACTTAGCACAAATAGTAGAGGATCATTAATTTCAGTGAGGTAGAAGCTGTATGACAATATAAATATACATCAGAATTGCTTTTCACATTATACCATTTATCACAAACATGATCCATTGAAACTGCAAAGAGATTAAGTATGTGTACTTTCTTTTAGAGTTACATGGTAATCAGCATTCATTTTCAAAATTTATGGAATTTACAACCGTGTTAAAAAAACTTTTTTATTATCACGACGTTTCGATCGTCACATCAAGATCATCATCTGGAGCATACATCAATATACAAGACAAGCTGAGTTACATTATTAACTGTAAGCTAAAGAAACAATGCTTTGATCACATGTTATTCTACTGGCATGACCTCTAGTGAAAAAAAAAAATTACAAATTACATCAAGCTAAATTATATTTACAATGACAGGAATAAACATTCTTTCAGATGGTTTTCTTTCAGAAACAATGATGTCCTATTTTTAGTATTATAATTCTTATTTTTTCTTTTAAGATACCGGATTTTCTACAGTCCTGTTTATAGTTGTTCTTAGTGAGGAACGTTCCATGGGTCAAATATATACTTTCCATATGTTTGGGATTTTTAGACCATCATTATTGTTCAGATCGAGGTGGTTGATAATAATCTCACATGCTTCCTTAAATTTCTGTTCATACCATGTTTTAGTTCGATGTTAATAATGTAACTCAGCTTGTCTTGTATATTGATGTATGCTTCAGATGATGATCTTGATGTGAAGATCGAAACGTCGGGATAATGAAAAAGTTTTTTAACAAGGTTGTAAATTCCATAAATTTTTAAAATGTATGTGCACTTTGTTATTAATATGAATTTAATATTATATGAGAAGAAATGTAAAGCTGTTGTGAATAAGAAAAATAAAATATTGTTCATAACTGTATGGAACTAACATTGTTCATTCTAGTTCTCAAATTAATGTGAGGTAGATGTTATACTATTGTTGGTTTGTTAAAAAACTTTTTTCAAAAAATTCAGTTTTGATTAATTCAGATATTCCTGAGTAGTTAGCCTAGTATGTATTCTGAGTTATAATAGTTCAGTTAAATTTAGTACTTAAAGAAAACGACATCATTTAAGACTGCATGCTTTACTTTATTCCAGTTAAATGAGTTAATGGCTAAATATATGTTCAGCCATTCTTATCCCACCCATTCTACTTGTTTTCCTAAAGAATAAAAAAGATAGCAAGAGCAAGGAATTTCATCAACACCAGGATGATATGAAGAATATACCTTTACAAGTTTTAATGGAAGGCAAATACCTGTAAAATCCTTCTTTTGTTTTCATGCTTTGGTCAAGTAAGCTATAAGATTCACTGGAACCAAACACAGATCTTCCACCAAAACTTCAACCAAAACTTTCCTGAATTGCATTTTTCAGCTTTACTAAAAAGCACTTACTATCTCTGATCTGAAATGTTAGTTGTAAATTGGAGAAATAAACAGGGTTTCTAAAAAAAAAAAAAAAAAAAGTGTTGACAGTACATAGTTAAAATTATTCATGTAAATTATATTTATGATTATATATTTTTGCCACCCACAATTACTAGCTTTTAATTCAGTTCATTAGTGATCAGGCCATAAAGGCAAAACTAGATAGCTGGTTAGGAGAACTTCGCATAATTTGTAAGTAATGTGGAGAACCCACCAGGATGCACATTTCTTATCAGAAAAAAGGAACATAAGCGACACATCAAATATAACTATGGTCAAGCTGGTCTTTCTGATCATGCCCTGAACACTTTACATAGAATTGACTGGAAAAGCACCTATTGTTTACATCATACCAAAACATGGTATGAACGTAAATTAAAGAAGCCTGTGAGATTCTTATCAACTATCTTAATCTTAACAATAATGATGGTCTAAAAATCCCAAGAATATGGAAGGCGCATATTCTACCCACTTAACCTTTCTCCCTGAGAGTTAATTATAAATAGGACCATAGATAATCCAGGATCTTAAATCTAATATAACAATTGTCACGTTAAATTAGGACATCATTTTTACTGTAACAAAACTATCTATTTGAAAGAATGTTTCTCTGATGTGTTAAATAGAATATAGCTTTGATGTAATTAGTTTATTTTATTTCATTTTTTTATTGTAATTTTATTTTCACTAGAGATTAGGCCAGTAGAATAACTGTTGATCAAATCATTGTCTCTTCAGCATACTGTGTGAAATGTAATTTAGCTTGTCTTTGTGTGTATATATATATATATGTATATGTGTGTGTGTGTGTGTATGCTCCAGATGATCTTAATATGAAGGTCAAAATGTCAGGAAATTAAAATAATTATTTATAACATTGATATAAGATTGTTATAAAATATAATGATGCAATATGGGAATGCATCTCTAGAGTTAAAAGAATAGACAGGGTGGGAGTTCAGTGGATGTGCAATCTTATTGAGCAGAGAGAGAGATTCTTAAGAAAAAGATTTGTCAGGATTATCATGTGCATAAGGATGTCAGTTATAAATTATAAGGCACAAGCCAGAAGAGTTGTAACTATTGTATGAAAAGCTATGTGAGAGTATGAAAAGAAACTGGCTCTGCAAACTAAAGACAACCCAAAGGAATTATGTCGAAACTAAAAAAGGAATAACTCATCAATATGGATGAGTTATTCCTTTTATTGTTCATCTGATGAGTGCCCCATTTTACTAAAAGCCATCAATCTGGTGTATGCAACATTGAGCTCAATGCTATTGCTACGCTGGAAGAACAAACTCGTGCATGAGTAAGAGCTGTTGTATAAACTTAAATTCAGCATTAGGGACTTATGGAATATCAGTGCAGATGCTGTAAGAATGTTCAGTCGACCTGGCTGTATAATTCGTCTCAGCCCAGGGAAGATTTCACAGGAATGGAAAGAGTAATACTATTGCACAAGGATAGTGCAAAGACTGGTGTGTCTAACCTTTTAACTTTGGAAAAGTTGGTAAGATATTCCTTACAGAAATGGTTAACAAAGAGTCTATAATTTGCAATGAGCAGCGTGGGTTTACTGAAAGAAGGTTGTGTTTGAGTAACTTGCTCATGTTTTCTAAACACATTTGCTAAAGCTTTTGACAGGATTCGTCATGGAATGTTCTTGCATAAGTTGGAGGATTTGGGATTGGATTGGCTTAGTGATAGATATCAAAAAGTGGTGTGTGTGGGGGATGTAAGTCAACAAGATTTAAGGTGATCAGTGGTGTATCCCAAGGATCAGTTGTTGTTCAGTCTTTATGTTATTGACATTGGAAAGAATGTAACAGGAGATATATAGCTGTATAGATATATAATAGTAATGCAAAATTTAAATACTTATTTAAAATGAAATATTTAAATACTGCTATGCTTATAGTTGTCGGTCTTTCATAAGAATGAATAGGTAGGGGAGAAAATATCTTTGTGGAATTTGATTATAGGGATAGGTAAGGTAATCAGGAATGCAGCTACATTCAATATGATTTGAATATGCTGAAATAACATGCAGAATGATTTGAATATGCTGAAATTGTGGACATGTGGAAATGGCTATCAATTCAGTGTTAGTAAATGTAAAGTTATGCACTCTGGTAATGAAATATGCAGTGGCATATTACATTGGTGGAATTGTGCTACAAGAAACTGATTAGGTTAGGGATCTTGGAGTTTAGGAGCCATTTATGAATACTACTCTGAGGATAATTGCAATGCTGAAACTAATGCTGACATGTAAGAATGAGAAAGTTACTTTGCCTATTTTATATGGCCTCTATATCTGAACTATTGTGTGCAAATCTGGTTTCCTAGGTGATGCAGATATACTGGAGAGGGTGCAAAGGAGAGTGTTAAAGATGATATTAGGACTGGAATGTAGATTGTGAAGTGAGCTTGAGAATTTGTTGACTTTTAATGCTAGTAGACAGTATAAAGATGAGTGATATGATAGAGACCCAAAAACTTCTGAAAGATTAATACAAAATGTCAGCAGATGGAATTTTTAATTTTATAAAGGATTGGGAGAGGATGATAATGCATCAGCACAAGTTGAGAATGAATGTAGTCAAGAAAAATAGTGAGAGGTAAAGTTTTCTCTCATAGAGTGGTGTGTGATGTGGAATGGCTTGTCTTTGGAAGTTAAGTACAAATAGTGTGAGTGAATGAATTCAAGAGCAGGCATGGTGATTATGAAAGTAAATCTTAGAAAACGAGGAATAAGTATGGTTTCAGGATTCAAAGTCGATAAAAGTGACACCCTGCAGATAAATATATCCAATAATGTCTGGAATAATTACTTTGAATGATTGTTAAATGAAACAAGCAGTGACAGAAACAGTACAGGCAGTCCCCGGGTTATGGACGAGATACGTTCCACAGAACGGATTTGTATGCAACTCAGATCCCTGATGAACAGCGCATATACAGTAATAATAATAACAATACCATAATGGCTCATATGTGGCAATAATAATATGGTGTAATACTGTAATAATAAGTTACAGAAACTATTGTGCTCTTTCTTTTAATTCAAACAAAGTAGGCTATCATTAATCAGAAGATGATGGAGTGGGTGCTGGAGAATTAGGATTTGACGCAGGATCAGATTCTGGTGCTGGAGAAGCAGGATTTGATTCTGTTCCTGGAAGAGGGGGAAGCTTACTACTGAAGTCAGTTTCTTGAAAAAAGGTATCGAGAGTTGTTTGCACAGCTGTTTTCTTTTCTTTTTCATCATAAATGGCCTTGTAGCAGCTGATGTTCTCACTAATTGCATGGTAAATCTTTATAGCCTGCTCAATGTTAGGATCTTGCTCCTCAAGCTTAGCAAATCTAGCTTCAACGAGACGAAAGGCTTCAGTTAATTCTTTTGCCGTAAACTTTCTTGACTCTGGATCTTATGATTTGTGTTTCTATCAGCTGCTTCTCTATCTCCATAAGGTCTTCACTGGTTAATTCTTATGAATGGAACTCTAGTAAGTCAATGACATAATTGTCATTGTTGTCCAGTTGCAGTGCATTGCGACTGTCTACCACAGATTTTCTGGCTAGCCACGAAAATCACAGAATTGAGGGTACAGTTTGTTCCATACCCTTTTCATTGATGATTACTTCACTTCCTCCCAAGAATCAGCAATGCTTTTGATGGCATCCTTTATAATTGTTCTGATAGTCGATCAACTGAAGTGTAATGCTTTCCCAATGAATAATGGTGTCAGGCCTCTCTGAATGCTTTATTTCTACTTTCGTTTCCATTGTAATCACCTTTCTCTTCACTGCCGGTTCACCTGGGCTTGCAGTGGACTTTCGCTTTGTAAGCATGGTCATAAGGGTAATCAGACTCACAAAATCGATTTAAAAAGTTAAGACGAAAGTGATGCTGTGCATAAGCGATTTTATAAACAATAAGACTAGCCGCTAGTCTAAAGTTGCTGCACCAACGAATCACTTATGCCATGCAGGTTTGCTTACATGCGTGGAAGAAACTAGTTCCTGAATTATTAATGTACGGAATGCCGTAAGTCGGGTCATCCGTAACCCGCAGACCGCCTGTGTTAGAAATTATTCAAGAAGAATTCAGACAGAAGTCATATAAAAAAAATCTCGCAGACCTGAAATACATATTCCCCTAGAAACACTCCAATATCGAAGTATATCTTACAGTAGCTACGCTTCATAATTTAGAAGGACCTGGTAAAAGACCAAATTGGGATATTTTGATCAGGCTAGAATTGTCAGAACCTATTTATGAGAAGGGAAATAAAGCATTAGCAAAGAGTTTTGGAAAATGGTGAGAATGACAGACGAATTTTCCTGCTGTGTGTTTTCCAGATAAAATATGCAAACTATGACTAAGAAAAATGAGAGATTTTGAGGAAGTTTGGTATAGTGATTAAATAATGGTAGCCAAGATCAGATAAATAGTTGATAAGTCACAGGAACATAACCAATTTGTAATTCAGTGTTGTATATCTGTTAAAGGTATATGATTAGGTATTAAGAAAAATTCTGTTCATACCACTACTGTTATGTTCAAATCTGAATTGCTATGCATATGTTGTCTTTCATAAGATGAATAGGCAGAGGGGAAAAAATGATAAGATATTATCTTTGTGAAATTTGATTATAGGGATAGGTTGAAGGAACTGGAATTAAATCTAGTGGACAAATGAAGGGAGCCTGTGATAGAAACATACAAGTTAAGAAGTTCTGTAGCATAGTTACAGATGAAAATTATCAATGGGATGCCAGTCAAACAGAGCTAAGTGTCATTGCTGGAAACTGAGTAGGTGTGTGTGTCAAGTTTAGGTTTTTCACATTGTGATGAACAATTGCTAATGGAAGTGGTGAGCAGTGGTGCACCCAGGGGAGGGCCAAAGGGGCCCTGTACCACCCCAAAGAAAAAGGAAAAAACACTAGAAAATTTTCCAAAAATCTTTTCCTAATTAATAAAATTCACAACATAAATAAATTTTTATTTGTGTGTTGTCCGGTCTTGTATTTCTATACTACTTATGAATTTGAGATCATTGCAGATGCTCGGTTATAGGTTGTATGCGATGCATAGTGTGTATTCTCAAATCGTCTACTCAATTCCCCCCCCCCCCCAAGATTAAACTCCGAGTGTGCTACTAGTAGTGAGTGCTTCTTTGGTAAACAAGGTTGAGAAATAACAATGTATTTCATAAGAAATGAAATACAATTATAGTTCCTATTTATAAAAAGGAAAATAAAACTGAACCTTTGAATTATGGAGTAAGTTTCTTTGTTAATGCTCAGACTTATTCAAAGGAACATGAAGATGCTAAGAAAAATTGTGGAAAGAAAGGGGCCAAAGACAAGTTGTCAGGATGAGACATTTAGTTCAAGTCAGTTTGGAATGTAACAATGATCTGCTTGTGTTATGTAAAGGCTGTGTGATAAGATGCCAAGCAAAAAAAGTTATTTAAAATTCTTCAGTTATATGGTGTAAATGGAATGTTATAAGAGAGTAAATTATATAGCCTACATTTAAGTTTGTAAATCAGCTGTTATATTAGAAGGTAGGGGAATATGGTTTGATTTGATATAATATCAGTAGTAACAGACAAGGAAGAAGAAGAAGTGACAAGGATGAATAACAAATTTCCATTGTTATTCATCTATATTCACATTACGAATCTTCAGGACTCGAACTGAATTGAGTAACTGCTGTAAAATAATTTATTTGAAAATTAGTATTAAAATTACAGTGAAAATAGACAGGGACATGGAAAACATCAACTTCATTCTCAATAGAGAACCTGTAGAACAGTATTATAATTATATATATAGGCAGAATATTTTCTGAAGATGGTAGCAAATTAGAGTTGGAAATAGACATCAAAATAAGCAAAGCTCCTCTTTCGGACCAGTTGAATAAATTTTTACAGAATAAATTAGCAAAAACATCGAACTAGCAGTATACAAAACAGTTCAAATCAGTACTTGTAGATTTGAGAGTGAGTCAGACAAAACAGTTGGTCAAAGATCACGGATTGAGAGTTATGAGAAAAATTAGGAGTATAAACTGTTGGCATTAATGGAAGATATTTAGAAAGAAATTTGTCATTTTTAGCATTCAGAATATATGACCAGAACTAATCTAACATAGTATAGTCACTTAAACATAATGGAAGTGAAAAGGTTAGCAGAGCAGGAAAATACTCAGAGGAAGACCAAGATCTTTGCTTCCTTAAAAGACCCAAATACAAGATCTGATAATGTAACAAATAACATTTATTTAGAAAACTTGATAGGAAGCTAGTAATAATGTAAAAATCATGTTGTACTCTCATAGTATCTTGTTATATCTGAAATATGCCAATGCATTCCTAATTGAGAAAGGTTTTACATGGTAGAATGTTTCTACTCTAGACTGTAGATAAGAATTATACACATCTTTCTAGGTTAGAATCTTGACATTCACTATTTTTTGGAGATATTGATAAACATGTTCTTCTGAAACAAGTTTTTATCATGCATTGCCCAATTGGTTTTATTATAGTGAAGTTTCTGGACGAAAAAATAATTTGTTATATTAAATGGAGTTTTGTTGTAGTGAATTTAACGCAACATTCATGCCGTGCGACTTTTGAGTGGTGAAAATTTAAAAATGTTTGCTTTAGTGGCATTCCATTGTATAATGTCATTACGTTTAAACATTCAATAACTTAGTGGGAAGTTTTCAGTATTGAGACCACATGTAATATAAATAAAGAGATAAGCAGTTAAAACCTGACAAGTATCATAAGACTTACAAAACTTGTAACTCTTTTAATTGCTTTTAATAATCCAGGATTTAATAAGTTAACTGCTTATTTTTTTAAAAATTACTCTTTATTTATATATATATATTATTATTATTATTATTATTGTTCCGGGAAACTCCAAGGAGTCGACAGACTCATCGAGGGAGGCCCTAACATCATGTCAAGAACAACTATTCAACATTCACACAGTATCTATCATACCTTGCCTTGAACTCATTCACGGTCGTAGCACCCACAACAGACTCTGGAAGCTTATTCCACTCATTTACCACTCTCCAAGTAAAGAACCTAGCTGTAACACCCTTGTCAACCACGCTCTTGCCCAGCTTCCATGCATGGCCTCTAGTCCTCTGACCACCAGTCATATTTTCAAAAATATCTTCTGGATCAATCTTATAAAAACCCTTCAGTAATTTGAATGTCTCAATCATATCAGACCTCCTTCGCCTATCGTCCAATTTCTGCAACCCACAAATCTTCAACCTATTCTCATAAGGTTCATTCCACAGACCTGCTATCATCTTGGTCACTCGTCTCTGGACCCTCTCCACTTCCTCCCCATCACGAAGAAACCCTGGTGCCCATAGCTGGGCACAGAAGTCCAGATGGGGTCTTATCAAGGCTCGATACAGAGGAACAACAACTTGTTCGTCTCTGCATGTTAAAGTATTTTTCAGAAGCCAAGTGATTTGGTGAGCTGTTTTAGTTACTTTTGCAATGTGCCCCCTAAACTTCAACTCCCTATCCACCAACACTCCCAAATCCCTGGCCTCATCAATCTCCTGGAGTATAGTTCCACCAATGCGATATACTGCTGCTATTCTTTTCACCCCAAAGTGCATAACCTTACACTTTGCCACATTAAATTGACATCCATTTTTCCTAGCCCAGTCCTCCAAACTATCCAAATCATCCTATAAAATTTTGACATCCTGTGCACTCACAATTGCTCTACCCAACTTTGCATCATCAGCAAACAAGTGAACACTTCCTCTCAGATCCTTTCCAATATCATTGATGAACAAAATGAAAAGCAGTGGTCCAAGAACAGAGCCTTGTGGCACTCCACTAGTCACAAGACGTCTTTTAGACTCCACTCCTGAATAAACCACTCTTTGATATCTCTCCTTCAACCACCCTCCTATCCATCTCACCAACCCTATATCTATACCCATCTGCTCCAGTTTACTGATTAGGGTTCCATGTGGTATCCTATCAAAGGCCTTGGCAAGGTCCAGTAGTATCACTGTAAACCCATTACCCGTATCCAGTTCAGCCATCACTGTGTTATAAAACGTGAGCAAGTTACTGAGGCATGATCTACCCTTCACAAAACCATGTTGTCCCCCATACAATATCCCATTTTCATCTATCCAATCCTGTATTCTTTTCTTGACTAATTTCTCTAAGACCTTGACAATGATTCCTGATATGCTAATCGGTCGGTAATTTACAACACAGTCTTGGAACCCCTTTATGCAGTGGAACTATTTTCCCCTCTTTCCACCTGCTCGGGACTAACCCAGACCCGAGACTCAAATTAAACAAAATGGTCAAGGGTACTGACAATTCTTTAGCTGCTTCTCGTACAACACGAGCTGGTATACCATCCAATCCCACAGATGTATTGACATTGAGGTTATGCAATAGACTACTCACCTCCACTTCATTAACCACAATTCCCGTATAATCTACTGTTTATTCGTTTCTGCAATGTCACCACCTGGATGATATACTTTTGCAAAGTGCTCACTCAGTAACTCAACTATCTCAACTGATTCAGTTACCTCCCTACCATCGGCATTCTTTAAAATCAATCTGCCATGTACATTTTTCCTTTTACTTGCTACATATCTAAAAAATTGTTTAGGATTCTCTTTAGCCTGCATGGCCAATGTTCTTTCATAATCCTTTTTTGCTTTTCTTAACACACTCGTCACCCTTCTGGCCTGCGCTTTATACCATTCATGTGCCTGCCGGTCACCCTTCTCCTTAAATTCCCTCCATAGTTGTTTCTTTTTTTGCAGCTCAAGCTTAATGGTGTTATTCATCCATTTAACCCCTACTTGATTTATTATTCGGACTCTAGGTATACAGTCAGCCATTGCTTCATGCAAGCACTTCTTAACTACCTCCCGTGCACTATCAACTTCTAGTCCTTGCAGTTGTACATGCCATGGCACTGAAGCAATCAAACTCCTAAGCTTGTCATACTTTCCAGCCCGATAATTCCACATGTACCCTGTCTTAATTGAAAATTCTACACCTTTTGCCACCTCCCAAGTTAAGACCCTATGATCACTCTCACTGATTGGTGGCAATGTGGTCATATTTGTTACAGCCAAATCCTCAGATGTAATTACTAGGTCAAGCACTCTCTGAACCCTAGTATTTTCCATTACATGCTGTCGCAGATAGTTATCCCTTAATAACCTCATAAAATCCAGTTCCTTCCTCCCGTGTGTCCTCTCCTCACTCCAATCAATGCGACCATAGTTGAAATCTCCCATAATAATCACCCTCCTTCCACCTATTTCTTCTATTTGCTTGTGCATACTGTTACCACCATCTTTTCCATCACCTGGTCTATAGCAGCACCCAATTGTATATTTAGTTCTGCTAGCCACAATCTCACACCAAATGGCCTCAAATGTGCTCTTTTCTCTATCCTGCAATTCAACTTCTATTCTCCTTGGCTGGAGCTCATCAGCTATCATGAACAATACTCCTCCCCCCCATTTTATTCTCTCTGTCATTCCTGAACACACTATACCCATCACATTCAATCCCACTAGTTATATCATCTACAGTCAGCCATGTTTCACTAATACCTATAACCTGTGGTCTGGAAGTGCCAACCATGGCCAAAAACTCTTCCTTGTTCCTAATACTCCTAGTATTAGTGTACATGAATTTAAGACCCCCATTAGCCCCAACCCTACCTTGATGCCTTATATTAACTATCCCACTCAGATTTGTTGTCCTTATTTGCTCTGGCATATTATATTCATTCTTACATTCAACTGCCTCCATAAGGACTGTATATCTACTCCCCCCCCTTAACAAATCTAGTTTCCCTGAATTTGCACATCCACTACATTCAGCAACACTTTCTCAAGTCTTCTTACACCGTAACCATTCAAATGCAAGCCATCCATCTTATATAGATCCTTTCGCCCATCAAACTCACTCCACACATCCACAAATTCCACACCACAGATATTATTGGAGCTTTATTAGCGTGGTTAGTGTTACTAAAGTGTTTTATAACATAATCTATGTCGGGAAGTCGCCGCTTGATGAATTCGTAATGTGTAGTGTTCGTGCAAGCTCCAGATAAGATAAGTATCATTTTCAGTTATCGATACAAATTACTTAATATTGTGTATTAAGTAATATATAAGTATTAATTTTTCAACATAAATTAAGTAATATTAAGTAATAATAATAAGTATATATATATATATATATATAATTATACGAGGTGGTCTGAAAGGTTCTCGGCCTCGACCATAGATGGCAACACTTGGCAAGATGTTTTATTTCTAAGTTGGTAATCTGTTATAAGCATTCATGTGAAATTGCAAGTCATTCTATCAAGTAGTTTGTTTTATACAGTTGTCTGTATCCCTTGAAATGGATGAACTTGAGTATCGTACTTTTATAAAATTCTTTGTAAAAGAAGGTTTTAACGCCAAAAGAAATTCATTCGAAGTTCATAAAAGTTTGTGGGCACTCTTCTTCGTTTTCGACAATTAAGAAATGGGTTATCTAGTTTAAATGTGGCCGTACCAGCCTTGAAGATGATCTACGTGAAGGACGTCCAAAAAGTGTAACAACACCAGAAATCATTGATCAAGTGCACGATATGATATTGGATGACCAGCGAGTCAAAGTGCGTGAAATTGCTGAGATTATAGGTATTTCAAAAGAACGTGTATGGTATATTTTGCATGAAGAATTGCAAATGAAAAAGCTTTGCAGAAGATGGGAGCTGCGCTTGCTCATAGCAAATCAAAAACGCACGCATGAAAATCTCTGAACGGTGCTTGGAACGTTTTAACAAGAATAAAACCGATTTTGTGCTTCGATTTATTACTATGGATGAGACTTAGATTCAGATGAACCACTACAGGAAGGGATAATGGCGCTGGAACATGGCTGGAATAAATGTATTAGTCTTGAGATTATGTTGAAAAATAATATTGAAATTATAAATTCGTTTTTAAATTGTTAGGCAGAGAACTTTTCAGACCATCCTCGTAATGTGATCTCAATACCGAAAACTTCCCACAAAACTGCTAAACCACAGACAAGTTTACATTCAATAACTTTATTTTTATTCTTTTTTTTGTTATAATGAAATGCAGAACCAGGACAGTTTTTTTTAATAGTTATGAAAAACCACATCACATAATTATCTTTCATTTTCTGCTTCACAAAGACGAGCCCTTTCTATGTCATGGTCCATGGCAGCTGTTACATTTCTGGCTGCAGCATCCTAATTTCTGCACAAATGTTCTACTTCAGCTCTTGGATTGTCTGGGTCTTGTTCACATCTTTTCCTTCAGGTAAACCTGTTCACATCTTTACCTGTGGGAAATTAAAGTAACTTTTTCATGATTAATTTCCCAAATATTCCTTAGAATATCTGGGGGGGGGATATATATAATATAATAATAATAATCAAAAAATTTATTCACATTTTAATCCCCTTTGTGACTCATGGGCAGTCCTGTACACTATCTACCAATAATTGGCCGGACACCCCCGTTATCTGAAGTTATGAAACATTCCAGGTTTGTTAATAACATAATTACCATGTACACATAGTAGGAAGCAATTGAATACAGGTGATATGGCAACACGACCTGAATTCATTGACTTAGAGCATCATGGACTCATATTGGTGGGATGTCCATATGTGTCATTGTCACTCAACTGGAGCATCCAAAATCAACAGTTGGCAATGTGATCAACAAATCAAGACGTTCTAGCATCACTAGTGCAGGAAATCACCCAGGCGGGTCTCCAAAAATGACTGACAAGGACAACAAGGTGTTAAAACGGGAGCATGCAGAAACCAGCTACAATTGGCACAGACCATCTGTGATGAGTTTCAGCATCAGTAACACCAAGGTGAACACTAATATGAAAAGAACTCTATTTACTGAGTTTCCACAGAAGAGCAGCGGTACATAAGCCGAACATTACAACGAACAAGGCAGCTCATATAGGCTGGTGCAAAAAATGTGAACTGGATAATTGACCAGTGGAAAATGCTACCCTGGAGCGATGAAGTTTTACCTGTTTTCAGTCTGATGGCAGGGTGTGGGTGTCGAGGCAGCCTAGTGAACAACACTTGTTACCACAAGCGTACACTAGGCTGCCCACAGTAAAGTTTGGTTTTGCAGAAGTAATGGTGTGCTACCAATAGTCATTAACTTTGGTTTCATGAAGGCAGATCAGTAACTTGATATTCTGAATAATCAGGTGCTGCCTACACTGCAGTTTTTGTGAAATGGGCCCGTGATGCTATCAAGACAATGCCCTGTGACAAAGCTGCAGCTGTTATGGAATGGTATGAAGAGATGGGTGTTAAATGACTGCCCTGGCCTGTGCAGAGTCCTGACCTCAATCCCCATCGAATACCTGTGGGACGAATTGGAACAGCGATTGAGGTCCAGAGCAGCATCTTGATCTGTCACCGAACTCATTGCTGCTTTGATGGAGGAACAGAGAAAAACTTCCACCTGATATCTGCTGCACATTGGTGTAAAGCCTCCCTCAATGGGTGCAGGAAGTGATCAAAGGCAGACATGCCCGATTTTATGGTTCGTCTGCTGGTATCAGTTGTAAGTTGCTAAAGTATCAGGACAGTTATTGATAAATAGTGTATATATATATATATATATATATACACTGCTTGGAAAGAAGTCAACGGACTGCAGAACAAACAGCCATGCCATAACTGCATTGCTGTTAATAAGATGTGTCTTTCTTTCACTGCATTGCTGTTAATAAGATGTGTGTTTCTTTCACTGCATTGACAGCAGAAATCTTTTTCCACAAGCATAAGTGAGAATTTTGGACAATTCTTTTTCTAGGCATGTAATTAAATCCTAGACTGTTGTGGGGTAAACGTCCCTTGACCTCAGCCGATGCTCCAGTTCATCCCACATATGTTCAATAGGATTCAAATCAGGGCTCTGTGGCCAGTCGAGTGTGATTTTCATGTCCATGAACCATGCAGTTACGTCAGCAGCCTTATGATACTCTGCATGGTATTGCTGAAAAAGACGATGGTCAGTCCCATAGAAATGCCACAAAGTAGGAAGCATTGCATTGTCCAGAATGCTCAGATATCGCTCAGAGTTCATTGTTAATATTTAACTCTGAGCGATATCTAACGCCATAAACAGAGGCCCTAGCCCAAACCAGGAAAACAGTACCTCCGAATTTCATAGGTGGAGTTATGCACTCTGGTAAGAGACATTCACTGGGCATCCGGCATACCCACATTTAGTCCATCTATTCGGTAGGGGGGGGGTGATTCGTCTCTTCATTATCCACCTTTTCAAGCTCCCACAGCCCACATGCTCTTTACACCACTGAAGACGATTCTGCATGTTGGTTCGGATAATGTTGGGCTTGCATAGTGTGCTCCTACCATGGAAACCCATGTTGTGATCGTCGGTTCTGAATATTTTTTGGGTAGATTCGTATTCCTGTCGATGCGCGAAACTCAGTATTCAACATGTCGGCTGACAAATCGCAGTTTTTACATATTATCATGTGGAGCAACCTATAGTCACGTTCAGTGAGTGGTCAGTCATTCGTTGCTGAATTTAAACTAAAAAAATGAAATCCCAGAAAAATTCTTTGAAATGGATAAGATAGTGAGTCTGTTCTTTTCTTTCTCTCTCTTTTTATTTATGGAAAAGTGTAAAGTTATGCATTTGGGATTAAAAATATAAGCTGTGTATCACATTGATGGAACTGCACTCCAATAGATTGACGAGGCTAAGGAATTGAAGGTGGATAGAGAGCTGAAGTTCAGAGTACATAGATCGCTCATAAAATTACTTGGCTATTGAAGAACACACCGACATGCAGAGATAAAGAAGTTATTATTCTGATTGTAAGGCATTCATGCGGTATGAATATGTCGTTTATGTCGACATCTGCTTACTGCTCAGATCTGATCGCCAGGATTTCCTGAAAATCAGGATATGACAGAAAAAGATTCAGAGGCGAGTGGTGTACGGAATGCTCCCTACATTAACAAATTGCGAGTAGGTTACAGAAGTTGGTTGATAGTCGGAGAAAAGGGGATATGATAGAAGCATTTAAGTAACTAAAAGGTTTGGAAAGTTTTTTTACCTTGGGTATAATCTATGTTAAAGATACCAAGTAATTTTATAACCTTGGTTTTAATCCTTTTTCCCAAGTAAGAAAACAGACAGGTAAGTCCAGTTTGCACCTGAACGTGGTTCAAGACTTATGGTAGTACAACACCGAGGCAACTCGTGGTAAATGTGGTTAAGCTCTGATCACTGTCCTTAGTAGGATAGTGATCAGAAAAGGTCGAAACCAGTCTGGGTAGTGACCCACCCATAATGTATAACGTCATAATGTGTTTTACATTCATGGGAAATACTAAGGATAGTGATCAGAGCTTAATCCACCTTTACGACGAGTTGCCTCGGTGTTGAACTACCCAGAGTTGCCTTGGTGTTGCACTACCATAAGTCTTGAACCACGTTCAGGTGCAAACTGGACTTACCTGTCTGTTTGCTTACTTGGGAAAAAGGATTAAAACCAAGGTTATAAAATTACTTGGTATCTTTAACTAAAAGGTTTTTATAAGATCGATACAGGGGAAATATTTCAGCAGTCTTATAAAAACGTTTAGTAACTTAAGTAAGAGTGTGGTTAAGAAGGGTCTGAGGACTAGATTTTTCGCTTGGAGAGTAGTAAATGAATGGAATGTGTTGCTTGACTCAGTTGTGAATGCTTCGTCTGTCAGTGAGCCAAGAAGAGGTATGATAGATGTTGTGTGGATAGTTTGGATCTCCTGCGATGAGTCTACTAACTTCATGGAGATGCCTGTATAATAATAATCAGCTAACGCCTTTCATTCCCTTTATAGAGTAGACGAGACTATTTAACCCTATGTAGCTTGGGGAGACTGAGTTGGTAGTTCAATGTCCACTGGTAGCCAATCAGAGGTTGCTGGCCCATGACTATCTAATTAAAAGCAGCAACAGATGAAGAGACGGTCAAACAAGTGAAGCCATCTATTGGTACCTAACCCTGATAGGATATGTTATAAAAATGAAAACAAAGTATATTGGTACTACACAACTAGTTTCAGCTTGTATCAGCCTTCGTCAGGTGCACATTAAAAAAGAAGAAATAACCAGTAAAAACATGGAGGAAATAACTGTAAACAACACGGAAAAGTAGTGTATATATATATATATATTTCAACGTTGAAACGTTGAAGGTTGCGCATTCAAAAGTGTACCGTCGTTGGCTTCATTGTTGGGCGTATGCATGCGTATAGCATCTCGTGAACGGCGGTATTTGACCACAGCACAATGACAGTCTGAAAGATTGTAACTCAGGTTTCTTGGAAAAAGGCTCATATGCTGGTTAAACATGATAACTAAATACTTAAGGAATTGACAGCGTACACTAGAAATATAAATTAAATCAACTTTAATATATATATATATATACTGTATATATATACTTTCCGATGTTTAATATATATTACGGAAAGAATATATTAAAGTTGATTTAATCTATATTTCTAGTGTACGCTGTCAATTCCTTAAGTATTTAGTTATCATGTAACTCAGATTGTTGTTGTTGAGATGAAGGGGGTTGAGAATGATTTCCTTTGATTCTATTATCCTCCTTTCTACTTCATCATGGCAACGGAAAATGTTATTAGACTCGTCCCATAGGACTGTACGGTTAAGGTTTTCTTCATTTGAATTGGCCGAGAATAGAACATGACTAGACAAAGCGCTGGCTCGCGTTCTCTTGTAAGTGACATCTCTCTTGTGCTCGTCAATGAGTAACTCGATTGACTTTTCTGTTCGGCCAAAGTAAGGTATGTCACAGTTGCACCAGATCTGATAAACACCAGGATATTTAAGATTATGATGTCTAGGTTTCGGATGGGAGCTAGGGAGCTGATTTTAGTAAGAGAAGTAAATAAAGTTCTTATGTTGTATTTTCTAAGCACCTTGGCCAGTGCCGGATTTACGTATAAGCTAAAACAGCTACAGCTTAGGGCCTCGCAATCTGATGGAGCGTCAAATAAAAAACAAAAATACCAGCTGATGTAATTTAAAACAGTAGGAGGCCTCTGAGTTTTGTATAGCTTAGGGCCTCAGCAAGTCTAAATCCGGCCCTGACCTTGGCTAACTTGGGTGAGATAGAGCTTATGTATGAAATAGAAATATTACCTTTTTTACTATTGATCTCGTCATTATGGCGACCGGGAGGATTAAATAAGAATTTATCAGTCGTTTTTGGAGAATAAGAATAACCAAATATTTAGTTGAATAATCATTTTTCAGTTGCCATGATGAAGTAGAAAGGAAGATAATAGAATCAAAGGAAATCATTCAACTCCCCCCCCCCTACATCTCAACAACAACCTGAGTTACAACCTTTCAGACTATCATTCTGCTGTGGTCAAATGCTGGCGTTCACGAGACGCTATACGCATGCATACGCCCAACAATGAAGTCAACGAGGGAACAATTTGAATGCACAGACTTCAATGTTTGAACGTTGAAATATATATATGTTACGCTTATTGGAGCATTATGCTGTACTGTACTGTACAGCATTTAATGCTGTACCGGTCACTAATGCTGTACCGGTCCTGTACAGCATTAGTATGTGTATGTGTACAGCAAAACGTACAGCATTTGAAATATTTTATTCATCTTAACAGAAAGAGTAAACTACGAACATACATTAGTTGTTTATTCTGAGGAATTTTTTCATGTAAAATTATTTTATGATTATATGCCAAACTTTTAAAGTTCAACAAAATTATCATCGTCAATCAATGTAATTTTATTTTATGTAATACCAGCGTTTTATGTTTTGTTTTTACTGCTATAATTTACATAGTGCATTTTTAATACATGCAATTTGTATTATGTTTTGTAAAACTATTACCTATTTTCACTGTGCAATTCACAACCATCTGTAACAAATTGTAACTGGGATAATGCCAGTAATAAACATTATTATTATTATCATAAAACAAAGTTTAGATATGATATCTGCTGCTTTTAAATTTCATTCATGAAATAAACAATTACGAGTGACAGCAAAAACTGTATTTTCCCTTTTTTTTTAATAATAAAGGTAATTTAAGTTATTGTTCGTTTGAGGTCTTTCAGTACTTAACTTATGTCGATACAAAATCGATTGTGGAGCAAAGGAAACCACGAAACGATATATTGACCATAGTTATAGTAATGGTAATTTAAAGAATGATTGGGAAATTTTTCTGTGACCTCTGGAGGAAAGCGCGTTATCACAAGGCATTTAGCTTCTGATAAGCATAAGAAAGTTCTACAGGCAGCTTCTTCATCTGTAAAGATGACCAATTTTCTCCGTGTAACTGAATTTGGGATGAAAGAAAGAGAATTAGCGATTGCAGAGGCTGTGTTTTCTTTCCATACTATATATCACAGTCAAACGTTTAGATCCATGGACTGTACATCCAGACTGATCCGCAAATTATTCGACAGGAAATTCACATCTGCAAGGCAGAAGCACAAAAGCAGAAGCTATATCATCAAGAATGTATTAGCATCACATGCATTGAAAGAGCTTGGTAAGGAATTACAAAATATAAACTTTATATCTGTGTTTTCTGATGCATCAAACCATAAAGATGTAAAACCTTTTCCTACTATCATTCGTTATTTTGATTCAAAAAGTGGTGTGAAGAATAAGATTATTGATTTTGTGTCCTTACCTGCGAAAACTGCAGAGATTATCAGCAATTCTATCTTAACTGTTCTTGAAAAAAACAATTTATCTAAGAAGGTTGTTGCATATTGTGCTGATAATGCAACTACCGATTTTGGTGATGCAGCTAGAAAGGGTATTAACAATGTCTTCGCTATACTGAACAGAAGTTTAGAACAAAATATTATTAGAGATGATTGTGCAGTTCATATAGTTCACAATGCCATTCAAACTGCTGCTGGTCTTTTACCACTAGACATAGAGTCTATTGTAACAAAAATGTATAGCCATTTTTATATTTACACTATCAGAGTAGAATCTTTGAAAGAACTCTATGAAGAAGCAGTAGTTGAATATCACAAAATACTAGGATACAGTAAAACTAGATGGCTAGCTATAATGCCTGTGGTTGAGAGGATTCTGAAATTATATAGTCCACTGAAGTCATATTTCTTATCCCTTGATAAGTGTCCAAGAATAATTGAACACTTTTTCAATGATAATACCTCTCAGTTGTGTTAACATTTCTGCATAGTCAGTCATCAGTCTGACTATGAACAAATGTCTTCACAGGAATAAAAGATTAAAGTTAATCAACAGGAATGTGATTCTACGCATTCCTGTTGATTCCTGTGAAGATTTTATGAGTGAAATATCAGAGGATGATGAATTATTGGAAAGAATTAATTCTTCCGAAAAATATGTTTAAATTGTTTATTTGGAGAGTTTTAATAGATATTCATTATATAAAATAAATAAGTTTTGTGTGATATTTACTTTTGTATATTATTAAGAATTTAAATAAAAGTTGCTTTTAATAAATATCTATTCATTGTATAAATAAAATAAATAATTTTTTTTTTTTTGGATATTTACTTTTGCATCCATTATTGAGAATTTAAATAAAAATTTCTTGATAGTTTAGCAGTAACAATATGATTAATTAATAATAATAACAAAAATAAAAGCAGAATATTTTATTGAAAAGGTATGATTATGTTTCTGTTGGGATAAGAAGAAATACAGCTTTTTTAGAATATACCCCTGGAGGGAAGGCAAACCTGCAAATCAGGAAACAAAAGTTATGCAATCAGTGGAATGTGTCCAGCATTGGTCCTTGGAGGGAAGGCAAATTTGCAAAGCAGGAAACAAAAGTTAAGCAACCAGTGGAACGTGTTCAGCATTGGTCCTTGGATAATATGGTCACTATATGTTACGCGCAAATTGTGGAATCGCACAATTCACGGAATGCGCAACACTTTTGCTCATTCCATGAACTGTATAACGCGCTTGTACAGTTCGGGGAATGTGTAGAATTTTGAAATTCATGAAACAAGCATTACGTTTTCTGCTTATTTCATGAATTGAGTCCTAACCTAACCTAACCTAACCTTAGGTTAGGCTAGGCTCCATTTTGGATGTAGGGATCTAAAATTTAACAAATATGGATGTTTAAAACCTAATCGTCACATATTATGTAAGCAGCGGGTCGCGCAACTCACGCCAATGAGAAACTAACCTTACTAAATACGACGAAAATAATTCTGATGTTAGGTACAAATCCACTGTAACACTGAATAGTTCTGGACCCGTCACACATGAACAACAATCTGAGCTACAGTTTGCCTGATTCCAATAGCGCAGTAACCCAGTACTGGCGCTCTAAAATCAGCTGTCACTCACATTCAACTCACGCTAACAATAGCACGCGGTCACCAATTCAAATATGACTGTTGCTATTCTTTTTTTTTTATTAAGCTGGAAAGTCCATGTTTTTTATCTTGCTAGTTTTATAAGTTTTGTGTTATTTCTTACTCACCTGAAGAAGTCGGGACACCGATGAAACTGGTCGTGATTCATTAAAGTTTTTTATGTTATACTTTCTCTGGTTCTAGTCAGTTAAATATTAATTTTCTAAATGTATACATCCCAAGTCAATTCTAATAACAATATATATATATATATATATATATATATATGTATTTTTTTTTTTTTTTTTTTTTTTACCTTGGGTATAAATAAATGTTATTTATACCCAAGGTAAAAGAAAGTATTTTACCTTGGGTATAATAAATGTTAAATATGCCAAGCTATTTTAAATCTGGTTTTACTCCATTTCCCAAGTAAGCAAACAGACAAACAAGTCAAGTTTGCGCCTGCAAGTATTGTAGGATCAGCTAGACTTGCAACACTTGCAGGCGTAAACTTGACTTGTTTGTTTGTTTGCTTACTTGGGAAATGGAGTAAAACCAGGTTTAAAATAGCTTGGTATATTTAATATATATATATATAATGCAATACATATTCCTCCCTACACTGTAAAAATGAATGTTCAAACTTCAGAGTAATCTCATATTCATGTTTAATTCTTTATCCAAGGTAAGCAATGGTTCTGTGAATTTTTCCAACCAGGCTACTGGTATATAGAGGCTGATGACTTGTCATCAATTACTTTAGTTTGGTCATAATACAAAGCAAAATTCCGTCTGGAAGTGCATAATGCTATACATTAAGGGAGGGCTACTATGCAGGCTGATTAAGACCTTTATCGAGGAGTTCGCTTGTTCGGTATCATCGCGATTCTAAAAACGTATGAAAGATCTAAAAAAGGTTTCTCTCTCTCTCTCTCTCTCTCTCTCTCTCTCTCTCTCTCTCTCTCTCTCTCTCTCTCATGTAATTCAAAAATCTCAATAATGAGCTTCTGAAATAGTGAGTCGAATTTGAGCTCTACACAGTAGCATGCAATAGCCAACTACTCGTTAAACATCGACTCTGTGCGACAGCAACAGGGCGGAAATCCCTAAGGGCCTACCTACCTATCCATCAAAGAACAGAAAGTGTGGTCTCCCTAAGGCCTCTCAAATGTTATCATTGGGAAATAAATCCAAGGTTGAATCAATGCAGAATTCATATATTTCTCATATACAAGTAAGGAAAACGTGTAAAATAAAAACATCCCCTGGCGCCTTTTATTTTCCTAAAGGGAAATAGCGCCTTATGGTGACGCCTAAGCAGGGCCGCGCCAACCCGAGGGTGCAATGGGTGCACTGCACCCGGGCGACAACATTGATAGGGTGGCATTTTTATGTAGCCTAATATCTAATTGGGATTATACAATGCAGTATTAGGGGCTGCCGATAAAAGTTTGCACCCAGGTGACAGATACCCTTGGCGTGCCGTGTGCCTAAGTAAAGCCCTTTATTTCCCCTTTAGGGAAATAAAAGGCTTTAGTATATTTATTAGGGATTTAGGGAGTAAGTGAGGCTGTTTTAGTCTTATCTAACTTTTGGAGACTGAGAGAGCATTTGCTTGTTATAAAATACTCTGGATTAGAGAGAGAGAGAAAGATGCAGAACATTCTTTTTTAGAAAGTAAATTAATCTTGCCATGAAATTATATTCTTTAATCCTTTATCCAAATGAAAGCAAATTTGGTTTTCAAAACTGGTCTGAGCAGTGATCCCTCCCTTAATTCATAGCATTATATAATTCTGAAAGGAATAGTGCTTTGCATTACGAGATACTATGGTAATTGATGCATAGTCGTCATCCTCTGCATACAGGTAGCCTAGTTATAGAGATACTTCACTTCCAAAATTTGCCTGTGTATACTTGAATGAAGGATTAAAGGATTGAACAAGAATATAATTTCTTAGCACCTATAATTTTCTTTCTAATAAAGGAGAAAAAACTTTCTGTGGTAAAATTATCGCGGGTGCAAATAACAAACATTAAACAATACCTTAAACTTCACACCTTACACTAAATTTGTCTCATGGGATTTTGACATTGTCACTACAGGGGTTTTTAGATATAATTAGAGGCAGGTCATCTAATAGGAATACTTGGTAGTCGCCACTTTCTCTTTAATACTGTCAAGAGTCTGTGTATCTCAGTGGATGTGGCGTTTGCACACCACGGCGCTTGACCGCACGAAGGAAGACTTTATTTTGAATCTAGTCGTCGACTAGAGGAAATTTTTCTAAGCCTTTTTTTGACCGATTCCTGAGTTAGTCAATCTCTGGCACGGGAAGTGGGTTTTTCGTCTCGTAAACTCAAGAAAATCGACCGTAGAACCCACATTATCTCAGATATTAAATATATTGTGTTAGGGTTAGGGACCATAGTGATAGCCTTGGGCAAGCTATTTCTGATTGGCTGCCAGTGGAGATCGAACTGCTCAAACGGCCTCGCCTACTCCCTATACTGGAATAAAAGAAAAAAAAAAGCTGCGTTAGCTGATTTTTTTAATGATCAAATATTGTTGTGTATAAAAAAAAATAAATCGGCTAATGCCTTTTATTCCCAGGTAATTTTTGAAGCACACTAACACTTTCAGAGCTAATATATATATTTTTTTAATCAGTAGCTTGTTAGTTCCATCTGTAGTCATAGTTGAGGTTATCATTCGTTATCAGTGATTTATGAACTCTGCAAGTGAATAAATTACTGCTGTCTTGTCTTCTTAAGCCTAACTTGTTAGTATTATGATTGCCTAGAAAAGCTTCCTATGACCGATATTTCCGCTTTCGGGAATTACACCTATCAGCTTCAGTCAAAAAAAAAAAAAATCTAATGACTAGAATTGATCGTTCTCTCTTTTGTTTTCTGGCTTTTAGCGTTTTGGAACGGTTATAAAGTTACATAGGTAACCTGCAACCAATTTAAAAAATAAACGTTTAAAATAAATATCAAAAACATGAACAATTATATAGTTTTAATGTAATTTAATTCGGAAAGTTATAAAAGGTTTTGCATTAAAATAATCTGTATTGTTATATAAAAAAAAAAGAAGTCTTCCAGCACCTTTTGTTCCACAAAAGAAATATGCTAGGCCATTTTATCCTTAGTTAATTTTTTGAAGATTGATCAGCAGCAATTTTCATCCATTGTTGTTATGAAGAGCCAGAAAAGGCCTATCAATGATTTTCAAGGCATTCTGGGAGGAATGCCTTGAAATCAATTCTCTGACATCTATTCCCTATGTCAGAGGTACATCAGAATAAATAGTCAAAGTACTAATGAAACATAGCCTTCGCCCACATTCAAGCCTCATGCTAAATTAGTAATTTAGATCTGCTCGCCTAAGGATAAACTCTAGCACACTCTGGAGTGTATGAAGTTCCCTGTGACTGTGACTTAGCCTACTATGGGTAGATAGGAAGATCTGTTAACACCCACCCGGAAGAACATAAAAAATGCATACGCTGACATTATTATGGCAAGTCAGGTCTGTCAGCCCACACTTTGGATAACCCTTCGCACAGGATTAGACGGAAGAAAACTAATGTGCTATTTAGAAGTCGTTACAGATCCGAAAGATTATTTTTTGAGTCAGCAGTGGCTATGAGGAATTCTTCGAACCTGATCAAACATCGTTGCATTGATTTGCCAAAAATTTGGGAGGCTGTTATCTTAAGAGCAACTTCCACACGGCTGTAATTTTTTTTACAACATTAGAGGGCGCCAAAATAGGACTTTAGATCTTTTATTTTATAAAACGTTTTTTTTTATAAAATAGTTCGTCTGGTGTTGTTAATGCCGTTAAAAATAAGTCATAAATAGTATATGGGTTCTAAAGAGGGTTGTGTGATCCCTAGTAATAGAGACGAATGGCCAGGGACGAAATGGTTGCATTGATCAAGTTCATTTGTCCAAAATGTTTTCAGAATAAGCGAAATGTGTCTGGATGACAATGGTGTATTGACATGAAAGAGATGGAGGGATATGATGTTTTTCGTGAAAATAAAGAAAATGAGGGAAGTGCTGTTGATGATATGTTATGCCCACCCAAGGTGGAGATGTATGGTACAAATAGTGGTAGGCATACTGAAGCAGTATGGTGTGAGATAGCGGAGGACAGGCTTATTTAGATGTTGTTATAGACATAGTAATGTGGAGAAAATTGAGAAAATATGTAGGCAAAGTAGCCTAGCAAATAAGAAATGGGTGAGTGATCATTATGGATGACTAATTATGGTAATATAGATTGGTATGAAGGAATTTTTAATAGACCGTCTTAGGTTGCACATGATAGAGGGCACATTAGGATCGATACTGAACAATCACTTTGTGAGTGTGTATCGTCCACGAAGAGAGAGAGAGAGAGATAAGCATCAATATGAGAATAGAGGTAGATGAACTTCAGATGTTAGGATATTTAGAAATGTCAGTGTGAATGTAACTGTGTTCTTTGATGAGATATCAGCTTGTCTTACAGACAAGTGCAAGAAAGGAGGTGCTCCTAACTTAGCAGTTTAATTTAAGCCCAAGCACTGGTAGAGTCCCAAATGAATGTCAAGTGAAAGACAGCCCCATTAATGACGCTCCAAAACAATGGTAACAAACTGAAGACCACTTAGCATCTCAGTAATAGAGATTGAGGTGTTAGAGAAGTTGGGAAAAGGGAGACTTCAAGAATGGATGGATAGAAATATGATGAACTAATGGGCAGAGCATGACTTTGTGAAGGTGAAATGTTATCTTAGTAATTTATATGCTTTCTACAAACAGCTAAGTCGAACAGTGGTAAGGGCTACACCAGATAATGCTAAACAGTATTAGGTAATGCAAGTCAGAGAAACTGGGAACATTAAGCTGATGACATGATAAGATAGTAGATGATGTGTAGGCATCAGACAGTAGTTATACGTGGGAACTAAAGAGAAGGAAGGACCAATCGTGTGCCTCTGTGCTCTATAATTGGAGAATTACTTTGGAATTAGAATTTGTACATTAATAGGATTATCATATTTTTTGAGGCTTGTGTAGCTCAGTTGAAGTGACGCTTGGTCGCTCGAAGTTAGACTTAAGTTCAAGTCTAGTCGCCGAATGAAGGAACTTTTTCTATGCCTTTCTTCGACCGATTCCCGAGTTAGTCGATCTCTGGCACAGGCAAGCGGATTTTTCTTCCCAGAAACTCGGATTTTTCGTCCCATAAACTCAAAAAAATCGACCGTAGTACTCACATTATTTCAGACAGTAACAAATCTTGTTAGGGTTAGGTACCAAGAGATGGCAGCACTTGTTTGCCAACCTTTTCATCGGTGGTTGTTATAATTAGTGATAGACATGGGCCAGCTATCTCTGATTGGCTACCGGTGGAGACTGAACTGCCCATTCAGTTTCCATAAGCTAGATAGGGTATGAAGGCCTCGATTTCATATTTCATATTTTTTGAAAGCTGCTGGCGATGATGAAATTGGGCCCGAAATGATAAAAGCCTTAAATCGAGACGGTGTTCTCTGGTTGACTCGAGTGTGTCAGGCTGCTTGGATATCTGGGCGAGCACGAAAGCAATGGCAGACAGGCATAATAATACCAGTCTTCAAGAAAGGAGAACAGAAGGATTGCAGTAACTATCATGGCATCACTCTGCTCAGCCTGCCTGGGAAATTGTATGCTAAGTGCTTGGAAAGAAGGTGCAGGAGCATAGTTGAGTCAAAGTTCCAGGAAGAACAATGTGGCTTTCGTCCTGGTAGAGGCACAACTGACCAAATCTTCACTTTAAGGCAAATCTTTGAGAAATCTTGGGAATATACCAAGAATGTCTACACATGTTTTGTGGACCTGGAGAAAGCATATGAGTGGGTTCCTCGGGATAAGTTTTGGCATGTAGTGCAGGAATATGAAGTGGATAGCCAACTATTATCTGCCATCAAGTCCCTGTATGAATGCCCAGAGTTTTCTGTCAGCGTAAACAGCACAAAATCTGAACCTTTCACAGTCTCCGCCAAGGGTGTGTTCTGTCACCCCTCCTTTTCATAATATTTATCGACTGGATTGATAGGCACAGCCAAGGCAGTGAGAGTGTCAAAATTGGAAGATGTAGCATTGGACATCTGCTTTTTGCAGATGACCTAGTTCTGCTTAGCTCTTCCACAGATGACCTCCAGCAGACCATGGATAGGTTTGTAGCTGTTTGTGCAAATGCCGGAATGAAGATCAGTGCGGCCAAAACTGAAACATTTGTGGTCTCAAGACAACCATCTCAGTGCACTCTGCATGTAAGTGGAGTCCCAATGAGGCAGGTGGAGAAGTTTAAATACCTTGGTCCATATTCACGAATGATGGAAAATGGGACATAGAGCTAGATACTCGAATTGGCTTAGGAAGCTCAATATTGTGGGAGCTTGACCGTTCGGTAGTATTGAAGCGGGAGTTAAGCCAGAAGGCAAAGCTGACTGTCTTCAATACAGTTTATGTCCCCATCCTCACCTATGGTCATGAGAGTTTGGTAATGACCGAAAGAATGCGGACACGAATCCAAGCGGCTGAAATGAGGTTCCTTCGAGGGGTTGCAGGGCTGACACGACTCGACAGAGTCAGAAGCTCTGCAATTCGGGAAACCCTCAATACTCAACCGCTGCTTCTCCGTGTTGAGAGATCACAGTTACGTTGGTATGGGCACCTGGTCAGAATGCCACAAGAGAGGCTCCCTCAGCAGGCCCTCTTTGCCCAGCCAGAAGGTGGGAGGACACGTGGAAGGCCAAGGACTCGCTGGATAGATTATATCCAAAACCTTGGGTTGACACGTTTGGGAATCCCACCAGAACACCTGAGCTTGGTGGCAGAGGATCGTGACCATTGGAAGTTCCTCTTGCAGCTGTTGCCCCCACAACCCAATTAGGAAAGGTGGGCCTTGAAGATGTATGTATGTATATATGCTGTATGTATGTATTTTTTGAAAGCAAAATACAGACAGAAATGTCAACAAAAAAAATATGTAAAGTAAAATGAAATGTTTGCCTTCAAGTAAATATTTATCCACTTTAATTGTACCATTCATATTTTTAAGAGGAATGAACTTTCTTTAAAAAAGTTGGGTAATTTTTTTATCAGTTCATAGAACTCTGAGCAATTCACATCTGAATTCACTTTTATTTGAAGAAGTTTACTGTTTCCAGTTAAAAGTCTGATCAGCAGACCAAACATTGTTCATCAGAGAAAAAAAAAACTCTTTCAACTGGTGCTGTTGATCCCCACAAACAAAGGATGTACTCCATCAGGTTTTTGAAAGTTTTGACATTTATTCCCATTTGTTTCAATCATTTTGAATACCTCAACCTGTAAATTAACAACAATACTCATGTGCCCTTCAGATATTCTTCTTTATTTTTCTATCTGATTGCTTGTTCATCCCTTGTTTTGCTCAATTTTACTTTTTAAGTGTTGCAGTATTATTTTCATAATTGAAACCTCATCAAAAGGTTTGTTTATTGTCAACAACTGCTTTTTCGGAAGGAGCTTTGGAATTAACAAATTCTGCAGATGCTTCAACATCTGGCCACTGGAGTTCAAAAATTCCGACTTAATTGTATCCAAATAAACTGGTCTGTACCTTCGTGAGTACTTTTCCACATTTCTAAATAAGAGACACTTTTCTCATAAAAATTCAAAATATGCTTTTCAGAATCTTCTTTATTTACATCTCCTTCGTTGGCATACAGAGACAGCGTTTGCTTACAAAGCTGAGGGATGAACTTGTTGTCTCTTCTGACTATTAATTTTACTTTCAATGCGTGTACTTCAAAGCTACTTCTGTAGCTGAAATCATTTTTTTCCCCAAAAGTTGACACTGTTTCTTGAAAAATTTGAAGGCTGCCATGAACAAATAAGGTTAATAATTGACTGAGTGGATTTTCAAAAAAGTCTGATTAGTTCTGGGCAAGAATTTTCACACTGTAAAAGGAAGTAAGATTTCAATCCTGTCCAAATCAAAAGAATCCTTTGCAGAGAAGACATTTAAAAATTTTATAGTACTATCTGACAATACTTTTTTGTACTCAATGTCTGCAAAGTAGCAAAATTCATTTTGCTTTTCTACTCCCACTGTAATAATGTGAAAGTGCCTGTCAGTGGCGTAGCTAGAGCTTTTGCTGGCCGGGTTGGTCCCTGAGTTTCCGCCCCTCTTAATACACAGTAAAATACTACAAAAAGTCAAAACGACGTATAGGGAAATAAATTAAAACACTATGTTTATTTTTGAAGTAAAACTTTAATTCCAACATTCTTAAATGTTATTTCTCTTGCTTTTCTGTTAGCAAAATCGTCTATAACATTGTCGAAGTCTATTTCATTACCCAGTTGCTGTTTCATAGACAAGTATGGCAAAGATTTCTTAAAGTAAAGTGCCGCCCTAAGAGGACCTCCCCCTTCCCCAGCTACGTCACTACTGACAATACGTTTTTGTACTCAATGTCTGCAAAGTAGCAAAATTCTTTTAGTTTTTCTGCTCTTACTGGAAAATTGTGAAAATGCCTGTATATTTTAATTACAATAATTTCTCTATCAAAAGGCAGCTGATCAACACCACTCTGTACACGGTTGTGACAATATGAGCACAGCACCCACTTCCTAAAAATCTTCTGCCCATTTTTTGTTGTAACTTTCTATGAACGTTAGCTTCGCCTTGCATTCTCATTCCCAAATTTGTATTTGTGTAATCTGCACAGTACGATACAATTTTACTTTCTATGCCAAACTTTTTAAGAGTTTTAGTCACGTGTTGGGGTAAAATATCTGAGGTCTCTCATGTTATATCATCAAATTCTGTCAGTCGTACTTTAACTCCAAAGTGTGGAACAAATACTCCAGTTAAAACGGGTACGAGTTTCATCTAGTCTGTTGGAGGCATCTACAGACATAGTAACAAAATTGGCACTATATAATTCATTTTGTACTTTATCCATTACAAAAGTTGCAATTGCGTTATTAGATATGGCCTCTGTTTTTGTTCTGGCACTGGAATATTTTGTGGTGTAAAGTGTTGAAATAAGTTTCAACTGGTTATCACATGATTTAAAACTTTGATCATGTACAACTGTGTGAAAAGAAAGTATAGCTTATTTAGCTGCGCGAGCATAGTCGTCAGATTTCAGCAATTTGTTTTTGAAAAATACGTCGATGGCTTTACTGATATTACCTGCTCCAACAGCCTTTTGATGTTTGATGTTTTGAAATGTGCATGTGTTTAACAATGTCACGCCAGCCACCAAATCTAAGAGAAAATTTACCGTTCCACAAAGAGCAAAATACAGTGTCACTCTGTAGGTAGTTTTCGGTATTGAGACCATATGGTAATATGAAGAGTTTATTAAAAATAAACAATTAATAAAAAAATCAGCTAACGCCTTTTTATTCCCGTATACGGGAGTAGGCGAGGCCATTTAGCCCTATCTAACTTTTGGATACTGAGTGGGCAGTTCAATCTCCACTGGTACCCAATCAGAGAGAGATGGCCCAAGGCTATCACTAATTAAGCGGTACGCAGTGAAGAGAGACGGCTCAAATGTGCCGCCATCTCGTGGTCCCTAACCCTAACACAATATATTTAATGTCTGAAATAATGTGGGTTCTACGGTCGATTTTCTTGAGTTTACAGGACGAAAAACCCGAGTTTCCGGGAGGAAAAACCTGCTTGCCCGTGCCAGAGATCGACTAACTCGGGAACCGGTCGAAAAAGGCTTAGAAAAATTTCCTCTAGTCGCCGACTAGACTCGAAACCAAGTCTTCCTTCGTGCGGCCAAGCGCGGTGGTGTGCAAACGCCACATCCTCTGAGCTACACATGTGGGATCAATACCGAAAACTACCTACAGAACTGTTTAACTACAGTCCCTACGTCAACAGCGTCACTGTTTATTCTCTGATTCTAGTTTCAGAAAGTTAAATTCACTTTATAATTCTGTATTAAACTGACACTTTCGTTTATGAAGTTTTTATTTTGATGTAACTTTTGTCATCACGGATTATTTTAAATACCTATAAATTTAGATCAATCGCCAACGTAACGTATTTTATCTGATAATTCACAATACAACCGTGCACAACACCGATGCATGACATAATACAGCTGAAATAGAGAGAGGGGGTAAGAGGAGTAGGGACATATGTGCAGAAATTGGATCAGATAATTCAGGTGACTCACCTATTTCTATGTAACAAAAGTTCCGCGAAAAATTTTTTGTGTTGTTTAACTTTTCCTGTTCATTTTATACAACAACAACAAAGACAAAAAAACCCGACATTTTCGTTTATTTTTCTGAAGTACGGTTCGGACATAAACTGGTCATTTAAAATACAAACTATCCGTACTAAATACGGACGTATGGAAACCCTTACATTAATAATATTAGTAAAGATTTGAGAAGGGATATCCCGTTTTTGCCTATGATGCTAAACCAGGAAGCATTAGCTAATAAAAGAGGATAAAGGGATCTTGCAGAATCTGAACAGAATGGTAGATTTGGGCATTGGAAAATGACTGCCATTTCAATGTGCCAGAGTGTTAAATTATGGAAAACTACATGCTGTATGTTATGAAGATAGTATTGAACTGCAAAGAACAGATAGACCAACAATTTAGTGGTAATGGGGGACAGACTTGAATTATTATTATTATTATTATTATTATTATTATTATTATTATTATTATTATGGGAAACTCCAAGGAGTCCTTATACCTCACCAAGTGAGGCCCTAAACATCATATCAAGAACAACTATTCAGCAATCGCACAGTATCTATCATACTTTGCTTTGAATTCATTTACAGCCATGGCACCCACAACAAACTCTGGCAGCATAAAACAGCTAGTTCTAACACCCTTGCTAACTACACTCTTGCTCAGTTTCCATGGATGGCCCCTAGTTCTCCCATCACCAGACCTCTTCTGAAAAATTTCCTCTATTAATCTTGTAAAAACCCTTCAGTAATTTCAATGTCTCAATCATATCACCCCTTTTCCGCCTATCAATCAATTTCTGCAACCCACAGATCTTCAACCTGTTCTCGTAAGGTTCATTCCATAGACCAGCTATCATCTTGGTCACTCGCCTTCTGGATCCTCTCTGCCTCCTCCTCATCAAGAAGAAACCCAGGGGCCCAGATCTGGGCACTGTAGTCAAGATGGGGTCTTATCAAGACTCGATAAAGAGGAACAATAATTTGCTTATCTCTGCTCGTCAAAGTATTCTTCAGTAACCAAGTGATCTGATGAGCTGATTTAGCCAATTTTACTATATGCCCCATAAACTTCAACTCACTATCCACCAACACACCCAAATCTCTGGCTTCGTCAACCTCCTGGAGTACAGTTCCACATGTAATATACTGTTGCTAATTTTTTCACTCCAAAATGCATAACCTTACACTTTGCTACATTAAACTGACATCCATTCTCATTAGCCCACACTGCCAATCTATCCAAATCACCCCGCCAAAATTTTGACATCATGTGCATTCACTATTGCTCTACCGAACTTTATATCATCAGCAAATAAATGAACAGTTCTGCTCAGATCCTATCCTATATCATTAATGAACAAATTAAATAGTAGTCGTCCAAGAACAGAACCCTGCGGCACATCATTAGTAACAGACCTTCTTTTGGACTCCACTCCTGAATAAACTACTCTCTGATATCTCTCCATCAACCACCCTACTATCCATCTCACCAACCCTATATCCATCCCCATGTGCTGCAGTTTACTGATTAGAATTCCATGTGGTATCCTGTAAAAGGCCTTGGCAAAGTACAGCAGTATCACTGTAAATCCATTACCCTTATCCAGTTCAGCCGTCACTGTATTATAAAACGTAAGCAAGTTACTGAGGCATAATCTACCCTTCACAAAACCATGCTGTCCTCAATACAGTATCCCATTTTCATCTATCTATCTATTACTGTATTTTGCTCTTGAATAATATCTCGAAGACCTTGACGACGGTTCCTGATATGCTGATCGGTCGGTAATTTGCAACAGCAGTCTTGGAACCACCTTTATGCAATGGAACTGTCTTCACCTTTTTCCACTCCCTCGGGACTAACCCAGAACTGGGACTTAAATTAAACAATATGGTCAAGGGAAGTGACAATTCCTTGCTGCATCGCGTAAGACTCGAGCTGGTATACCATCCAATCCCACAGATGTATTTACATTAAGGTTCTGTAATATACTATTCACCTCCATTTCATTCACTTCAATTCCTGTATCAGCCATTCGTTCTCTCATTTCTGCAATATCACAGCCTCGATGATATACTCTTGCAAAGTGTTCACTTAGTAATTCTACTATTTCATCTGATTCAGTTACATCACTGCCATCGGTATTCCTTAGAATCATTTTGCAGTATACATTTTTTCTTTTACTTGCAGCATATCGAAAGAACTGTTTGGGATTCGGTTTAGCTCGCATTGCTAATTTCCTTTTATAATCTGCTTTTGCTTTTCTTACCACACTAGTTACCCTTCTGGCCTGTGCTTTCTACTGTTCGTGTGCCTGCAGGTCACCTTTCTCCTTAAAGTTCATCTACAATTGTTTCTTTTTTTGCAGCTCAAGCTTAATGGTGTTATTCATCTATTTTATTCCGACTTGATTTACTCTCCGGACTCTAGGTATACAGTCAGCCATTACCTCCCTCAAACGCTGCTTGACCACTTCCTATGCACTATCAACATCCAGCGCTTGCAGTTTAACATGGCATGGCACTGATCCAAGCAATCTCCAAAGCTTGTCATACTTACCAGCCCGGTAATTCCACATGTACCCTGTCTTAGGTACTCAAGTGGCTAAATGTGTGGAATTTTCAATTCCACACATTTAGCCACTTCCCAGGTCAAGACCTTACGATCACTCTTACCAATTGGTGGCAATATGGTGATATTCATAATAGTCTATTTCTCAGATGCAAAAAAGTACCATTTTCGATTGTTTAGTGCATTTATATTTCGAGAACTGCACACGATTATTAGCTTGTATCTACACATAGCTAATTTTTAACGAAGTGAATCTACACGATTGTAATTTAGTCTGATTTAAAATTAGTGTTATAGTTTAATGTTTAAAACACATATACATAAGTTTAAAAAAAGTACTAGTTGAGTAAAAATATGCGTTTTTACCGCTTTCAAGCAAAGCGCCATAAAAATAACAAACAATGGCGACGATTTCCCTCACTACCCGGCAGAAGCGGAACTGGAAGTTTCTGGCATGAGAGAGTGATAAGAACACGGTAACTAATAAATGGCTGGAGAGGGCTGTTGACTAAGAGAGAGAGAGAGAGAGAGAGAGAGAGAGAGAGAGAGAGAGAGAGAGGGAGGGGGAGAGAAGAGTTTTTGGAATAAGTGAGAAAGAGTTCCATGAGTAGCAGTCTCTAGGAAAGAAAGATGTTTTGAAAGTTATTTAGCTGTTAAGTTACAAAGGTAACTGGAATAACAGTCGTGGAAGAAATTTATAGCAACTTTGGAACTTGATAAATGAAATTTCTCATATAGGAAGAGATATGTTTATCTGACATTGAAGATTCCATTAGTATAGTAACGGCTCTTTCGTAGAATACAGCAAGTTGAGTTTTATGTGTTCGATCACTGTTCCTTAAGAATCCTTCGTACAGGAAGAGGAAAAAGATTGTGAATCTGGAAGATAAAAGTAGAAAGAGGAAACGTTTCTGTGGGATTTTTCTAGGCAGAATTAAAGAAGGAACGCAACTGTTCGAATTTGAGGATTTACTATTATTATGACTTGAAACCAAAGGAGTCCAATAACTTCATCGAAGGAGGGTACCTATCCTACAACTCTATCTACCAACTACAGCAAACCACAAATACCACCATCTACTGCCTATCACCACCACGTAATATTTTCACAGACAATCACAAACATCCATGCCCATGGCGGGATTCGAACTCGCAATCTTTTGGGTAGAGAGCGGATACGCTAACCACTCGGCTATGTGAGGTCTGAACCTTTCCCTATCCTTTACTATGAATAGAAACTCCACAGTTATTTTCAAGGCTTTCATAAGAGAAAGGGGGATTTTCAAGATAAGGAACTCCCCCCCCCCCCGCTGAAGAGATAAACCAACTTTTCTTGAAAGCGCAGCAGAGTTTGAGAAACAGATGATGTTTTTAGCTTGCATATAACGGGCCTAGATAAGATGAGATTTAGTTTATTATCTTTTTAGATTTTAAGATAAGGTAGTGTACTTTTTTTTAATGTATTTTAGGATTATTAAACTGTTTTTTTTTTTTTTTTTGTAAATAAATGTGTGAAGACGAAATTTGCTTGGTCATTATTGAAAGTAAGATTTTTGAGAATAAGTGAGAATTATATTATCATATCAAATATATATATCTAGGATCTTAATTGTGTGCTTAGATTTCAGTATAGATATCTGATACTGCTCGCAGCCTATTTTTACAAAAGGTACAATTTGTGATCAGGATTTAATAAATGATGAATTAAACTTTTTACCAATAATAAAAGTTAAACTTTTCATAATGTAAAAATGGGAAAATAGCTCAAAGGGTTACTTGGATAAAAAAAAAAATTAATAAGCGGGAATAAGGAGGTTATTATTCCTCTTTAGGCTTTGATTCGATAACATTTGCACTAATATTTGGCACAAATTTGATCACTTGACTTTCTTAGGGATGTAAAAGTGGTAGAAAGGATTCAGAGATGACTGACCAAAATAGTGACTGGTTTCTGGAGTGCTCCCTATGAGGATAAACTAAAAGTATGTAGGTTACAAAGTTTAGTTGATAGGCAAAATAAAAAGAGTACATGATAGAAATATAACTTACTAAAGGGGTGTTATAAAGTGGATACTAAAGAAATGTTCCAAACAATATAGAACAGGAGAGAACAAGTGATCATATCTGTAAGTTGTGTAAGAGTGGTTAACAAGGTTGTGAGGACTGAATTTTTTGTTTGGGTAGTGGTGAATTAGTGGAATGAGTTGCCAGAGATAGTCATAAATGAGTTTAAGGAGAGGTATGATGGGCATTGTGTCAATAAGTTAGAATAAGCTTTGAGCTTCCTATGATGAGTATTTGGACTCCATGGAGATGCCTGTATAATAATAATAATAATAATAATAATAATAATAATTTTTTTTTTTTTTTTTTTTTTTTTTTTTTTTTTTTTTTTTTAAACATTTTATTGTCTCAGATAAATTACATACATAGATACAACAATAGTTTTATATACACGTATATATATATACATAATATTTATAATACATTACAATTGTGAATGACAAATACTGGCGAGTTATTAATATTTTTGAATTATAATAATTTTTTTAAATAAATAATATTTTTGTTCACTGTTAAAATATTTACACATACATATATACAATAGTTATCTTGAGTATAATAGTAGTAATTTTTTATTTATTTTTTATTTTTTTAATTTTTTTTTGTTTTAAAAAAAAAAAAAAAAAAGTTATCATGTCTCAGTTTCATACAATAATAATATTTACAGTAATTAGTATAAGGATTATACAGAATTTTTGATTTTAGAATATACATAATTTTTTTTTTTTTTTTGTGTGTATTATTACCATTAATAATAATCATGGTAATGGTGTTTGTTATTAATGACTCACAAGTTAAACAATATTACTTATGTTGCAGTTCACATAATAATAATTTTTTTAAATTTAAATTGTAAATTAAATATATAATTTTAAACTTAAATATATAACTGAAGTATTACTATCACATTTTCTGTTTACTACTAGAATTCATTACAGAATGTTAAGTGAATAATGTTAGATAAATACTACTACTGGGATATAACTCAACTGCACCCTCGAAGCTTTGTAATTAGCTTATCTGAGGGTGATACTGGTTATATATACATATATTTGTTATTGATTTGGTTGCTGTGTTGGAAGTAGGCAGATCTTTGGGAGGTCAAATGAATGATCTGAAATGTCGGATCAAAGTGAAATTGCCGATATATCCTGTGTTATTGCATCTGTCTTGATGGTTCACGTTCTTTTTTTATTGCGGGCTTCTTTTTGAACTATTTAGGAGGCTTTTTTCTTCACAGTGCCAGCCTTTCTATGTCTTCTGCGCTTTTAATTTGTATCGGCTTTGAAGTTTGTGACTTCCTTATGAATATTTTGGCATCTCTGGTCCACAAAAATTGGTAATTTTTTTCCATTTTTGCTTTTCGTGTTTGGTACAACAGATTCTGGTTGAATGGTGTTAAATATTCGGATAGGAAGATTGGTGTATTGTCTTGCTGTGCGTTCAAGTCCTTGGCAACTGGTTTTTTCTGCCTGCTGGCTTTTATGAGATTGTCTCTTGTGGACTTGCTCTTAAGACGAATTATGACTGGGGCAGGTCGTGAGAAGCCTTGGTTTTTGCTCTTCCTAGGAATCCGATTTACGGACTGAATGTCGTTAAGCTGTAGGGGGATATCAATTACATGGCCTAATTTTAAAATCACGTCTCTGAGGTTTTCTGTAGGTGCAGTTTCAGGAAGACCGTTTATGACAAGATCTTTTTTATGTTGTTGCTGATTTAAACGTTCGTATTGTAGTTTTAGAGAATGAAGTTCTTGACGGAGTTCGGATGTCTCTTTCATCAAATTGTGTTGCCTGTCTTTTAGTGCGTCAATGCTCATTTTAATGTCTTTTACCGTTTGCAACACTTCTATAACTGCTAAATTATTATGTTTTACCAAATCTTCATATTCGCTAGATTTTTTTGTTATTTGTTCGTTCTGTTTCTTAAAGAGTTCTTGCACAAGATCTACTAAGCTGGCTTTTATAGTCACTAGACCGTTTTCTATTAGTATACTTAAAGAGTTTAAATTATAGGACTCACCTGCGTTTTTTTGTCTGTTCAGTTCGTCATCTGATTTCGCCTCCGGTGTAATCGGCTGCATCGTAGGTGGTTGCCTTACGTGCGTTTCTTTGTTCCTCTTGCAGATTACACACTTCCATTCTTCACGTGTTACATTGGGTTCATATTTATGTTGCCCGGTTGTTTCTGAAAAGCCGGCACATTTTAAGTGTAGAGTCCTACTGCATTTCGTACAAGTTATATTATTTCCGTTGGACGATAACTCCTCCAGGCATTTGATACACTTCATGACTCACCTTTCTTCCCTTAGGCGGTGAGGCGTGATTATAAAGATGGCGACGTCCTTTGTTCTTCGCTGGTTGTTGACCACGGTCCTCTCTGTTCCCTTTTCAACACTTCAAAATTTGGTTTCTTCTTAGACGATCTCGTTGAATTTTATGTCACTGTCTTCGGCGTGATGAGTAGGGTTACTTGGGAGCACTTTCAACTTAAAACAGGAGTTGGAACCACTTTAAAACTATAAAAAACTGGAGCAGCGATATCACCGTGCGACCGTTCGTATGCCTACACAGCGCCCTCAATAATAATAATAATAATAATAATAATAATACGTTGTTGTTGTTTGTTGTTATCTAACACATCGAGAGTCTCTTAACATCATGGAAGTTTGTTATAAAAATGCTAATAATGTTTATCCTAGTATCATTGCCATTCTCCAGTGTCATGCTTCTGACTTATTCTTCCTCTTACTCGGTCAGATGAATGCCTTTGAATTTCAGTACCTCAGATATGTTTACCAGTTGGCATTGTGGATACCTCAATCACATTGTGATCCCTAGAAGATATCAGTAAATCCAAGATTCTAAATTCGTGTATTGCTTCCATCACATGCTGCCTAAGATAGTTATCTCTCAGAAACTATGCAACATAACTCTTTCTTCATTCTTAGAATTAAATTTTTCCATTAAGATTATCCACCTTTTATATGCTCCACAAATTTGTCTAAATATTTCATCATCAGGAGTCACTTAAGGCTCAAGGCTAGGTAACTGGGAAGAGACCTACATAGCCAGTAAGGAATGCGAAAAATGATCAATGCTTCTAACCCAATGTTTTATTCTCACCTTCTTGTATTTACTTGTATACTAAATGAATGAGGATGCACTGGACATCTGGGATCTAACCAACGAATTGTATTCTGTATTGGCTTACAGCACAGAAACAAATAAATAAATAAAATAAATAATAAAAATAAAATTAAAAAATTATGGTACACTGTGATGAAATGTCCAACTAGTTGGGGTGTCATTTGGATTTCATCTGGGAACAAGTAAAAAGTTAGCTACTTGTACCAACTCAGTCTTAATAGAATTGAAGAAACATAAGTATGCTAAAATGCTTTAGATTCTGATCCGTGATGGTGCATTGACTTCAAAATCAACGTGTGTTTATCTAAAGAATGAAGCTCAAGTTTATGAAAAATTAAAATATTTACTGTAAATATATAAATCTATATAACAGCTTATTAATTCTCTTTATCCCTCTAGAGAGATTTGACATTCACATTCTCTATACAATTGCAATTGTATCTCAGCAGAAGTGGTGTTTACACTTCTCAGTACTAAACTGCCTGAAGAAAGAGTGTTAAGAGTTAGATTCTAGTTGTCGATTAGAGGAAATTTTCCTAAGTCTTTTTTTCAAATGGTTCCCGAGTTAGTCGATTTCTGGCACGGGCAAGCGGGTTTTCTCTACGGGAATCGCGGGTTTTAGTCCCATAAACTCAAGAAAATTGAACATAGAACCTATACTATTTTCAGACATTAAAAATATTGTATTAGGGTTAGGTACCACGAGATGGCGGCACTTGTTAGCAGTCTCTTCACTGCGTGCCCCCGCTTATTTAGTGGAGATTGAATTGCACTCAATCTCCAAAAGTTAGATAGGTCTAAAACGGCATCGCCGATTCCTTATAAGGAAATAAAATGCGTTAGCTGATTTTTTTTTTATGCAATTCTGAAATTCTCATTACATATTAAAACATATCTATGTGGCCATTCTAGAATTACATAAAATGAGCTCAAGAAAATCCTCTCATTTTCTGACTTTCACAGTTATACAAATTTTAGGGATAACATTAAAGTAATCATATGTACCGTTTTGAACGGGGCAGTACCGTTTTTTCATATTTTCCGGTCGTCCCGTCATTTCAATAAAAATGTCAATTTTGTCTCATTTTTTAATAAAAACTATAAATATACTTTAATATTGGTCAATCATAAATTATTATTCATAATTTATAACCGTATATCAATATCATGTATAGCAGTAATTTGTATAACCATGGAGTTGCGTTGTTCAATACTAAATATCGATATCTGCTGGGATTTATTCAGATTCAGACTGTGATTTATGTTGGCAATACTTGAGCGGAGCCTGTGTAGCTCAGTGGATGTGGCGTTTGCATACCACGACGCTTGACCGCACGAAGGAAGACTTGGTTTCGAGTCTAGTCGGCGACTAGAGGAAATTTTTCTAAGCCTTTTTTCGACCGGTTCCCGAGTTAGTCGATCTCTGGCACGGGGCAAGCGGGTTTTTCCTCCCGGAAACTCGGGTTTTTCATCCTGTAAGCTCAAGAAAATCGACCATAGAACCCACATTATTTCAGACATTAAATATATTGTGTTAGGGTTAGGGACCACGAGATGGCGGCACATTTGAGCCGTCTCTCTTCACTGCGTGCCGCTTAATTAGTGATAGCCTTGGGCCGTCTATCTCTGATTGGTACCAGTGGAGATTGAACTGCCCACTCAGTCTCCAAAAGTTAGATAGGGCTAAATGACCCCGCCTACTCCCCGTATACGGGAATAAAAAGCTGATGTTAGCTGAACACTTGAGCGTCTTAAACGGGGTGTCTGTTTGCTATAGCATTAGTTTTTGTTCTGCCTGTGGGCTAACCGATGGCTTTGTTATCCAATGCCGGTTGTTTAAATTTCATATTTTTTAAAGTTTTAAGTCTTATTTTTTAAAGCTTTAAGTATATCTTTGCAATGTCAAAGAGGCGAAACTGCACATTTAATGACGATCTTCAGAAAGAATTCAAATTTATTAAACTGGACAAACTGTGGAACAAAAGTGGTATGCCAATATTGTAATGTCCATTTTCCGTTGCTCATGGATGCAGAAGCGACATCAACCAACATCTGAGTAGCCAGAAACTTAAAGATGTTGAAAAGACTCTTGCTCCAGTTAAAAACATCAGTTCGTTTATGGTGAGATGTGATGGTGATAGTGAAAGCGATTAAATTGGAGCAAGTGAAGCTCTTGTTGCTTATTATACTGTGCGTCACGGCCAAAGTTTTCGCACAAATGATTGCTTGTCGACATTAATAAATAAAATTTATGTACCAAAATTTTATTCAGCCCGTACCAAATCAGAAGCAATAATTACCATCGTTTTAACCATACATATTGGGCGAAATAATAGAGGATTTGAATAAGACAAAAAACATTACAGTCAGTTTAGATGCATCAAACAAAAAAAGATATCAAACTTTTTCCAATCATTGTGTGGTACTTTTTTGTCAAATTGTGGTGTTCAAGACAAAATCATAAACTTTATTTTCTTACCTGGGAAACATTCGACCTACAATGTGTTATGTTGAATGAAGTAAGTGAAAAATTTTCCTTACAAAACAAAATTGTTGCTTTGTGTGTACACATTATGCACAATTGTCTCCAGTGGGCTGTCGACTGTTTTCCAATTGATATTGAAAGTTTCAGTGAAAGTATACAAATACTTAAATATATGCGCAGTCAGAGTTGAAGAACTGAAAAACTTTTGTGACTTTGCAGGAAACAATTACGATAAATTGTTACAGCATGGAAATACAGTACAAGATTTTTCTCCTTGGGTCCATCAACTGACAAAATTGAAAGCATGTTTGATGGGCTTCGTTCTTATTTTCTTTCTGAAGAAAAATGCTGTTATGTTGCAAAAATTGTTTGAAGATCCCTGTTTGAAATTGTGGTTGTCATCTGTAAGAGATCAAGTGTCTACGTTCCAAATATATATTAGCTTAATTGAAAAAGATAATATTTCAGCTAGAGAAGTAACCATGAACATTGAAACTCTTGTAAAACCAATTTAGAGTCCAAAAAAGTGAAGTGTTTATAACCACTGATGTCAAAAACAACTGAAAATTTTAGTAGATTCAGGAGAAATGAATGAGACTAAGATTTTTAAGGTAGTCGAGATTTCTATGAAAGAAATACAGGACAGCCTGAGTGAGGAACTCATCACACGCACAGAAACAGAAGAAACTCGTGTATTCGTCATAAAATCTATAATTGTGAGGCAGTTCGATACATGGAACAAAGAAAGCCTTCCTGTATCTTATAGATGGGTACAGATTTTTTATGAAATGAGCGAAAAACGCCTAGACTTTCAAGACTTGTAATATTCTAGAGTTTATTCTTTGTCTTCCAGGAAGTTCAGCACCTGGTGAGAGAATATTTTCTGTTATGAACAGTATGTGATCAAAGGAGATATCTAGATTAAGTGTTGAGACAATGAGGACTATGTTAGTTGTAAGACAAAATTGTGTCATAAGGTGCTGAAAAACCGAAATTTGCTGCATAAGATCACTTCATCGGAAAAATATTTATGGTACAATCGTGGTGAAATACAGTCACCCTCCACGTCTGCCAAAATTTTTGTATGGGTTCTGTCACTGAAGAATAATGGTGAACTCAATACGTCTATGTAATAAATTTTTTTTTTATTCGTCTTACTTTTTCATGAATACAGAATGTTACAACACCCGTCCAGTTTTTGCCATCTTAATGTCCCATTTTTTGTCTCAAAGAAATATGGTCAGCCTAGATAACATCAAATACTATACAAAACAAATTGAACATAGCATTCAGCTGAAACTTCTATAGGTTCACTTGAATATATGTGAACATCCCGTCTTCTTTATCTTCACTATTTCTTTATTATTATTATTATTATTATTATTATTATTATTATTATTATTATTATTATTATTAAATAAAAAGTTAGATAGGGCTAAATGGCCTCGCCTACTTCCCGTATATATACGGGAATAAAAAGGCGTTAGCTGATCTGATTAAATAAAAATAATAAGCTAGCGTCTTTTTATTCCCTTATAGGGAGTAAGCAAGACCTTTTAACCTTATCTAGCTATTGGAGACTGAGTGGGCAGTTCAATTACCACTGGTAGCCAATCAGAGATAGCTGACCTCTGACTATCACTAATTATAAGTCGCCACCGATAAAGAGATCGGCAAGCAGGTGCTGCCATCTTTTGGCAACTAACCTAACAGGATATGTTAGTGTCTGAATTAATGTGGGTTCTACGATCGATTTTCTTGAGTTTATGGGATGAAAAACCTGAGTTTCCATGAGAAAAAACCCGCTTGCCCATGCCAGAGATCGACTAACTCTTGAATCAGTCGAAGATAGGCTTTACAAAAAGTTCCTCCAGTCGGCGACTAGACTCGAACTAAAGTCTATCTTCGGCCGGCCTAGAGCAGAAGATGCAAGCGTCACTTCCATTGAACTACACAGGCCTCTCGTTATTTTTTTTTTATTTTTTAGTTTCTACCTGCACAGTCATTCTGCCTGTCTTACCTCTGAAATTCCTTAGAATACTATAAAAGTTGAAGATTTCACTTGACTAATGTACTTATATATGTCTTCTAGTAAGCACGTTTCCTTAAAGAATCTTTCTTTCATTTTACTGAAGTAGGCATAAAGAATAATCGCTCAGACAATAGGAATACATTTAACTGAACAGTTCAAAATGTGTTTCTAATAAAAAGAACTTTATTGGACTTCCATCTTGCTCCTTGGGCAACTTGCATTTTAAGCTTGTTATATTATATATCCTTCAGTATTAACTTCATTCTTGTTTTTTTTTTTTTTGTAGTGTATGTAAAGATGTATATAAAAACTTTTTCAAGATGACAAAACTTCACTCGATAGTTTATTACACCTCTCTGGCTCCCCTTCCTTGATTGCCTCCTCGTTTTTCTGGCGTCTGACTCCCACCGTTGGTCATTGGGACTTCTTGGTTCGTGAAGAGTAGGCTATATTTAAACCTAACCTAGTTCAAAAACAAACTTGACTAAAACTATACAATTCATTAACCTTACCAGTGCTATTGTATGGAAGTGAAATCTGGACAATAAACCAAAAACAAACAAACAAATGTTAACAGCAGCTGAAATGAATTTTATGAAAAAAGGAACACGTTGAAAGAATGAAAGCAGAAAGATTACCACACAAAGTTTTAAATTACAAACTATTAGGAAAAAGAAATCCAGGACGTCCTCTAAAGATTCAATGATGACTTCTAATGCTGCAACAGGCCACTCCAAGCCTAAATCCTTGAAACACGTAATGATGATGTGAAGAGTAGAGAGGCTCTGCTCGGTGGCGGGTTTTTGCCTCTTACTGAGTGCAGCCACTGAGTTTCTTGTCCCAGAGTTTTTCAAGTCAGGAGTGATGAGTTTAATGGTGATCTTGTTGGGTCACTCAGAGTTTTTCGAGAGGCATCCCTGCATTTTAACATACCTCGTTTTCTAACATTTCACGTAGATAAGCGACACCATTCAAAAATTATCAACCAACGCTCATGCTCATTACCTAGATTCAAAACCAAATTCGAAGAAATTCAAAGGGGAAGCGATAAAAACTGGTTGTCATTAGTACAGTGCTCGCACGTTGTAATAGTGTACGACATAAAAACAATACTATAAACAAATATAAAATAATATACATGCAACGTTATTTCTCTGTAAGTTCCTAAGGATTACAACATATGGTAAGCAACTTGACTAGTTAAAAACAGTTGTCTTTCGGTACTACCACATTACCACATTGTGGCTCCGATAAGCGTTAATAAAGTATTATAAAGTGAATACATTATTATTATTATTACTTGACACCTCTAGGGAGGCCAAAGACTCATCAAGGGAGGGCACCTACTCTACAACTCTCTGTCTCCACCACTCAATCTTTCAACTACAACGAACCAACGAACCGCAATTACCATCATCACTTACACCAACGCCATCTACTTCCCACCACCACTAACTAGTTTCACAGACAATCACAAACATCCATGCCCTTGGTGGGACTTGAACCCATAGCCTTTTGTCTGCAGAGTGGATATGCTAACTGCTCGGCCAACCAGCCCAGCATACTTACATATATTTTTAAAATTATTTTATTATATAACAAAACTTTAACCTTAGTTATGAAATTTTCACTCAGTATATATAATACTGTAGAACATGTGGACATAAATAAAACGATTATGTGAGATTTTTGCAATTTAACTCAAAAAATTAGAGAAGTACCATGTTGACATAAATAATATTACTGAAACGAAGAGGACTTAAATAGGTACAGATACTGCTAAATAATTACTGTAACATACTATATTATGACAATTATAATAGGGGAAAGAAGTAGTGGCCGTAATATTCAACACTAATCATGAACATAAATTTTGTGAATGATAGGTGATTTAATTAAAGTGATTTGGGCAGAGTGCATCTGTATAACTCAGTGGGTGTGGCTGTGTGCTGTTAACGGCCCTAGATCGCCCGAAGAAAGAGAGTCGCAAGTTCAGTTATAGTCGCCGGCCAGAGGAACTTTTACTAGGTCTTTTTTCGAACGGTTCCTGAGTTAGTTGATCTCTGGCATGGCCAAGTGGGGTTTTTCGTCTCGTAAACTCAAGAAAATCGACGGTAGAACCCACACTAATTTCAGAAAGTAAACATAGTGTTAGGATTAGAGATCATGAGATGGCGACACTTATCAGCCGCCTCTCTTCATCAGATGTCATGTATGATTAATGATATCCTTGGATCAGCTGTCTCTGATTGGCAACCGGTGGAGATTGTACTGTCCCCTCAGTCTCCAAAAGTCAGATAGGGCTAAACCGGGCTCTCCATATATTGGAATAAAAGGCATTATCTGATTTTTTTTTTTAAATTCAAAATGGGGAACTGTACAAACAGACTTATTAGTACTTGTCCCACAGAAGGTTCTTCTATGGAAGAATTGGAAGAATATTTGAGTCATTCGAGACTCAAATATTCTTGAGAGAGAGCAGTTGGCATGGAATAGCAAAAACTAGGGTTTCTTGTTGAAGATCTAAACAGCAGAGCAGGAAATGAATTCCAAACATATGTTGTCCAGACAATTCCAGAGATATGTTGTGGGAAAATTTGGAGAAAAGAGCAAAATTAATAATAATAGTGAGATTGAATTTATGTGCAAGACTTGCCCAGTTGTTAGCAATACAATGTTCCACCATTGAATGGAGGGTGAGGACTCCAACTATAGGAACACAGATTGGAAGAAGGAAAGGACACATGAAAGGAAGGAAATGGAATTTATGCAATTACTATGGAATAATTACCTGAAACAGCATGTGATGGAAGGTACTAAAGATGTGAGAGTTTAGATCTAGTAATTGCATCAGAGAATTTGTCCATAACCAATATGACTACAATGTCACCAAATTGTGAGAGTGATCAGTGGCGCACCCAAAGAGGGGGGGGCCCAAGGAACCCTAGCTCACCCAAAGAAAATTTTCCAAAAATATTTTCCTAATTAATAAAATTGACTTTTTTTTATTTATGTTGTGTCGTGTTTTCTGTTTTTATACTACTTATGAATTAGCGATCATTGCAGATGCTCAGTCATAGGTCGTATGCGATGCGTAGGATGTATTCTCAAATCGTCTACTCAACTCCCCCCCCCCCACCAAGATTAAACCCTGAGTGCGCTATTGAGAGTGATCACATGATCTTCACTTGGGAGGTGGCTAAAAGTGGAATTTTTATTTAAGAGGATCCATATTAGAGCCAGTGGAACTGGTGCTTGCATTTTTCAGCGCTAAGCCGTTTCCAGATAGGCTTCGAGTTCAGGTCTAATCTCCTACTAGAGGAACTTTTACTAATACTCTTTTCAACTGGAACTTTTTTTTCCGAGTTAGATCTCTGACACCAGCAATCGGGTTTTTTTGGTCGCGAATTGTGATACATTATTTCAGTAATACAAGCGTGCTTCAGTGGTTCTGCTTTTGGAGTTTAGTTTATATTGTGTTATTTTTGGTTTATTCTTACTGAGAAGGCGAGGTCAGAGACGAACGCATATGCGATGGAAGAGAAGACAATAAGTTTTTGTTATGTAGTATAGTTTATACTTATAGTATCGCGTAAGTAAATTAGCTTATAGTAGAGCGTATAATATACTGTAGTAGAGCATTTAGTTGTAATAGTTCCCGGCACTATTTGAATGATGGCAGCATCCGCAGCTTCAATTACGAATGACGTGTCACCAAGTCTTCCCCTAATTACGGACTGTATTTTGCATAATATACTACAGGATTTTGTGGCTTAGGTTGCTTGTGGTATGTATTCGTACCGTCAGTTGGATATGTGGCGGGTCAGAGAAGGGGAGAATACATATAGATGAGTCTTTGACTCCATGAGGGTTTGGGGTGGTAATAATAATAATAATAATATATGAGCAAAATGTAGGCAATAGGAAGAACTTAGTGACTATCAAAACTAACCTCGTTGAGTCAGGGGCGGAGGAATCTCAACCTAGAGAGACGAGTAGTGTGATAGAGGATGAGAATAACGAGCGAAATACGAATGAAAAAATAAGAGTGGGGAGCAGTGGCGGCGGGCGAAAATTTAAGTGGGGGTGCGGCATATACAAAATAAGAAAAATAATTCATTTTTATCTAATCAGTAACCAATTTATTAATAAATAAATTTACATATTAAAAAATCGCTTTATTAAAAATATTTCACCCTCACCACGAACACACACTAGTAATAAAAGTTTCGTACACAGAAATAACGCGCGCAAGCATACAATTTATCTGCAGCGACACTGCTCCACGAACAGTGTCGGATTTACTTGCAGTTACGAGTGCAAACGAATATCGGCAAGTCTAGCTGCAATTGGCCAAACGTGATAATTCCGACACTGCGTTAGATCGCAGTGCATTTGTTTCCTAATCTAAAGCGTTATTCGAACAATTCCAATTATTAACTATTCAATCAATGTCGAAACATAAGCTTTAACCTTTAACATGTTGTATTGCATTTATATAATGTTGTCAGCATTGTTATTATTTATAAACACAAACAAAATTTATTTATTTTTCTTTTTTTCCCCCCTCGGGGATGCTGCAGTGTCGCAGTGCTTATGTACAAGCCGCCACTGATGGGGTGTGTGGAAAGTTTGAATAATTGGGAAGTTTTCAGAGATGGTCTTAATTGGGAGGATGAATGGCAAGCAAGAGTGGCTTACTTGCAGAGAGAGAGATGAGCTGAAAGAGAAGATGGAATGTCTTGGGAATAAGTTGAGAAGTGTGAGAGATGAGATTAGGCAAATGGAAGAGATGAATGCAAGGCGAATCAGAGTTGGAGTGAGGGAGGGAGATTGAAATGATAGAAGAGAAGAGAATAGAAACAGTAGGAGATAGTGAATGAGAAGAATGCGAGGAGTGACAGCTCCATTGACCTGCTTTTCAATGAAAGTCTGGCTACAGGAAAGGTACCCAAGGAATGGAAGGAAGGTAAGATAGTGGCATTTCATAAGGGCGGTAGCAGACTGAAAGAGTCTAATTATAGTCCAGTTTGTGTTTCATCAGTAGTTGTTTTACATCTTGGAGAAATTAGTGAGGGACCGTATACAGCGTTTGGCAGATGAGGGGTAATGTTATCTGTGAGAGTCGACATGGATTTGTTAAGGGGCACTCTTGCGTTAGTAATATGATTGCCTTTTATAATAAAGTGACAAGAGCAGTTGATGAGGGAAAGGCATATACTGCCATTTTTTTGGATTTTGCAAAGGCATTTGACAGGGTGCCACATGATAAGGTGATATTTAAGTTGTATCACACGGGTTTAGATTTTGGGTTAGTCAACTGGATTCACGGTTTGCTGTCTGATAGGTTTCAGAGAGTTGCATATGGTGAGGCAGTATCAAGGAGGCAGAAAGCTACCAGTGTGTGTGTGTGTGTGTGTGTGTGTGTGTGTGTGGGTGGGTGGGTGGGTGGGTGGGTGGGTGGGTGGGGTCCCACAGGGCTCAGTACTGGACCTGTATTGTTTAACTTTTATATCAATGACATTGTCAATGGATATTCAGTTGTTTGCAGATGATGTGAAGCTGGGAAGGGTTATTTGTAATAGTGCAGATGTGGCAGCCCTGCAAATGGATTTGAATAAACTAGATAGATGGGGAAATGAATGGGGGGGGTGTTGGTTTAATACAGCACAATGTAGTCTTGAAGTTTGGGATACATCGATGAGAGGGGCTGCCTACTTGATTGGAGGAGCTGTACTGCAGGAAGTAGGAGAGACAAGAGATCTTGGGGTGGGGGGGGTGATTGATAGAAACCTGAAATTCAGGGAACATATTGCAAAGGTGGTGAAGGTAACTCAGAGGATTCTTGCAATACTGAGAAGGACGCTGACCTGCAGAGATAAAAGAGTTATCATTCCATTGTAATCATTCAGACCACACTTAAACTATTGTTTTCAAATTTGGTCTCCATTATTTGAAGAGGATAAATTAACTGTGGAAAGGATACAGAGGCAGATAACAAAGATGGTTTCAGGACTGTACAATGTTAGTTATGAGGGATCAGCTGAGAGAATGTGGGTGCACTGTTTGGTGATAGATAGAAGAAGGAGAGATGATATGTTGAGATTTTAAACTGTTGAGATGAGTTATAGGTTGACACTGGGGAGTTCTTTTGCTTGGTGGAACAGAGGTAAGGAGTGATGATAAGGGGCCATCCTTGGAAGTTACGAAAGGAAGCTGTGAGCAAGAGGGTGAGGAGTGATTTCTTTGCATGGATGGTGGTTGAACCGTGGAATGCAATGCCTGATAGAGCGGTGAGAGCATGAATGGTCACTGAATTCAGGGAGTGGTGTGATAGACTTTTTGTTTCCTAGGAAGGACCTCCCACAATGAGTCTTTTGACTCCATGGAGGGCCTGAATGATAATAATAACATATTACAGGGCTGGTAAGTATGACAAACTTGGGGGATTGCTTGGATCAGTGCCATGTCATGTGAAACTGCAAGGACTGAATGTTGATAGTCCATGGGAAGTTGTAAAGGAGTGTTTGATGGAAGTAAAGACAGACTGTATATCTAGAGTCAGGAGAATAAATTAAGTGGGAGTTAAATGGGTGAATAGCATAATTAAGAATGAGGTTACAGAAATTGGATGATTTCGATAGACTTGGCAGTCTTGGTAAAGGAGAATGTAGAATGGATGTCAGTTTAATGTAGTAAAGTGCAAAGTTATGCATTTGGGGTGAAGAGATTACAAGTTTTATACCACAAAGAGAGGAAAATAGTTCCACTGCATAAAGGAAGCTCCAAGGCTGATGTAGCAAATTACTGACTGATCAGCATATCAGTAGTCATACTCAAGGTACTTGAGAAGTTGCTGCTCACAATGAGTACAAAACACAGGCCAGAAGGATAACCAGTGTGCAGTGGCGTATTTAGGTATTTCCCGACCCCTAGGCCGGCAAAAAATGCTCCCCCCCATATTTAATGAACATGTTGATTTTCATGCATAACCTATTTATATCGTAAATTCGTAATATAAATATATAATATATATATATATATATATATATATATATATATATATATATATATATATATATATATATATATATATATATATATATATATATATCGGTCTGTATAGTTATGCAGAATCTGATTACATGCCAATATGCTTGCAGACTAAACTTACAATGAGGAAAAGAAAAATATTTCTCTACTTGTGAGTAGATGTGGCATATAAAGAACATGTTATAATTACCAAAATTAGAGCCCGGAAATTTCCGCCGCCCCTCAAAATTTGCCGCTCTAGGCCCTGGCCTATACGGCCTATACCTAAATACGCCATTGCCAGTGTGGTAAGACAGGCAAAAGCACAGCATAAACTGAAATTAGCATTAGAGACCAAAGATAATTCCAAAGAGTTCTTTTGGTATGTTGCAAGTAAATGGAAGAATGCATAATTCATGGCAGAATGATTTTAATGAATTTTAATAGAAAGGTAACAGGAGAAATAGATGAAGAGCATGTCATCCTGGTGGAAGTATTGCAGTAACAAGAGAGGCAAAGTCTTTCATGGAAACTGAGATAAATACACTGGAGATACATAGCATATTACAGAACATTAATGTGAATACTGCTATGGGATTAGATGGTATACCAGCTTGAGTTTTATGAGAAGGTGCTAGGGAATTGGCAGTGCTCTTGACCATATTGTTTCATCTAAGTCTCAGCTCTGGGTCAGTCCCAATGGGATGGAGAGAGGGAAAATAGTTCCGCTGCATAAAAGAGGCTCCAAGACTAATGTAACAAAATACTGACCGTTCAGCATATCAGGTGTCGTAGTTAAAGTACAGGAGCTCAAGAGCAAAATGCATGAATGAGTGGACAGAAATTTGATATTTTATGAGGGGGAGGTACATTGTTTTGTGAAGTAGTTACTGAGAAATGACCTACAAAATGGTAGGTCATGCCTTAGTAATTTGCTCATGTTTTATAATACAGTCGTATATCATTGAGTTGGATAAAGATCATGGATTTGCAGTGATACTGGAATTTGTAAAGACTTTTGACAGAATACTGCATTAAATTCTAATTAATAAATTGCACCATGTGGGGATGGATATAAAGCCTGCCAAAGTGGATAAGAGAGTGATTGATGGAAAGATATCAGAGAATAGTTTATTATTATTATTTGACACCCCCAGGGAGTCCAAAGACTCATCGAGGGATGGCACTTGTTCTACAACTCTGTCTCCACCACTCAATCCACCAACTGACTGCCAGGATTCAGGAGTAGAGTCCAAGGAGTAGAAGGCCTGTGACAAATGGCATACTGCAGGGCTCTCTTCTTGGGCTGCTGCTATTTAATTTGTAGATTAACAATAGAGGAAGGGATTCCAGAACTATTCAGTTGTTTGCCGATTATTCAAAATTTGGTAGAGCAATTGTTAATAAAAATTACGTTAAAATTTTGCAGGATGATTTGAATAGACTGGCAGTCTGGACAGAGGAGAATGGATGTCATTTTAATGTGGCAAAGTGCAAGGTTATGCATTTTGGTGTAAAAAGATTAAAAGCTGTGTACCACATAAATGGAACTGTAATCCAGGAAATTGATGACGACAGCGATTTGGGGGTGTTAGTGGATAGGGTTTTGAAGTTCAGAGTGCATATTGTAAAAGTGTCTAAAGAAGCTCATTGGATTATTTGGTTACTGAAGAATACCCTGATGAGCAGAGACAAGCAGGTTATTATACCTCTTTATAGAGCCTTGATAAGACTCCCCATCATGATGATGGGGGGTTTACTTCATCCCCAGTAAACTCAGGATTGAGTTTACTGGGGATGAAGAGGAGGTGGAGATGATCCAGAGGCAAGTGACCAAGATGGTAGCAGGCCAATGGAATGAACCATAGGAGAAGAGGTTGAAAATTTGTGAGTTATTACAGACATTGGTTGAGAGGCAGAAAGTCGGGACCATTGTAGAAGAGCTTCATCAGGAGTTAGTGAAAATGAAAAGCAAAATGAAACATCTGGAAGAGGATATTAAACAACAAAAGGGGAGATTGGCTGATGATAATGAGAAGAAGGAAGTTAATATTATAAAGAAGGCATCAAAGGATAGTCATATATCATTGTATGGTTGAGTCGATCATTAGAGGTGTGATTACTAATAAATTGCACAAAACATTCTTTCCTGATGGAGCAATGAAGCAAATAACTGATGTGTTGCAGAAAAGGAAATACCAGGCGTCAAAATTAGTGGTAGTCATGGGCACAAATCACTTAGTTGGGGAGAAAAAGAATGTTGATGCAGACTTCAGGCAGTTGTTGCAGCAGGTAAAGAAGAATAGTGTTATTGGGAAAGTCATAGGTGTGTTGCCAAGATATGACAATAGTGAATTGAAAAGGAGGGCAGAGATAATGAATAGTAAGTTGGCTGAATTGTGTGAGGCAAAGGGGTTCAAATTTATAAATCTGTGGGGTGAATTTGAGGGTAGATTGGAATGGATTAAATCTGATGGGTTACATTTGAATGGGTTTGGTGTTGGATATTCAAAAAGTCTATTGTTTTCTGAGAAGGCACAGAGTCAAGAAGTTAATGTAGTAAATGATCAGAGTCCACTTCTGAAACAGAATAGCACAAATCAATAAATTGTATTGCAGGAGGAAGGTGGATATGAGGTTGAAGATGTAGTTGCAACAGAACAAGATGATGGAATGCATGAAGGTGAGGATGAGGCAAGTAGTAATGGAAATTGGAGTCAGACCGAAGAGAGCGGTGTGATGTAGTAGCTAGAATACAGAATGCTGGTAGAATGACCTCAAACACACAGGGATTGTATGTTTATACACAAATGTAAGGAGTATTAGAATCAAGAGAGCTGAGTTTGTTACATTGGTTGAGTCAGTATGCCCAAAAATTGGAATAAGTGAAACTTGGTTATCTGAGGAATATGTGATGTCAAGATTAAAATTAGAATGATATATAATTTTCCAGAAGGATAGAAATGTGAAAGAGGAGGAGAAGTTCTGTTAATGATTGCAGAGGAATTGTATCTGCAAAGTGTGGAAGTTGATAGTGCATGCACAGATTTTGAATCTGTGTGGTGTAAAGATGAAATAAACAGATTAGCATATCTAATAGGATACTATTATAGGCCAGGGAATGCAGAGAATACCAATTGTGAAATTTTTAGGCAAATTAGTTGGGCACATGAAAAAGTGATTCTTATGAGAGACTTTAATTACAAGAATATAGAATGGAAGGAGGAGATAGTGTATGAGAGCAAGGAGAAGAAGGTTGTAGAATTTCTAAGAGACTAGTATCTTAAGAAGCATGTGACTGAAGCAATTAAATGCTTTAATGTATTGGATTTGGTGATAAATTCACAAGATGTAGTTTGTTGTTTTAAGGATACTTGCGACATAAGACTGAATGATATAATCACGTAATCACAAGAAAGATATTTATTTAACCAAATATTTCGGTCTGGAAATAGCAGACCATCGTCGGTGGTATTACAAGAACAGTTTAAAAAAAAAAAAAAAAATAAAAAAAAAAATATATACAAGCTAGAATACTAACAATAGATCGTTGAAATTAGAACATGCCGCGTGATGTTATATCACTAAGTATGAAACGAAATATTTTGAAGTAGAAACATGATTGAATTTGCTATAAAAAAAAAAAAAAAAAAAAAAAAAAAAAAAAAAAAAAAAAAAATTAATGAGTAATCTTGATTAGGCTTTCCCAGATTTTTGATATAGATATGCAGTCATTACGATTCAGGTTGGGATGATGGAGCAAGGCCTCCACGCTTTCCTTGAACAAACGTTCGAACCTATAACGGGATCTATGTAAGAGGCGAGTTTTGGACCAAAGGATGCTGTGGTCAGTTTCAATCCCGTGTTGAGCCAAACCAGACTTTTCAGGTTTATTGTGAAGAATGGATGATTGATGTTCTTGGATTCTTTTTTCAAGAGAACGTCCAGTCTGTCCAAAGTAAGAGAGATCACAGTTGCAAGGAATTTGATAAACTCCAGGAAGAGATAAAGTTGAGCGTTTGTCTTTAGGAGAAGGAAAATGAGAAGACAATTTGTTAATAGGAGAATACGTAGCTGTTAAATCATATTTCTTCAAAATTCTTGCGATAGGTTCTGAAATACCGGAGATATAAGGAATAGGTACTCGACGTATTGAATCTTTGTTGTTTTGTGGAGGATTATAAGATGTAAGAAGACGTTGAATACTTTTTTCAGAAAAGCCATTGAGTTTCATGTGTTGCTGGATAGTAGAAAGTTCTTTCTGTAGATAATCAAAAGTAGAACAATTAGTTTTGGCTCTTTTGATGAGACATTTTATAATTCCTGTTTTTTGACATGGATGATGGGCTGATTCTTTCAGAATATAACGACCTGTGAATGTTGGTTTCCTGTATACTGTAGTTGTAAGAATATTTGAAGGTGATCGGATGAGGAGAACGTCTAAAAAAGATAACTGGTTGTTTTCTTCTAATTCCATAGTAAACTTTATGCGATGATGTAAGGAATTAATACTGTTTAAAAAGGAAGATAAAGTGTTTTTACTGTGAGGCCAAATAGCAAATATGTCATCTATATATCTTACCCAAAAAGATGGTAGAGGGAAACTAGATGTGAAGAGGACTTTTTCTAAATGTTCTAAATAAAAGTTGGCTAAAGCTGGAGAAAGAGGACTTCCCATGGCTGTTCCTTCTACTTGGCTATAAAATTTGTTTTGACATATGAAATAACCAGAATGTATAACGAAATCGAATAGTTTTATAATATCTTGAGGAAAGATGTCAGCAAGTAGTTTTAAAGTTTCCTTAAGAGGTACATTGGTGTATAAAGATTCTATATCAAAACTAACCATAAGATCTGTAGGTTGTAAGGAGACATCTTTTAATTTTTCTAAGAAATCTGAGGAGTTTTTTAAAAAAGAACTCGAGTTGCCAATGTAAGATTTCAGTAATTTAGCTAGATATTTGGCTATACGGTAAGTAGGAGAATCAATGCAATCTACTATTGGACGAAGAGGATAGTCAATCTTATGGATTTTTGGAAGGCCATAAAATCTAGGAGGTCTTGCAAAATGAGTTTTAAGTCTTTCAATTGTGTCTTTATCCAAACTGATGACTTCATCAAGGAGAGAATTTAATTTCTTTAGTTGTCTGTTGGTTGGATTATAATCAATTTCTTGATATGTGGAGCGATCTCGAAGCAAAAGAGAAAGTTTTCTTCTGTAATTTACTGAGTCCATAACTACTGTTGCTTTTCCCTTGTCAGCTTTAGTGATAATGAGGTGATTATTTTTTCTCAAGGACTGTAAAGATTTCATTTCAGAAGGAGATATGTTAGAAGGAGGAAGTTTAGCCTTAAGTAGAGAAGAAGCGACTTCTAGGCGAAGAGCATTAGCTTTATCGCTGGTTAGATGATTAAGATTCCTTTCAATGTTAACTAGGAAATCTAGATATGGTATTTTATTTGGAACAATAGAAAAATCATGTCCTTTTGAAAGGATGAGGGTTTCGCTTTTAGTCAAAGGACGTCCGGATATATTTACAATCCAATTATCTGGAGTTATGAATGGCTTGGATTGTTTAGACGAAAGAGCCTCATATTTACGGTTAAGATGTTGACTTAGTTTATTATAAGCACGTTGAGTAGAACGTTTAGCTACATTTAGAACTATGTGAGAAAGATGTGGATCCAAATTTGTGGATATATAGGTGCGTAAATCAGAAGTCTGATGACTGTGAATAGCAAGATCACGTTTAGCAGCTTTAAGTTGATTACGGATTAGAGATAAACTTGTGTTCCGGTAAATATTATGAGCTCCAGGAGATTTTATTGTTTCTTTAATCTTAGCGAAATTGGGAATAATCTTGTTGTCGCGGCACTTTTTTAAGAAATTAATCTTTGCTCGTAACCTACCTTGTATAACTGAAAGTTTTCCTAATTTACCAGTTATTTTGGTAGCATTTTCCCCGTGAAGGATAAGAATTTGTTGTTTTAAGGATACTTGCGACATAAGACTGAATGATATAATCACGTAATCACAAGAAAGATATTTATTTAACCAAATATTTCGGTCTGGAAATAGCAGACCATCGTCGGTGGTATTACAAGAACAGTTTAAAAAAAAAAAAAAAAAAAAAAAAAAATATATACAAGCTAGAATACTAACAATAGATCGTTGAAATTAGAACATGCCGCGTGATGTTATATCACTAAGTATGAAACGAAATATTTTGAAGTAGAAACATGATTGAATTTGCTATAAAAAAAAAAAAAATAAAAAAAAATAAAAAAAAAAAAAATAAAAAAAAATAAAAAAAAATTAATGAGTAATCTTGATTAGGCTTTCCCAGATTTTTGATATAGATATGCAGTCATTACGATTCAGGTTGGGATGATGGAGCAAGGCCTCCACGCTTTCCTTGAACAAACGTTCGAACCTATAACGGGATCTATGTAAGAGGCGAGTTTTGGACCAAAGGATGCTGTGGTCAGTTTCAATCCCGTGTTGAGCCAAACCAGACTTTTCAGGTTTATTGTGAAGAATGGATGATTGATGTTCTTGGATTCTTTTTTCAAGAGAACGTCCAGTCTGTCCAAAGTAAGAGAGATCACAGTTGCAAGGAATTTGATAAACTCCAGGAAGAGATAAAGTTGAGCGTTTGTCTTTAGGAGAAGGAAAATGAGAAGACAATTTGTTAATAGGAGAATACGTAGCTGTTAAATCATATTTCTTCAAAATTCTTGCGATAGGTTCTGAAATACCGGAGATATAAGGAATAGGTACTCGACGTATTGAATCTTTGTTGTTTTGTGGAGGATTATAAGATGTAAGAAGACGTTGAATACTTTTTTCAGAAAAGCCATTGAGTTTCATGTGTTGCTGGATAGTAGAAAGTTCTTTCTGTAGATAATCAAAAGTAGAACAATTAGTTTTGGCTCTTTTGATGAGACATTTTATAATTCCTGTTTTTTGACATGGATGATGGGCTGATTCTTTCAGAATATAACGACCTGTGAATGTTGGTTTCCTGTATACTGTAGTTGTAAGAATATTTGAAGGTGATCGGATGAGGAGAACGTCTAAAAAAGATAACTGGTTGTTTTCTTCTAATTCCATAGTAAACTTTATGCGATGATGTAAGGAATTAATACTGTTTAAAAAAGGAAGATAAAGTGTTTTTACTGTGAGGCCAAATAGCAAATATGTCATCTATATATCTTACCCAAAAAGATGGTAGAGGGAAACTAGATGTGAAGAGGACTTTTTCTAAATGTTCTAAATAAAAGTTGGCTAAAGCTGGAGAAAGAGGACTTCCCATGGCTGTTCCTTCTACTTGGCTATAAAATTTGTTTTGACATATGAAATAACCAGAATGTATAACGAAATCGAATAGTTTTATAATATCTTGAGGAAAGATGTCAGCAAGTAGTTTTAAAGTTTCCTTAAGAGGTACATTGGTGTATAAAGATTCTATATCAAAACTAACCATAAGATCTGTAGGTTGTAAGGAGACATCTTTTAATTTTTCTAAGAAATCTTTCTCTTTTGCTTCGAGATCGCTCCACATATCAAGAAATTGATTATAATCCAACCAACAGACAACTAAAGAAATTAAATTCTCTCCTTGATGAAGTCATCAGTTTGGATAAAGACACAATTGAAAGACTTAAAACTCATTTTGCAAGACCTCCTAGATTTTATGGCCTTCCAAAAATCCATAAGATTGACTATCCTCTTCGTCCAATAGTAGATTGCATTGATTCTCCTACTTACCGTATAGCCAAATATCTAGCTAAATTACTGAAATCTTACATTGGCAACTCGAGTTCTTTTTTAAAAAACTCCTCAGATTTCTTAGAAAAATTAAAAGATGTCTCCTTACAACCTACAGATCTTATGGTTAGTTTTGATATAGAATCTTTATACACCAATGTACCTCTTAAGGAAACTTTAAAACTACTTGCTGACATCTTTCCTCAAGATATTATAAAACTATTCGATTTCGTTATACATTCTGGTTATTTCATATGTCAAAACAAATTTTATAGCCAAGTAGAAGGAACAGCCATGGGAAGTCCTCTTTCTCCAGCTTTAGCCAACTTTTATTTAGAACATTTAGAAAAAGTCCTCTTCACATCTAGTTTCCCTCTACCATCTTTTTGGGTAAGATATATAGATGACATATTTGCTATTTGGCCTCACAGTAAAAACACTTTATCTTCCTTTTTAAACAGTATTAATTCCTTACATCATCGCATAAAGTTTACTATGGAATTAGAAGAAAACAACCAGTTATCTTTTTTAGACGTTCTCCTCATCCGATCACCTTCAAATATTCTTACAACTACAGTATACAGGAAACCAACATTCACAGGTCGTTATATTCTGAAAGAATCAGCCCATCATCCATGTCAAAAAACAGGAATTATAAAATGTCTCATCAAAAGAGCCAAAACTAATTGTTCTACTTTTGATTATCTACAGAAAGAACTTTCTACTATCCAGCAACACATGAAACTCAATGGCTTTTCTGAAAAAAGTATTCAACGTCTTCTTACATCTTATAATCCTCCACAAAACAACAAAGATTCAATACGTCGAGTACCTATTCCTTATATCTCCGGTATTTCAGAACCTATCGCAAGAATTTTGAAGAAATATGATTTAACAGCTACGTATTCTCCTATTAACAAATTGTCTTCTCATTTTCCTTCTCCTAAAGACAAACGCTCAACTTTATCTCTTCCTGGAGTTTATCAAATTCCTTGCAACTGTGATCTCTCTTACTTTGGACAGACTGGACGTTCTCTTGAAAAAAGAATCCAAGAACATCAATCATCCATTCTTCACAATAAACCTGAAAAGTCTGGTTTGGCTCAACACGGGATTGAAACTGACCACAGCATCCTTTGGTCCAAAACTCGCCTCTTACATAGATCCCGTTATAGGTTCGAACGTTTGTTCAAGGAAAGCGTGGAGGCCTTGCTCCATCATCCCAACCTGAATCGTAATGACTGCATATCTATATCAAAAATCTGGGAAAGCCTAATCAAGATTACTCATTAATTTTTATTTTTTTTTTTTATTTTTTATTTATTATTTTTTTTTTTTTTTTATAGCAAATTCAATCATGTTTCTACTTCAAAATATTTCGTTTCATACTTAGTGATATAACATCACGCGGCATGTTCTAATTTCAACGATCTATTGTTAGTATTCTAGCTTGTATATATATTTTTTTTTTTTTTTAAACTGTTCTTGTAATACCACCGACGATGGTCTGCTATTTCCAGACCGAAATATTTGGTTAAATAAATATCTTTCTTGTGATTACGTGATTATATCATTCACAAGATGTAGTTGTTAATGAAGTGTTGACACTGCCGCCAGCTGGAGAGATTGATCATGAAGTACTTGTTTGGGAAGTGATATAACAAGAAAGGTTACTGCCAAAAATGGATACACATGGAAGTATAAAGCAAGTGATTATAGGAAGCTCTGTAGTCAGTTAGTTAACATCAGAACATTGGGTACATGAGCTGAGCTGAAAACACATTGATAATGTATGGAAACTCACAAGGCAGTATCTGACAAAAGCAATGTATGACTGCATACAAGGGTTAAGCGAGTAAATAGAGTAGGATTGAAATAGATGAACAGTGAAATCAAGCTAGATGTGCTGGAAAAGAAAATGTTATAGAGGAGGTACAAGACGGTGGGGATCAGATGCATGAAGAGTATAAAGTGCAGGCTAGAAAGGTGACGAGCATGGTAAAGAAAGAAAAGATGCAATATGAGAGGAGATTGGCTGGTTAGACCAAGGTTAACTCAAGGGAATTTTTTCACTACATTGTAAGCAAGAGGAAGAATAATTATGGCAGACTAACACTGGTGGATAGTTGTGGCAGCAGACTAACAGCAGCAAAGGATATAGTGAAATTATTGAATGAGCACTTTATCAGCACATATCATACTGGTGTAAATAATGCCTTGCAATATATAGAAGAGGGGCAAGTATTAGAATTGGAAGTAAAAGTTGGTTGGATTAGATGTTATTAAGGCTATGGGAATGTTGACATATCACCACGTATTCTTAAGAAATGTGCACCACAGTTGGCTATGCCCATGATCCGGTTATTTAATGAAAGTCTTGCAGTGTGTAAGGTTATTAAGGAGTGGAAAGAAGGCAAAATAGTATCACTCCATAAGCATGGTTCTAAGACAGGTCTCCAACTATAGGCCAGTCTGTATAACTGCATTTGGGGTCATGTTTTGGAGATATTGTACGGAATAGAATACAGAATTGGGTTGATGGACATAGCATTCTTTATGATGGTGAGCATGAATTTGTAAATATATTTTAGCCATAAAATGCGAGTATTATTATTATTATGGGCAACTCCAAGGAGTCGACAGACTCATCGAGGGAGGCCCTAACATCATGTCAAGAACAACTATTCAAACATTCACACAGTATCTATCATATGCCTTGAACTCATTCACAGTCATGGCACCAATAACAGACTCTGGCAGCTTATTCCACTCATTCACTATTCTCCAAGTAAAATACCTAGCTGTAACACCCTTGCTAACCACACTCTTGCCCTTTCCATGTATGGCCCCTAGTCCTCACACCACCAGTCCTATTCTCATAAATATCTTCTAAATTACCTATCAACCAATTTCTGCAACCAACAAATCTTCAACCTGTTCTCATAAGGTTCATTCCATAGACCTGCTATCATCTTGGTCACTCATCTCTGGATCCTCTCTACCTCCTCCCCATCAAGAAGAAACCCTGGCACCCATAGCTGGTCACAGTAGTCTAGATGGGGTCTTGTACCACAGTTCGAAACAGAGGAACAATAACCTGTTTGTCTCTGCTTGTGAAAGTATTTTTCAGCAACCAAGTGATTTGATGAGCTGATTTGGAGTACGGTTCCGCCAATGTGATATACTGCTGCTAATCTTTTCATCCCAAAATGCATAACCTTACACTTTGCCACATTAAATTGACATACATTCTCCTTAGCCCAGTCCTACAAACTATCCAAATCAACTTGCAAAATTTTGACATCCTGTGCACTCACTATTGCTGAACCCAACTTTGTATCATCAGCAAACAAATGAACACTTCCTCTCAGATCCTTTCCTATATCATTAATGAACAAAGTATATTTTATTAACCCACGTCACCGTCAATATGGATAAAATACATCACTCCTCTACACTTCGTATCCATCATATATTTCAATGTATGTAATATCAATGGTATTACAATTTTAATATGCACTTTGCATCCATGGTAACCTCGATATATATATACACACGTCTTGGCTGGTTGGGTGGTTAATGTGCTTGTATTTTATGATAAGGTGAAAAGTGTGTTAGATAAAGGAGAATCATGTACAGTGATATTAGACTTTGCAAAAGCATTTGATAGATTACCACATGATAAGTTGGTGTACAAGCTGCAGAAGATGGGAATAGATAAATTATACTATATTGGTTAGATGGATCAGAGATTGGCTCTCGGAATGATATCAGCAAGTTGTGTATGATAGAGCAGTGTCTCAAAAAAGGAGGGCAACCAATTGCATGCTCTAGGGTTCTGTTCTTTGGCCCCTGCTGTTAAATTGTTTGTGAACAATATATCATGTTGACTGTCTGGTGATCTTCAGTTATTTGCTGATGATGCAAAGTTGGGAAGAATTATAAGTAGCACTGATGATGTTAAATCCCTTCAGGAAGATTTGAATAGACTTTTTACTTGGACAAAAGAATGGGGGGTTGTAGTTTTAATATCAATAAGTGCAAGGTGTTGCATCTTGGAGTGCAGAAATATAAGGCTGTGTACTATATCGATGGTGCTGTACTGCAGGAAGTGGATGACATGAGAGATTTGGGAGTGATGGTTGACAGTAGACTGAAGTTTAGAGGACATAATGCTAGTGTTCCAAAGGCTGCACATTGTAGTGCTGCTCTGATAAGAAGTACTCTAACATGTAGGGATAAGGAAGTGGTTGTGCCACTGTATAAGGTGCTGATGAGGCCACAATTAGACTATTGTGCTCAGATCTGATCACCTGTTTTTCACTATCATGTGGAGACATTTGAGAGGGTCCAGAAACGAGTGACTAATACAGTATCAGATGTTTGGAATGCTGGCTACTATGGAGAGAGGTTGAAGAAATGTGGATTGCAGAGTTTGGTGGATAGGAGGAAGAGAAGTAATATGATAGAGACATTTAAGTTAGTGAGAGGATTTTATCAGATTAATCCAGAGGAGGATTATAAGAAGAGCAGAAGGTGAGAAGGGAGAACAAGATGTCATTTCTGGAAGTTATGTAAAAGTGTGGTGAAGAGGGGGGGGGGGTGAGGAGTAGGTATTTTACATGGAGAATTGTCAGTGAATTCAACGCCTTTCCAAAGTGTGTTGTTAATGCAAGGAGTGTTAAGGATTTTAAGATTCTATATGATAAATATGTTGTCAGTTGAATGAACCTCCCATGATGAGTCTGTTAACTCCATGGAGGGTGTAATAATAATAATAATATAATTATACAATATATAACCTATATGTAAGTTCAAAGGCAGCTGTTAGAATTGTCTGTTGTTTTAAGGATACTTGCGACATAAGACTGAATGATATAATCACGTAATCACAAGAAAGATATTTATTTAACCAAATATTTCGGTCTGGAAATAGCAGACCATCGTCGGTGGTATTACAAGAACAGTTTAAAAAAAATATACAAGCTAGAATACTAACAATAGATCGTTGAAATTAGAACATGCCGCGTGATGTTATATCACTAAGTATGAAACGAAATATTTTGAAGTAGAAACATGATTGAATTTGCTATAAAAAAAAAAAAAAAAAAAAAAAAAAAAAAAAATTAATGAGTAATCTTGATTAGGCTTTCCCAGATTTTTGATATAGATATGCAGTCATTACGATTCAGGTTGGGATGATGGAGCAAGGCCTCCACGCTTTCCTTGAACAAACGTTCGAACCTATAACGGGATCTATGTAAGAGGCGAGTTTTGGACCAAAGGATGCTGTGGTCAGTTTCAATCCCGTGTTGAGCCAAACCAGACTTTTCAGGTTTATTGTGAAGAATGGATGATTGATGTTCTTGGATTCTTTTTTCAAGAGAACGTCCAGTCTGTCCAAAGTAAGAGAGATCACAGTTGCAAGGAATTTGATAAACTCCAGGAAGAGATAAAGTTGAGCGTTTGTCTTTAGGAGAAGGAAAATGAGAAGACAATTTGTTAATAGGAGAATACGTAGCTGTTAAATCATATTTCTTCAAAATTCGTGATCTCTCTTACTTTGGACAGACTGGACGTTCTCTTGAAAAAAGAATCCAAGAACATCAATCATCCATTCTTCACAATAAACCTTAAAAGTCTGGTTTGGCTCAACACGGGATTGAAACTGACCACAGCATCCTTTGGTCCAAAACTCGCCTCTTACATAGATCCCGTTATAGGTTCGAACGTTTGTTCAAGGAAAGCGTGGAGGCCTTGCTCCATCATCCCAACCTGAATCCTAATGACTGCATATCTATATCAAAAATCTGGGAAAGCCTAATCAAGATTACTCATTAATTTTTTTTTTTTTTTTTTTTTTTTTTTTTTTTTTTTTTTTTTTTAATAGCAAATTCAATCATGTTTCTACTTCAAAATATTTCGTTTCATACTTAGTGATATAACATCACGCGGCATGTTCTAATTTCAACGATCTATTGTTAGTATTCTAGCTTGTATATTTTTTTTTAAACTGTTCTTGTAATACCACCGACGATGGTCTGCTATTTCCAGACCGAAATATTTGGTTAAATAAATATCTTTCTTGTGATTACGTGATTATATCATTCTGTTAGAATTGTCAGCAGTATTGGATGATAGTTTGATATAAAATAAAGTATCTGACAAGGGTGAACATGCTTTCACCACTTTTATTCATAAGCTGTATGATTATGAATACATCATCTGTTTGAGAAGGAAGGTTTGCCTGCTTTGCGGGATGAAAAACCCAGGATAAACTGGTGAAAAACCCTACTGTCCATGCCCAAGACCGGCTAACTTGGCTATGGCTGAGGAAATCCTTCAGCTCCTTGCGTCACCGACAGGAATTGAACCTAGGACACTCCTTCCCCAGGCATATTGTTGCGAAGTGCACAGCCACTAGGCTAACTGCGCAATGAAAGGAATTCTCCAAAATGCTAAACTAGCTGTATGAAACAATCTTCTATGAAAGATTGTTTACTATGAAACAATCTTCTCAGATAGGCAGACAAGGATTTGAGAGTTGGGTTAAACATGAAACATTTAATCTAAGAAGACTAGATAACATTATTATTATTATTATTATTATTATTATTATTAAACAAGACCTCATGGAGTCAAAGACTCATCTAGGAGGTCCTTTTATCTTACACACACATCTCATCATACCGTGTCTTAAACACATTCAAACTACTTGCAGACACCACGCTCTCAGGCAAGGCATTCCAATCACTCACAACTCTGCACGAAAAAAACCTGCCTCTCACTCCCTTACTCACACCCTCCTTATACAGTTTCCAGGGATGACCTCTGGTTCTCCCCTGATCTCCCACTATTCTCTGTAGAACTTCTCCACCATTGATCCTATAATAACCCCTTACCAACTTGTAGGTCTCTATCATATCTCCCCTCTTCCTTCTCTCCACGAGACTCTGCAAATTACATCTTTTCAATCTTTCCTCATACTCAACATTCCAGAGGTCAGAAACTACCTTAGTCAGTCGCCTTTGGACCCTTTCCAACATCTCTTCATCCTTCTGAAAACCCGGTGACCAAATCTGGGCACAATAGTCCAAGTGTGGCCTAATCAAAGCCTTATACATTGGAACAAGTATCTCCCTACTTCTACATGTCAGTGTCCTCCACATCATTCCCAGAAGTGTTTGTGTTGTCTTCACAATTTTGGCGATGTGTCCCCTAAATTTTAGATCCTTATCCACTATCACCCCCAGATCTCTTATTTCCTCTACTTCCAACAATATATTCTCACCAAGCATAAATTCTGCATCCCATCTTTGTTTTCCAAATTTTAAAACTTTACATTTTGCAACATTGAACTCACATCCCCATTTGCTTGCCCAATCACTCAATTTATTCAAGTCTTCTTGCAAGGCCACAACATCTTCACTACTCTTTATGGTTTGTCCCAACTTTGCATCATCTGCAAACAACTGAATATCTCCATCCAAATCTTCACCAATATCATTAATATATAAGTTAAATAGTAACATTGCAGATGAGAGTTCAGAGAAAAAAAGAGAAAAGAACATATGACATTAATGGTAGAATCAAATTAAAAATGAAGATATTAATGATAGTTTTGGAGAATGTGTGGCTGGCCAGAGCTAATCTAAGGTAGTATGGAGTACATGTTAACAACTGAAATAATAAAAAGTTGTCACAAATCTGAATATGGATAGGCATATGGAATAAATGATATTCAGTCAAATCTCAAATATGGAGGTAAACGTTTTACAGTAGTTATACTGCATAATTCAGAAATTCTGATAACAAGCTGAATTCCAGATCTTTATATCCAATTTTTTTCTTTTTTTTTTTTTTTTTTGTCAAAAAAATGGATGCAAAGATCTGGAATTTCAGATTTAATGCTTGGATGGTAAGAAAAATTGGGATGACAACCAAGATCTAGGTGGATTGATGTCCAAGGTGCCTTAGATAGCTGAAATATTAGTTTTGACAATATTGTAGAGCTGACATATAACTGACATGGAAGTTAGTAATATGACAGTAAACTTTATCATGCAGTACTGTTGTAGTATCCCATACTAACTTGTACATCCTTTGAGGATGAATTTGATAATTTTATTTGAGAAGGAATTATGGATTTTGGACAGTTAGTGAAGTGGGGAAAAGGAAAGAAAAAAGGTCACAAAAAATATTTAATTTGTAGGCAGTAATTATGTTGCATCCAAAGATAGCCCATTGTTCTTATTCTTGCCTCTTTTGTCATTTAGAAGACCTAGCATTATATATCCAGTCAATGTCTCTCAACAGTTTTTATGTTGAGAGACAGTACTGTTGACAGGGTGTAGCATAGAAGCAGCCTGCCTCACGGCACGGCTTAATAAGGGCCAACTGCAATATGTTCAGCCATATTGCAGTTGGTGCCGTTACTATGCTAACAATTCCTGTTAGTATAGGAAGTGCAAAAAGAAGTTTTCCCAAGCTTAAACTGATTAAAAATTATTTGTGAACAGCAATGACAAAAGAAAGATTGATTGGTCTAGCAACTATATCGATAGAGACAGTCATAGCTTATAATTTAAATTTAGAAGATTTACGATATCCCTGTAGAGCAAACATTTAATTAATATTATTATGTAATCGTTTTGCACGAATGTTTCTCTTGTAATAAAAACAAAATAGCAATTGGAGATTTTCTTATATTTTTGTCTTATAATCCATCAGGGACGATATGTTTTCCCCTCAGGGTACGATCTAAGCTGGCAACATCCCTGTTGAGAGACATTGACTTTGCTCAAAAGATCTCTCTCTCTCTCTCTCTCTCTCTCACACACACACACACACACACACACACACACACACACACACACACACACACACACACACACACACACACACACACACACACACACACACACACACACACACACACACAGATTTAGTCACCTGGATTTCAGAGAATTCATCAAACTTGCTTGAAGAAATCTTCAAGCAAGTTTGATGAATACGAGATATATGGATGATGTGAATTAAATCTCGTATTCATCAAACTTACTTGGAGATTTCTTCATCTCTCTGTCTCTGAAATCCAGGTGACTGAATCTCTCTTTTTCTTTATCTCTCTCTCTCTCTCTCTCTCTCTCTCTCTCTCTCTCTCTTTCTGTGTGTGTGTGTGTGTGTGGTAGTTCTTTTGCTATGATATCTCATGATATTTTACCATCATCTCATTATTCATGGATTATTTTATTACATGGAATTTGGTCATAAAAAAATAGAAAAAATAATGACAAGAAATTTTGTTATTTAGCATACTATATGTAAATATATAAACACATGCACACATGCACACACATTGATTTTCTCCCCCCCCCCCCCCCCCCGAGCTTTTACACTCAGTTATGATATGAAATCTTCATCCACATTTGTGTTTTGTCAGCTGTTGTTAAATTGTATTAGTATTGTTAGTATTATTTCTAGACCTCTGTAGAGTTAGAAGACTTTTTGTTCTGCCATTGAAACAATCAGTATTGTAGCATTCACCATTTGCTGTGGCAGTGTATTCTATACATTCTCAACTGCCATGCAAAAAATTTTCCTTTTCACTTCCATACTCACTTGATTCTTTTACAGTTTCCAGGGGTGAGATCTCATTTTCTTTCCACTTATATATACCATCCATTTACCCTATATCTATCTTGTAGGTTCTTTTTACCAAATTGTATGTCTCATTCACACCTTTTCTCCTCCCATCTGCCAAGATCTGTAATGCACATTCCATTAATCTGACCTATCTAACGTTGCAGAGTCTTGAGACGCTCTTTAGTCACTTTCATCGGCAATTTCTGTAATGTTCCTTTATCACACAGATATCTAGGTGACCAGATCTGTGTACAGAAATTCAGATGTGGTCTGATTAGCATAATAAATATATAATGGAACTATTACTTCCATATCCCTACTTGTGATTGTCCTTATTATGTAGGCAGTTTTCTTGGAACCTTTTCAAATTTTGCATTGTGTTCTCAGAATTTCTGCTCCTTATCCATCAATAGTGACAGACCATGTGCATCCTCCACCTCCTAGGGTAAAGTTTCTCCAATATATTAATTCTTGTTCCACTGTCTCTGGCTGAGGTGCTTGATTTACACTTGGTAACACTGAGTGATCATCTGCCAACATATTTGAATCCTCTTCTAATCACATCAAAACTTCCTGAAATTGCTTCCTCTAATTTAGCATAATCAATGAACAAATGAATGTCTCCTCTCAAACTTTGAACCATATTATTGACATATACAGATTAATCAACAGTGGTCTCAGAATATAAATCTGTCATAGTCTGCTTGTCACCTTCTCTTTTGAGACATTGCACTCCCATACACAACTCACTGGCTCCTATCAGCAACCATCTCTGTAACCAGGATACAAAGACTATCCATTCCCATCCTGCTCACCTTCAATAGTAGCTTGTCATGTGGTATTCTGTCAAATGTTTGTGGAAAACTGAAAAAAAATTATCATACAGTATGTCGGCCTGGTTGACCGAGTGGTTAGTGTATCTGCTCTTCAGCCATGAGGCTACGGGTTTGAATCCTACTAAGGGCATGGACTTGTGATTGTCTTACTAACTGTTTATAAACCATATATAAACCATAGTAAACCTGTGCCAGGACATGGGTTTATGGCAGTAAACCTGTGTCCTGGCACAGTATGACCTTTCATGCCTTTGCACCATAAAAATCAAATCATACGGTATGTAAGTTTCTTTTCCTGTTCAGTACACTTGTTATCACCCTGTTATAAAATATAACTAGGCTATTGAAACATAATCATTCCCTTAACAAACTCATGCTACTTGCTAAGATCTCTATTTTCATCATTCTATGTTTGTATTCTTTCTCAAATCAATCTTTCTTACACCTTTATCACTACATCCAACTCATAAACCTATAGTTTGATTCCACTGACTTCTTCTTTCTTATGCAGTGGTAATAATTTTCTCTCTCTCTCCACTTTTCTGGGATTGTTTCTGTTTTTAGATTTTTTGATCAACCAAGTCAAGTGCACTATTACACTCTTTGCACATTTCCTTAATATATGTGGTGATGGCCCTATTAACATCAAGCTTACTTTTGATTTGAAATATTTCACTCTCTTGAACTGTTGGTATCCCTCTTCTTTCCTGCTGTTATTCAAAATTACTGACAACCTTCCAAACTTGAAATGCACTAACAAAACATTCACTGAAGATTTCCACTTTAACTTCAACAGATATTATCTGTATTATCTCCAGCAACTAAAGTCAGTCTTTTATATTCACCCTCTCTTCTAATAGTCACATAACTGTGAATTTTACTCCTGATTTTGGTGCCTCTGCAGCTCCTACACAATTCCACGGTTCATTATTCATTCATTCAATCATCTTCAGCCTGTTTATCCTCATAACCTTAACAGTATAATTTGACGTTTCTATCAGTAACTGATCTTGGGCATCAGTAATTTCTCTTCCCTTTGATTGATCATATTGTGTTCTTATTTCTCATGCTGCCATTATTCATCTCATACCTATCCTAGTATCTTACAATTATATCTCACCATCTCATTGTCATTTCTGACTTGAAAACACACACCCACACTCTTTGCTCAACAGCAATTAATTAACTTCATACTGTCACTCCATTCAAATATATATTCTTTTATACCTTCAGATTTATCTAATACATCCACATAATCATTGTCTCTCTTTCTATATATCTTAGCTATCATGTCATTCATAATCATTATTCTTCTCTCTTCATCTCTGCTGTCATACAACATGCATACCTTTTCTCTCACTATGTCCTCTTAACTGTCTCTAAACGCCCTCAAATCCCATTACTCTCACTCACACTTCCTCATAAATCATTCATTCCAACCAACACAGTCAATTTTTTGCGCTTTCTTTCCACTCCATAGCTTTGTCACTCTTTTATTGTATATTTTTATTGTATAAAAGATACACACTTTCAGTATCTGCCTTGGCTTAATATCCTTCACCTCAAACAACACTATACCATTTCCTAAGCTTGCACTGTCATTATTCTTTTTCAAGACCTTCAACTTGCATTTTTTTTTATTACATTTTCAACAGCAAGTTTCTCTTCATAATTCTCTATCTTACTTTGTACCTGTCTGAATTCATTTCTCAACTCACCAATTCACTTCTAATAATATCTCATTTTTTCATCTTCATATCAGCTTTGTTGCTATTCCCTTCTAAGTTGTTCCACTTTCCTTTACTTTCTCATTTTTCCTTACTAATATTCAACTCTGCTATATAATTCACCACCATTATTCCACATTGATTCTGTTTCTAAAGAGAAACAGAATGAATGTAGAAAGATGGTGATGAATTACATAGCAGAGTTGGATATTGGTAAGGAAAAAGGAGAAAGTAAAGGAAAGTAGAACAACTTAGATAGGAGTAGCAACAGAGTTGATATGAAAGAAATGTGTGGAAGTACAAAGCAGCAGACTATGACAAACTAAGGAAACAGATTGGTAACCTGCTATAGTATGATCACTCAAACAGGAGAGCAATCACTGATGCCCAAGACTTTGTTCAAAATCAGTTACTGATAGAAATGTCAGATTACATTATCAGGGTTATGAGGATAAATAGGTTGAAGGTGAAATAAATGAATGATCGGATTATGTAGGAGCTGTAGAGAAAGAAGTGTTATTGAGGAATATAAAGAATAGAGTACCCATCACACCAAATTTACTTTGCAGTCATTTTTGCAACTTTCTTTGATCTTACATGTGTCCCTTCACATCAACACTCATCTAAACGATGAGCTCTCCTTTTCGTTGTGGCATTCTCTTACTGTATTTGCACGTTTGCAGCTTATGCAAAACGCATAAGAATGTTAATTATGCAAACTGCATTAAGTTGATTTTGTCGTGATACTTCATTGTCATTTTTTTATCACAACCCATTTAGAAAGTGCTTTTAAATTTTCCATGCTGCATTTCATTATTGGTAAGCTGATAATTTTGATAGGTATATCCATATTATAGAAATGGACTAAAGTTTGTTTTGCTGGATTATTTACCTAGACAGTCTTGTATGGAAGTTGTTAGATTATTTTCAATAAATTATGAGAATTATATCATTTATCTTGCTGAATGTGTTTGTTTTTTATTTTGCTGGGTCCTTGAAGTTTTAGAGTTTTTTGCTATTGCCTCTTCCATCCTGGAATCTGACCAAACCCACATTCTTCCTGGACTCTTCACAACTGATGCTGCCGTGAAAAAAAGGTAACGCATGCATGCACACACACACACACTACTTTTGTACAAGCGGCGCAGATGATGAGTACTATGTCAAGGCCTGGTTGGCCGAGTGGTTAGCGTATCCGCTGTCCAGCCAAAAGGCCATAGGTTTGGATCCCACCATGGGCATGGATGTTTGTGATTATCTGTAAAAATACAAGTGGTGGTGATGGGCAGTAGATGGCGTTGGTGTAGATGATGTGGTTTGCTGTAGTTAGTGGACTGAATGATGGAAATGTAGAGTTGTAGAGTAGATGCCCTCCCCTGATGAGTCTTTAGACTCCCTGGAGGTGTCATGTAATAATAATAATATCCTTTCTTCACTGTAGCACTGATATATTTGCCTGCCATCCAAATCAGTATCCTATGGTTTCTTTCTCCAACTGGAGGTAGAAGGCATAGGATTAGGTAAACATTAGTTAAACTGATATGTCTTAATTTACACATCCATATCATAAAACTGCTTATTACAAAAAAAAATAAATTTCTCTTATAGGAGAATTTGATGCAAATTTTACACTTCAAAATGTATGGGGACGATTACGACAACCAGGACTAAGGTCTCTAATACAGTGTATCAGCAGTGATGGAAAGCCAAATAAAATTACATTTTCTAGAGTTGTTGATACAGGCCAAGTAAGTATTAATGCTTATATTAAAAATTAATTTTTTAGGTGGTACTTTTCAAAGTAGTTGTATGATTTTAATGAGTTTTTTTTTTTTTCTTGTTATCCATTCGTGCAGTCATGTTTCAAGGATCTTTGTTCCCACTTGCTCAAAAAACTGTATGGCCAAATAAATGATGATAATAAATTTTTTAGGTGGCACTTTTCAAAGTAGTTGTATGATTTATTCAATATGCGTTTTAATGAGTTTTTTTTTTCTTGTTATCCATTAGTGCAGTTATATTTCAAGGATCTTCTTTGTTCCCACTTGCTCAAAAAAAACTGTATGGCAAAAAATAAATGATGATATGTGTATAAACTAGTTTCTATCTTTTTTTATATATATTTTTTAATTTTTTATATTTTTTATTTTAGTGACAAAATTTTTTGTAATGCTTTTTTTCTCATCTTATCTTCTTGTGTTTAAGATGACAAATCAGTTAAAATATAAGATTATGTACAGGGCTTGAAAGATGTTCTCATAAGTGACGAGTGAGAATTTTTATGGTTGACAAATAAAGCAAAAAAAAATTAGAAGTTTCAGTTTAATTGTCAGTTTTATTTACTTAAAGCCAATTTTTCATGTGTGATGTCATAAATCTTTAATTTCTGTATGTTTTTCAATTTTTTGTATGTTTACTTTACTTGTCATATTTAATGGGGAATGCTGATCATTACAAATGTCCATTTTGTTAGTTATCACTGATTTTGTCATAATGGAATATGACCAATTAGAGAATTAGGATATCGTTATCAAAAGCAGTAATAAAAGGTGAATATACAAATGCCTGGGTAGTGCTTGTGTGTTTTAAGTAGCAAGCTAAGGCAACTCCGATGCTGAGGATTGTATTCTCATAATTTGCTCAAAAGAATTTTTTTTCATATTTTATCACCATTTATCTGCCATTATTCATTTTATTTTTAACTGTGGAAATATATCCTTTTTTTTTTTTTTTAACAATATGTGCACCTCCTGAGTTATGTTTACCATATGAGTGGTGGTTGAGCTTTTTTTTAAAATTTTTAATGCTCTCTCTCTCTCTCTCTCTCTTCAGTATTCTGCAATTGAGCAGGTTCTTCTTTTAGTAGCAGAAACTTTCCTTCCACTCTCTTCTGTTCTGAGCCGTCTCTTTGAAAGTTGTGTACCTATCTCCATTCAGCATGTCATCTAATATTGTTTTCCTTACTCTTGCTCTGCATCTTTTTCCACCTATTTTTCCTTCAATGGCATCTCTGATGATTCCATTCCCTCTCAGAATACGTCTGATCCAGTTTCCCTTGCTTCTTTTTATCCTCCTTAACAGACTTCTTTCTTCTTCTACTCTTTTTAAGACCTCTTCATTAGTTATTTTATCTGTCCATTTGATTTTTTCCCATCCTTCTCCAAATCCACATTTCAAAGCTTTCCAAAATCTTAATTTCTTCTTTCTTCAATGTCCAAATTTCAGCTGCATAGAGAGCAACACTCCACACATAACATTTTATTAGTCTTTTCTTTAGGTTTCTATCCATTTTACTTCTGAATAAGTTTCATTTTCTATTAAAGGCATCTCTTCCTATTGCTATTTTTGCTTTTATGCTGCTTTTGCATCTTCCATCACTGCTAATCAAACTTCCTAGATATTTAAATGTCTTTACTTGATTCAATTTTCCTCCATTTATTCTGATATCCATATTTGCCTCTTTCCTTGCTATTTTCATTACCTTTGTTTTTCTTCTGTTAATTTTCATTCCATAATTGATACAGGATTCCAGTAATCTGTTCAACAGATGTTGTAGTCCTGTTTCAGTATTTGATAATAATGCCTTGTCATCTGCATATTATCTTATTGCAAATATCTGTCTACCTCTAATCTTTATTCCTTCTTCCGAATTCTCCACTGCTTCTTTAAGCATTGCTTCAGAATGCATATTAAACAAAATTGGTGACAGAGAACAGCCTTGTCTTACTCCTTATCCAATGATACCTGGTTCTGTTGTACCATATTATTATTATTATTTGACACCTCCAGGGAGGCCAAAGACTCATCGAGGGAGAGTGTGCCAACAGCATCAAACGATTGGTCCCCTTCCAACTACTAACTGTGCTCAAACTTACTTAACTGAGTAAGTTAAGTAAGTTTGAGCCCATTTGTAGCAGAGGCTCTACCAATAGACCAACCTTTGCCGGCTATGTCTCTCACCATGGCAATTTGTCCCGTATATAGTGAAATAATTAGCCTTCTGTCTTTTCAATCTATACCAATCTTTTCCATTACTTCAAACATCTTATCCCATTTTACAAAGTCAAAAGCTTTTTCAAAATCTATATAACAGATATTGACTTCTTTATTTACTTCCGGACTTCTTTCACTTACTATTTTTAATAGTCCAATCGCATCTCTTGTTCCCTTACCTTTCCTGGTCTTGTCCAAGAAATTCTTCCACTTTAGATGCAGTTCTTCATGTTAAGATTCTCATAAGTGTTTTTGATGTATGGTAAATGAGGCTTATTGTTCTAAAATCCTTGCAGTTCACTGCATTACTTTTCTTTGGTGACAGAAGGGGATATAACAACAGGAATAGAAGTCGCTGGGTATAGCATTTTTCGTCAGGATAGGAGACGAAAGCGTGGTGGTGGGGTACTGCTTATGATAAGTGATGACATATGTCCTCTAAGAGTGGAGGCTTTGGAAGGAAGTGAGACAAATGATTTTGAGAGCGTATGGTGTGAGGTAGAGGTAGGCAAGACAGGATATTTAGTGGGGTGTTGCTATAGACCCAGGAACACAGAGGATGGGGACCAGGAGATGTTTAGACAGCTAAGTTTGGCAAGTGCAAGAAGAATGATTGTTATGGGAGATTTTAACTACAGTAGTATAAATTGGAGAGAGAAAGATGCATGTAGCAATAGGGGAATGGAATTTCTAGAATTCTTGAGGGACAAATGTCTTAGGCAACATGTAACAAAGGTAACAAGAGGTTCAAGAGTTTTGGATTTGGTTATAGCATCAGAAGAGTTGATAATAACTGAGTTGACATCTCTCCCACCAGTTGGAGAGAGTGACCATATGATTTTGACTTGGAAAATGAATAGACATGCAGGAGTATCAAAGAGACGAGAACTAATTATAGGCCATTCTGTGTGTCATGAGTAGTCGTTAAGATCTTGGAGAAAGTAGTGAGGGACCGTATACAGCATTGGGCAGATGAGGGTAATGTTAGCTGTGAGAGTCAACATGGATTTGTGAAAGGGCGCTCTTGTTTTAGCAATATGCTAGCCTTTTATAATAAAGTTACAAGAACATTAGATGAGGTAAAGGCATATACTGCAATTTTCTTAGACATAGCGAAGGCATTTGACAGGGTGCCACATGATAAGCTGATATTTAAGTTGCAGCACATGGGTCTGAATGTCAGATTGGTCAACTGGATTTAGGATTAGCTGTCTGATAGGTATCAGAGAGTTGTGTATGGTGGAGCAGTTTCAAGGAGGCAGAGGGTTCCAAGTGGGGTCCCACAGGGCTCAATACTAGGACCTATATTGTTGGTCAATGATCAATGACATTGTCAGTGGATTGCAAGGGGATATTCAGTTCTTTGCAGATGATGCGAAGTTGGGAAGGATTATTAGTAATAGTGCAGATGTGGTAGCCCTGTAAGAGGATTTGAATAAGCTAGATAGATGGGCAAATGAAAGGGGGTGTCAGTTTAATGCAGCAAAATGTAAGGCCTTGAAGTTTGGGAAACATTGCTGGGATGCTACATACTCTATGGGAGGAGTTATACTGGAGGAGGTAAGGGAGACAAGAGATCTAGGGTTGATGATTGATAGAAAACTGAAGTTTAGGGGACATATTGCAAAGGTTGTGAAGGTAACACAGAGGATTGCTGCAGTTATGAGAAGGACACTAACATGCAGAGATAAGAGGTTTATCATTCCGTTCTATAAGTCTCTGATCAGACCACACTTGGACTATTGTTCTCAGATTTGGTCCCCAGGATTTGAAGGGGATAAAGTAACTGTGGAAAGGATACAAAGATGGATGACAAAGATGGTTTCAGGACTGTACAAGCATAGTTATGAGGATCGGCTGAGGGAATGTGGACTGCAGAGTTTGGTGGATAGAAGAAGGAGAGGTGATATGATTGAGGTGGTTACAGGGTTGACACTGGGGGAGTTCTTTCGCTTGGTTGAACAGCAGGAAGGAGTGATGAAAAGAGGCCATCCCTGGAATTTACGAAAGGAAACTGTGAGCAAGAGGGTAAGGAGTGGTTTCTTTGCGTGGAGGGTGGTTGAACCATGGAATGCATTGCCTGATGGAGTGGTGGGAGCGAGAACAGTCAATGAGTTTAAAGAGTGGTATGATAGACTTTGTGTATCTTAGGGGGGCCTTCCCTCGATGAGTCTTGACAGACTTTATGTTCTTAGGAAGGACCTCCCAAGATGAGTCTTTTGACTCCATGGAGGCCTGAATAATAATAATAATAATAATAATAATAATAATAATAATAATTAAATCTTTTGGTAGTTCTCCTTTGTTATGAATTAAATTTATTATTTTGGTTATTTCTTCAGTTCCTTTCTTCTGAAGTTGTTTCAGGAATTCTGCAGGTATTTATTATTATTATTATTATTATTTCGGGCGACTCCAGGAGTCCTTAGACTCATCGAGGGAGGCCCTAAACATCATGTCCACACAACTATGCGATTACATTCTCACAGTATCTATCATACCTTGCCTTGAACTCGTTCACCGTCATAGCACCCACAACAGACTCTGGCAGCTTATTCCACTCATTTACCACTCTAAAAGAAAAGATCCCAGCTCTAACACCCCTGCTAACCACACTCTTGCCCAGCTTCCATAGGTGTCCCCTAGTTCTCCCACCACCAGTCCTGATCTCAAAAATATCCTCTGAATTAATCCTATAGAATCCCTTTAGCAATTTGAATGTCTCAATCATATCTCCCCTCCTCCGCCTATCAACTAGTTTCTGCAACCCACAAATCTTCAACCTGTTCTCATATGGTTCATTCAATAGACCTGTTATCATCTTAGTCACTCGCCTCTGGATCCTCTCCACCTCCTCCCCATCAAGAAGGAACCGAGGTGACCAAATCTGGGCACAGTAGTCGAGATGAGGTCTTATCAAGGCTCGGTACAGAGGTACAATAACTTGCTTGTCTCTGCTCATCAAGATATTTTTCAACAACCAAGTGCATTGATGAGCTGATTTAGCTACTTTTGCAATGTGCCCCCTAAACTTCATCTCCCTATCCACCAACACTCCCAAGTCCCTGGCCTCATCAATCTCTTGGAGTACAGTTCCACCAATGTGGTATACTGCTGCTAATCTTTTCACCCCAAAATGCATAACCTTACATTTTATCACATTAAATTGACATCCATTCTCCTTAGCCCAGAACTCCAATCTATCTAAGTCATCCTGCAAGACTTTGACATCTTCTGCATTCACTATTGCCCTACCCAACTTTGCATCATCAGCGAACAAATGAATTGTTCCACTTAGATCCTTCCCTATATCGTTAATGAACAGATTAAACAGCAGTGGTCCAAGAACAGAACCCTGCGGCACACCACTAGTCACAGGCCGTCTTTTGGACTCTACTCCTGAATAAACTACTCTTTGATATCTCTCCATCAACCAACCACCTATCCATCTCACCAACCCTATATCCATTCCCATATGTTGTAGTTTATGGATTAGTATTCCATGTGGTATCCTGTCAAACGCCTTTGCCAGGTCCAGCAGTATCACTGTAAACCCATTTCCCTTATCCAGTTCAGCCGTTACCTTGTTATAAAACTTGAGCAAGTTACTGAAGCATGATCTACCCTTCACAAAGCCATGCTGTCCCCTGTACAGTATCTCATTTTGATCAATCCATTCCTGTATTTTTCCCTTGACTACTTTCTCCAAGACCTTCACAACGACTCCTGATATGCTGTCGGTCGGTAATTTGCAACCGTAGTCTTGGATCCTCCTTTATGCAGTGAAACTATTTTTCCCTTCTTTCTTTAAACATCTTGGACTAAACCAGACCTGAGACTCAGATTAAACAACATGGTGAAGGGCACTGATAATTCCTTAGCCGCTTCACGCAGGACCCGTGCCGGTATACCATCCAATTCCACAGATGTGTTCACATTAAGGTTCTGTAATAGACTAGTCACCTTCACTTCATTCATCACTATTTCCGTATAAACTAATGGTTCCTTCATTTTTTCAATGTCACCACCTGGATGATATGCTTTTGCAAAGTGTGTGCTCAGTAACTCCACTTTATCGACTGATTCAGTGACCTCCTTACCATCGTCATTCCTTAAAATCATTTTGCCGTGTACAGTTTTTTTCTTGCTTGCAGCATATTGAAAGAACTGTTTGGGATTCTCTTTTGCTTGCGAAGCTAGTTTCCTTTCATAATCCGCTTTTGCTTTTTTTACCACACTTGTTACCTTTCTGGCCTGCACTTTATACCATTCGTGTGCCTGCAGGTCACCCCTTTCTTTAAATTCCCTCCACAGTTGTTTCTTTTTTTGCAGCTCAAGCTTAATGGTGTTATTCATCCATTTAACCCCTACTTGTTTTACTATTCGGACCCTAGGTATACAATCAGCCATAACCTCCTGTAAATGCTCCTTGACCACTTCCCATGGTCTATCGACGTCCAGCCCTTGCAGTTGTACATGCCATGGCACTGATCCAAGCAATCTCCTAAGTTTGTCATACTTGCCAGCACGGTAATTCCACATATACCCTGTCTTAATCAAAAATTCCACACCTTTAGCCACCTCTCAGGTCAAGACCTTATGATCACTCTCACCAATAGGTGGCAACATTGTCATATTCATTACAGTCAAATTCTCAGATGCTATTACCAGGTCAAGCACTCTCACACCCCTAGTAGTTTCAATTACATGCTGTCTCAGATAGTTATCCCTTAATAATTGAATAAAATCCTTTTCCTTCCTCACATGTGTCCTCTCCTCCTTCCAATCAATGTTACCATAGTTGAAATCCCCCATAATAATTACCCTCCTTCCACTCATTTCATCAATTTCCCTATGCATACTATCTCCACCATCTATTCCATCACCTGGTCTATAGCAGCACCCAACTGTATATTTTATTCTGCCGGTCTCAATCTCACACCAAATAGCCTCAAATGAGCTCCTTTCACTATCCTGCGATACAACTTCAATTCTCCTTGGCTGCAGTTCATCAGCTATCATCAATAATACACCTCCACCCATTTTATTCTCTCTGTCCCTCCTAAACACACTGTAACCTACACATTCTATCCCACTAACTATATCATCTTCCATCAGCCATGTTTCACTAATGCCAATAACCTGTGGCCAGGAAGAGCCAATCAAGGCCAAAAATTCTTCCTTCTTGTTCCTAATACTCCTGGCATTAGTATACATGAAATGCAGTGATCCCTTAGTCCCACCCCTATATTGATGCGTTATTCTAAATGACCCATTCCCATTTTTTGTCCTTAGTGCTGGCTCGGGTACATTATATACATTCTTACACTCATCTGTCTCATTGATGTCCGCATATCCACTCTTCCCCCCCCCTCCTTGGTAGTTCTAGTTTCCCTGGTTTTGCACATCCATTTTCACTTGGCGTTGCACATTTTGTATCACTCCGCGCAACCTAGCGATCTCACGTCCTACAAATAATTCCTCATTATTTTTATCATTTAAACCATTTTCTCTCTCTGTATGGCTGCTTTCACTTTTTCTTAGATCACCGCTCTCATTGCCATCTTGTACATCGCAATTCCCTATCAAGCCACTATTTTCACTCACATTCTGGCAATTCTGGCTTTCTTCAACCATAACTATCTCACAACCTGACACATACTTCAACTCCTCACTTTGCTTACACTTTCTGCACATTTCTGCAACTATTTCATCTATTCCTTCTGCCTTTCACAGTTTAGTTCTTTAATGGCCATTTCTACTTCTGTCTTCAAAATCTCTGGGCCTAGATCATCTTCATTTTTAATGCATACAGAGGTAAAGTACAAACTTATCATAATTTGATTTTTTTGTCTTAAATGTGTGGATCATAGGAGTATACACTAAGTAAAATCACAGAGCAGGCTGGGAATCTTCAACCTGCTTTTTTTTTTTTTTAACCCTAGTGTTATATCTTCATACTGGCTCTGTTATTATTAGTTATATTATTTACTTATCTTATTCTCAGCTATTCCGTTGCCGACAAATTTATATTCTTTTAAGTCGACTGCGCCAGCCGGCAACTGAATTCTGACACACAATTTAAAACTACTGAAAAACAATATAGGGGTCAAGTGGTTTACAGTCGTGGTCCCCCTTTCTTAGTTGCTAATGGATTCCCCTATTACTTATGCATGGTCCGAAATTTAATAAGTGGTAACTCAATTCTCAGAACAATGACAGACTCATGAGGTTTGAATTAAAGAAATACATTTATTTAGACAAATACATATATACACTTTAGTTAGAAATTCCAATTCTAAAGAGCCTGAACCCCCTCCCCCCCCTCTTAAGTTAACATATCCAAAAGGTTTACTCTAAAATCTTATTATAATGATCTCATACTCTTCTTTGTGTAACTACGTTCAGGCTCGGTTAATTCTTACAGAGTTGCTCAGTTCCTATATATAGGAATAACACATATACATAGATACATTCTACAATCCTAATATGGAGCATACAGACGTACTCCATCTTGCAAAATTCACATGGGACAATGTTCTCTCTTATGCTCAGGCTTTATCCTCCCCCAAAATTTAGTTAATATTCAAATTTAAATTTAACACAATGATATAAATGTTTCTTCCAACATAAACAGTTCGAAACCTTGGTTCCCAGCTCAGCTTAAGCTTAGGGTGTCACTTACTCTTTAGACGTAGACAGAAATGTCCAAAGAAAACAGTTCTTTAGATACAAAATGGAAGTTGACTATATGGAGCTCTTTAACCCTCTGGTTCCTATACCCTCTTTGGTTATTATTCAATTTTAATACAAAAACTTGCACCTTACTGTTCTTGCTTTTCTGGTAGTTGTTGGGATTTCCTTAATTAGACTTCTGGGTTTCCTCACTGTATATTTCTTATGGCGTCTGCGACATACTTCTATTCTTTTAGAAAAGATCACCTCTTCGGTTATTATTCAATTTTAATACAAAAACTTGCACCTTACTGTTCTTGCTTTTCTGGTAGTTGTTGGGATTTCCTTAATTAGACTTCCGGGTTTCCTCACTGTATATTTCTTATGGCATCTGCGACATACTTCTATTCTTTTAGAAAAGATCACCTCTTCGGTTATTATTCAATTTTAATACAAAAACTTGCACCTTACTGTTCTTGCTTTTCTGGTAGTTGTTGGGATTTTCTTAATTAGACTTCCGGGTTTCCTCACTGTATATTTCTTATGGCGTCTGCGACATACTTCTATTCTTTTCGAAAAGATCACCTCTTCACTGATTTATACGTTGGCATGGCTAACCAACGGGTCTTTAATGGAACTCTGGCCGCATTCCTCAGTTGTGGCTACGGTCGACACGGCACGCACAGCAACTGGAGAATGTTGCTGGGTACGGCGGCAAGCTTCACAGCTATCCAGCACTTGGATCAGGAACCAGGAACAGAAAAATAAGAGAGAGATTGAATTATGTGCCGAAACGTATATAGTCAATGTGAGCGCCCTTTCTTGGTTACTACTTCATGCACATAGCGGCAGCCGATTAGTCACCGCAGCTCCGAACTGTTTTTGACATGGCTCAATACATATATCATCTTATATACATCTTTTAGCATTTATACAAATTTTTCCTTTGTTAAATAATCCACAAACATTATCTATTTAAGTTATGGGTTTCTCAAAATTCACTTAATATCTACCTAGAAAAATGGTTAGACATAGTTCTGAATTACCAAGATGCACATTTTCTTCTGGAGGCATAAGCATGTCCATATCCATGGTTTTTAACATTACCTTATGTTGGGTCGGAAATAGGATGACTCCTTAAAAGTGAATCGGCACTTTTTCCGACACAACACTAGGAACATGACCTTGTATGATTTATTTGAATATGTCATTGTAAAAATAAATAAATAAAAGTTTGCATTTTTAAAAGAATCTCCATAGCCAAGTCATTAATGATGATGCCCTTGAGTTTGAAAGTTGCATCTAGGATGCAAAGAACTGTATAATGGTTTTCAACTAAAGTTGAAAATCATTATACAGTTCTTTATGAATTACTCATGTTTTCATAATCAGTGGAAAATGGTTCTTACCACTGTCTCAGGAAAATGAAACCACAGCACTAATCATCTTGCTGTGCTGCTTGAGATATGGATTACCCAAGATGTGCTAGAGTAGCCACCATATCTTTAACAGAATGAATATTACATATTATGCCTGTGAATTTCCTGGCAGAGCCATAGTCATCACAGATGAGGAAATTGTGCAGTTTAATAAAAAAAAACACTTTTTTCCCTAACTTTTCTTTTACACTTTTTTGTGTTATTAATGGAGAATATAATGGAGGATGTAAGACTGGATATCAGGAGGATGTTGAGAATAATAAAAGATAATAGTATGATAGAAAGGGAGTCATTGTTTTATCCAGGTATGACAGTGATGAGATCAGGAAAAGAGTAAGGATTATGCATGATATGTTAGCAGAGTGAAGAGAAAGGAATGCAGATAGTAAATGTGTGGAATGAGTTTAAAGGAGAAATTGAACTGTATAAGATTGAACAGCAATTAAATGGTTTTCATGTGGGTTATTTGGTGAGACTGGTGCCAGAAGGTAGAGTAATAAGTGTGCAGAGAATGAATCTGAGCAAGTAGGAAGTGATGTGAAAGAGCAAAAGAGTAAGGAAGGAAGGCGGGAATGAAATGGTGCATATGAATGGGGAAGTGCTTAACGTGAGTGGAGAGAATGAAAGAACAGTGCAAGGCAAACAGGGAAACGGGGGGGGGGGAGACAGTGAGAAAGGTTAATACTGAAAGAGGAAGTGAATGTGTGTGTGTGTGTGTGTGGAATGGCATGGCCCGAGATTTAGGGTGAACAATTGGATTCAAAGAAGGATCCAGGATGGGCAAGGAGAAAAAAGCAATCCTTGAGGAAGTCATGGAGAAGTCACACAGTATCAGTGAACCTTCTTATACATCCAGATATGAGCTAAGTTTATATATGAATAATAGAAGAATTATTACTATTACACCCTCCATTGAGTCAACAGACATCGTGGGAGGTAAATTCAACTGACAACATATTTATCATATAGAATCTTAAAGTCCTTAATACTCCTTGCATTAAAACCATATTCTGGTAATGCATTTCATTCACTATAATTCTCCATGTAAAAAATCTACTCCTCACACCCTTCTTCACCACAATTTACATAACTTCCAGGAATGACATGTGGTTCTTCCCCTCTTCTACTTTTTTATAATCCCCTCTGGATTAATCTGAAAAAATCGTTGGAGAGGGTCCAGTCACTCATCTCAGGACCCTCTCCAACGTCTCCACATCACATTGAAAACCAGTTGACTAGATATGAGCACAACAGTCCAAGTGTGATCTGACCAGTGCCTTATACAGTGGCACAACCACGTCCTTATCCTTGCATGTTAGATAGAGTACTTCTTATCATAGCAGCACTACGATGTGCAACCTTTGTAACCCAAGCAATATGCCCTCTAAACTTCCATCTACTGTCAATCATCACTCCCAAATCTCTAATTTCATCCACTTCCTGCAGTACAGCACCATCAATATAGTACACAGCCTTATATTTCTGCACTCCAAAATGCGACACCTTGCACTTATTGATATTAAAACTACAAGCCCACCCTTTTCTCCAAGTAAAAGGTCTATTTAAATCTTCCTGAAGGGATTCAACATCAGCAGCTATAATACTTCTCAACTTTGCATCATCTGCAAATAACTGAAGATCCAGTCAGTCCACATGATATATTGTTTACAAACAAGTTAAACAGCAGGGGCTCAAGAACAGAACCCTGGGGCACACCACTGGTTACCCTTCTTTTTTTTTTTTGAGACACTACTCCATCATACACAAAATACTGGTATCGTTCAGAGTGCCAATCGCTGATCCATCTAACCAATATATCTATTCCCATCCTTTGCAGCTTGTACACCAACTTATCATGTGGTAATCTATCAAATGCTTTTGCAAGCCAAAGAATATCACTGTATATGATTCTTCCTTATCTAAGACACTTGTTACCTTGTCATAAAATACAAGTAAATTACTAAAACTGGATCTACCCTTTACAAATCCATGCTGACCATCATTAAGAATGCTATGTCCATCAACCCAATTCTGTATTCTATTCCTTACCAATCTCTCCAACACCTTGACCCCAAATGCAATTATACAGGCTTGCCTATAGTTGGAGTTACTTCTGTTTTAGAACCATGCTTATGGAGTGATACTATTTTGCCTTCTTTCCACTCCTTAGGAACTTTACCCACTGCAAAACTTTCATTAAATAATCAGGTCAAGGGCATAGCCAACTTTAGTGCACACATTCCTTAAGAATATGTGGTGATATGTCAACCATTCCCATAGCCTTATTAACATCTAACCCAACCAACTTTTACTTCCAATTCTAATACTTGCCTCTCATCTATATATTGCATGGCATCGTTTTACACCAGTATGATATGTGCTGATAAAGTGCTCATTCAGTAATTTCACTATATCCTTTGCTGCTGTTAGTCTGCTGCCACAACTATCCGCCAGTGTTAGTCTGCCATAATTATTCTTCCTCTTGCTTGCAATGTAGTGAAAAAATTCCCTTGAGTTAACCTTGGTCTGATCAGCCAATCTCCTCTCATATTGCATCTTTCTTTACCATGCTCGTCACCTTTCTAGCCTGCACTTTATACTCTTCATGCATCTGATCACCACTGTCTTGTACCTCCTCTATAACATTTTCTTTTCCAGCACATCTTGCTTGATTTCACTGTTCATCTATTTCAATCCTACTCTATTTACTCGCTTAACCCTTGTATGCAGTCATACATTGCTTTTGTCAGATACTGCCTTGTGAGTTTCCATACATTATTAATGTGTTTTCAGCTCAGCTCATTTACCCAATGTTCTGATGTTAACTAACTGACTACAGAGCTTCCTATAATCACCTGCTTTATACTTCCATGTGTATCCATTTTTGGCAGTAACCTTTCTTGTTATATCACTTCCCAAACAAGTACTTCATGATCAATCTCTCCAGCTGGCGGCAGTGTCAACACTTCATTAACAACTACATCTTGTGAATTTATCACCAAATCCAATACATTAAAGCATTTAATTGCTTCAGTCACATGCTTCTTAAGATACTGGTCTCTTAGAAATTCCACAACCTTCTTCTCCTTGTTCTCATACACTATCTCCTCCTTCCATTCTATATTCTTGTAATTAAAGTCTCTCATAAGAATCACTTTTTCATGTGCCCAACTAATTTGCCTAAAAATTTCACAGTCGGTATTCTCTGCATTCCCTGGCCTATAATAGTATCTTATTAGATATGCTAACCTGTTTATTTCATCTTCACACCATACAGATTCAAAATCTATGCATGCACTATCAACTTCCACACTTTGCAGACACAATTCCTCTACAATCATTAACAGAACTTCTCCTCCTCTTTTCACATTTCTATTCTTCTGGAAAATTATATATCATTCTAATTCTATTCCTGACATCACATATTCCTCAGATAACCAAGTTTCACTTATTCCAATTATCTTTGGGCATACTGACTCAACCAGTGCAACAACCTCAGCTCTCTAGATTCTAATACTATTTACATTTGTGTAGAAACATAACAATCCCTGTGTGTTTGAGGCCATTCTACCAAGCACCAACATTCTTTATTCTAATTTAATATTTAATAAGCCGAAAGGCTATTTTACCGGTGAACATGTTAATAAAAAGGGGGGATGGTAAATCCCTTTATGTTTTTAATAGCCGGGTACGAAACTCGGATCGAAATCCATCGTAATCCATAGTTTCATGCCGAAAAAACTATCGGCAGGCCCAAGTATAAATGATCACTTGGATAGTACAACACCAAGGAAACTCCATGCAAAGGTGGAGCAAGCTCACTCACTAACTTTAATATTCTTTCATAATGTAAAACCTAGCTCCTGAGAGATGTATATATATATTGTTTTACATTATGAGAAGAGGTCACTACCCAGACCGGTTTCAACCTTTCATCTTATTAAATATTAAATTAGTAATTAACATTAAATATAAGAGTACACCACTTCGGCAATTCGATAGTAAAGGTATGTAAGTTCTTGTTCACTTAAAAACCTTGATATTCCAGGTCTACCTACTCACTGATGAGACCTCAAAAAAGGAGAGCTCCCAGCTCCTGAGAGATGTATATATATACATCTCTCAGGAGCTGGGTTTTACATTATGAAAGAATATTAAAGTTAGTGAGGGATCTTGCTCCACCTTTGCATGGAGTTGCCCTGGTGTTGTACTATCCAAGTGATCATTTATACTTGGGCCTGCCGATAGTTTTTTCGGCATGAAACTCTGTGTGTTACGATGGATTTCGATCTGAGTTATGTACCCGGCTATTAAAAACATAAAGGGATTTACCATCCCTCTTTTTATTAACATGTTCGCCAATAAAATAGCCTTTCATCTTATTAAATATTAAATTAGTAATTAACATTAAATATAAGAGTACACCACTTCAGCAATTCGATAGTAGAGGTATGTAAGTTGTTGTTCACTTAAAAACCTTGATATTCCAGGTCTACCTACTCACTGATGAGACCTCAAATAAGGTTGAAACCGGTCTGGGTAGTGACCTCTTCTCATAATGTAAAACAATATATATACATCTCCCAGGAGCTGGGTTTTACTTTATGAAAGAATATTAAAGTTAGTGAGGCAGCTTGCTGCACCTTTGCATGGAGTTGCCCTGGTGTTGTACTATCCAAGTGATCATTTATACTTGGGCCTGATGATAGTTTTTTCGGCATGAAACTATTGATTACAATGGATTTCGATCCGAGTTTCGTACCCGGCTATTAAAAACATAAAGGGATTTACCATCCCCCTTTTTATTATTCTTTATTCTAGCTACTGTACCACACCTCTCTTCGCTCTTACTCTAATTTCCATTACTAATTGCCTCATCCTCACCTTTATTATGCATTTCATCATCTGGTGCTGTTGCAACCACATCTTCAACCTCATATCCATCTTTCTCCTGCTGTACAATGGGTTGATTTGTGCCATCCTGTTTCAGAAGTGGACTCTGATCATTTACTATGTTAATTTCTTGACTTTGTGCCTTCTCACAAAACAGAATAGACTTTTAGAATGTCCAACACCAAACCCATTCAAATGTAATCTGTCAGATTTAAACCATTCCAACCTCCCTTCAAATTCACACCACAGATTTATAAATTTGAACCCCCTTTGCCTCACACAACTCAGCCAACTTACTATTCATTATCTGTGCCCTCCTTTTCACTTCACTGTTGTCATATCTTGGCAACACACCTACAACTTTCCCAACAACACTATTCTTCTTTACCTGCTGCACCAACTGCCTCAGGTCTCTATCAACATTTTTTTTCTCCCTAACTAAGTGATTTGTGTCCACGACTACCACTACTTCTGACTCCTGGTATTTTCTTTTCTGCAACACATCAGTTATTTGCTACATTGTTCCACCAGGAAAGAATATTTTGTTCAATTTATTAGTAATCATATCTCTAATGATTGGGTCCCCCATACAATGATATACGACTATCCTTTGACTCTTTCTTCATAATATTAACTTCCTCCTTCTCATTATCATCAGCCAATCTCTCCTTTTGATGTTTAATATCCTCTTCGAGATGTTTCATTTTGCTTTTAATTTTCATTTTCACTAACTCCTACGTAAGCTCTTCTTCTACAATCCTGATGTTTGTTCCCAGTTCTAATCGATCTAATCTATCAAGACACTTTTCACATATGTTAATTCTTTCCTTCTTCTTGTTTACCCAAACAGTCCACAAATCTTTCACATATTTCCATGCATACATATTGCAGTTTTGGTACAGAAGCCTTCCTGTCAATGAGTCTCTTACATTGGCACAAGTTCCAAAGGAGTGGAAGGAAGGGAAGGTTGTACTGCTTCATAACAGAGATTAAAGACCTCATGCATCAAATTACAGGCCAATCTGTTTGTCAGGTGTTATGGTTAAAGTGTTGGAGTGGTTAGTGAGATCCAGGATCAAGAATTGCATTGACAATAGTGGTATGATATTTGATGGACAGCATGGATTTGCTACTTAGAGATCGTGTTTTAGTAATCTACTTACCTATTACAATAAAGAGATGACAATTGCATTGGACAAGGACAATTTTTAATATATATATTTATTCTCTGCAAAAGAGGTACTTGAACTTATAGCATATCAGTGCCATGTGTGAGGTGCAGATAAGGATTGAGAAACAAGAAATCTACTAACATTCTTCTTAAAGAGCTGTAGGTTGAAATTGTTGGGAAACAAATCATAAGGAAGGCTGTTCCTGAGGACATAGGTTGATGGAATAAATGCAGAAAAGGAGAAGCAGGTTAATTGAGTTTGTAGCTGAAAGGGCATACTGGACAGCAGCTACTGCTTTTGTTTTAACAGGTCCAACAGCAAGACAAGGAATGATATTTTCTAATTCATTGGAGCAGTGACCATTTAAGTACTAGTAGAGAGACACAGAGCTGAAACACCATGACTGTGAGATAGAGATTGAAGCGATCCTGTGAGAGAAGGATTCTGTGAGCTGAATTGCTCTCCTCTGGACAGCATCAATAATTTTTAAGGAGGTTTTAGGTGCACCACCCCAGATTTGCAAACAATATTCTAAGGATGGACATATTTGGGATTTGTATAGAGTTTGTAGCTGGGTGGTTGTAAAATAGCTTTTTTTGAGCAGAAAAGAATACCTAGTTTTTTGAAATCTGAGGTAGCTATTGATGTAATATGTTTGTGTCAGGAGATGGAGGTAAATGTTAATCCAAGGAGATAGTTCATCCTGTTTGATGATTTCTATATTACTGATGGGAATGGGAATATATTGCTACATTACAGAGGAGGCAAGGTGAGATGAGATCTTTTGTGCAAGAGAAAAAGCAGGTCGGCATTTTAGCAGCATTGAAGGTAACTAGGTTATCCTTGCCCACTTAAGAGATTAAGTAGAGATTAGTGATTAAAGCACTGGTTGCAGTTGATCTTGATATAAGAGATGTCTGGTAACTGCATGGTTTGTCCAAGAAGTAGGATGAATTAAGAGTGTTATTGTTGACAAAGATATGGGTAGGATTTGTGGTGATTGAGAGTAGGTGAGAGAATGGAGACCTGAGGCACTCTTGCATTGGCAGCAAAGCTTGAAGAGAGGATGCCATCCATCATGACATGCAGTGAATGACCAGAGAGAGAGAAAGAGGTTTATTGAAAGCTTACTCACACTGGATGCTGTCTTCATGCTTCTTCTCTTCACAATCCTCAAAATTTAGCATCATCCACATTCTGAAGAACCTAGGAGACTTTATTTTATAAAATCAGCATTAACTCAAGACAGAACTCCAAGTCATTTCTGATTTGTTTCTTATTAATGGATATTAAAAAAACAAACAAAAAAAACAGTGAACAAGATTTTATTTTCATATGTTCTCATTCTCCAGAAGCAGAAATCTGGTAGAGATTTAATTTCCATTTCACAAATTAGTAATCTGTATATTGTTGATAGCACTATCTTCATGCTGGTACAAGAAGATTCAGAGGATTTGAAATCAGAAGTGATCACCATTTAGTTTTGTTCATTATAAAAATGAATTTCATACTGTAAACAAAAATATTTATTCTTTAAAAAAATTTTAAATTAAAAACTTTTTACTTAAAATGTTTTTTTAAAATTCTTAAAATTTGTTTGAAAAAACGAATCAAAGTCTAGAAGCCTTCTGTTGTGAACCGTTGACTTAAATATTCAAATGTTTTCAATAAAAAAATGAATGCTTAAAAACAAGAACCAAACTCCTGTGGATTCATGGTAGACTGAAAAAAAAAAAAAAAAAGATTCGGCCAGAGAGGCATGTGGTGAAGTCATTTACAAGGATATAAAAATCAGAACTCATAGTGTACTTAATTTATACAGGTAGTTAGATATATGAAGAGCCAAAGGCTTCAATTCGGCGACATATAACTTGTTTAAGTTAAGGGATATTACATCCCATATAATTTCTCAGCCGAATAAGAAACTCAAAGAGTTTCATGCCGAATATAGTAGAAACTATATAAAGTTCGGCGATTCCAAGCGTAAGCAAATACCTGGATACTGCCGCAACTGACCCTAAAGGTAGTGCAAGCTGAGGCAACTCGTGTCAAAGGTGGAGCAAGCTCCGATCACTATTCTTGATATTTACCCATAATGTGAACTCAGCTCCTAGGAGCTGTATTATTGTTCGACATTATGAGAGAAGGTCACTACCCAGACCGGTTTCAACCTTTATTGAGGTAGAATGGGAGTTCATGCCTTTCATCACTGGCCTCTTTAGATTTAAAAAAAAGTTGTGCTGAGAGTCAGCCTGATAGTGAGAGAGGAGAGGAAAGGTAGAGTGGATAGTAGTAGATAGTTAAAAGAGGCCTCAGTCGATCTACTTGGCCTGACTTAAATGCCAGCACCAAGCAGATCTCCGACATCATCTCCCTCCATCCGTTCTCCTCCGCGTTCTCCGGCCAGCCACCTCTTCAGATGTCTGGCCGATGAAAGAAGTGAAAAGACAAATGCAGGAAGACACACATAAATTGAAAATCAAAAGAACTAAGATTCACATAAACAGAAACGACAAAGGAGCTAGAATACACATAAACAGAACAACAAAAGTCGGTGAATTAACAGAAAAGTACTGCAAGAACGGGGGAAGAGCCTGGCCCGAGTGATGCAGCCCGCAAGGAGCTGCACCGCCTCGCTGTAAGCCTTCGCCGCTCGGGTTCTCAGGTCTGCCCCCTCCTATTTGGATTAAGCCTGAACATACAGAAACAGAACCAAGAAACTTAGAAGGTTTTTTTTTTTTTTTTTTTATTATTATTATTATGCCATATTTGCCCTGCTATCTCTTACCGCTTCCTCATAGTCTTTTACCACGTTTTCCATCACTGTGAGTACGTGTACTAACTCTTCATCATTAAGTTGCCATATTCTCTTCAAGCATTCATTCCATTCCGCTCGGTCGTAAGTGACTTTCCCAAACTTGAGCCATATTCTAAGACTCTCTAGCTCACCTTCACATTGCAAACCCATGTCTCCCTTTTCCTGTACTGCTGTGTGGACTTTGTTTTTTATCTCGGGTTTATTCCTAAGATAGAATAGGATTCGTTTTGTTACATTCGAATATTCATATCGGGGGTCTTTTCTTTTTACCGGTTTTGTAATGGGGTGAGAAGAACCGGTGTTTGAATCTACTGGTAAATTTCTTTTTTCAAATTCCCTCATTATCCCTGAGTATCTCTTTTCCAGATCTACTCGTGTCAGCGACTTCAATGTGTCGCATAAGTGTTGTTTTTCTTCCTCTGTTAAGTCCAGGTCGTCCAGTTGCTGGGGCTCGACCTTGGTTATATCTTTTACATAGAGTTCTCCCCATATGAGTCTATTGCTCCTCTTAAAGAACAAGAAAGTTGGCTCTCCTTTTGTGGTCATTATCTGAAATAGTTTTTCTGCCGTTTTAGGAGATCCCTTAAAGTTCTGCAGAATGACAGAGCCGTTTGGAGTCTTGCTTTTAACAGAGTCTGTTCCTTCTTTAATTTCTGGATTGTTTCCTTGCTCTCTGTCTTCTTCTTCTGATGAGGTTTCTTCCTCATTTTCTGAGTTGTTTCGCGATATCTCATTTCCTTCCTCATCCTCATCTGAACTTGAGGCTTCTATTTGGCTTTCAGTGTCCTGTTTATTTCATTTCATTTCTCCTTCTTCTTCCGGCGTGATGGGTCGTTTAGTTGTACTGGTGTTGATTTCCATTTCCTCTGTTTCTGTGCTGTCATTGTTGCCTTCCGATTTCTTAGTGTTCTGTTTCTTTTTCTTCCTAATTTTCCCTTCTGCGTTCCTCCCAGTTATTGCCCGATTTCCTAATGTAGTCGTTGCGATAGCTGGCGGTTGGAGGGCTGGAAACTCTTCTGGTTCAGTTGTTTGTGGTTCCTTTACTGTTTGGCCGGTAGCTCGAGAGTCCTGTGTTGTGAGCTTAGGAAGGACTACTGCCGCAGGTATTATGGCGCCTCCTGCTCTTTCTGCAAGGGTCCTATTAGGACAAATGTCTATTTTATGGGATATGTTCCCACATTTACGGCATGGTGACTCACATTGATTCAATGTGTGTTCTGTCGATAAGCAGTTGCGGCATGTGTTGTTTTTCGGGCAGTGAGCGCTAAGGTGACCCAAAGCGGTGCACCGAAAACATTGTTTTCTTACGCCTGGATAATTGACTATTACTCTTGCTGAGCCTAAAAAAATCAAGTTGGGAATCTCGGTTTTCATCTCGATTGAAATGCTCACTTCTCCTGATTTCCACTCTGGGATATCCGCGTCTTGTCCGATTGTTATGTTTCGGACAGTCCCCCACTTGGAGAAAATGGTTTTAATGATTTCCTCCCCTTTCTCTAGATATTCGAGTGGAAACCTGTCAATTATTACGGATTTTAAAATACTCCCGACTAGAAAGGGTAGGTATTTTTTCCCTTCACATTCTACGCCTTTAAGGAGCGTTTCTCTTGTTTCTATGTTGTTTGTTACTATTTGGAATCTACCCCCCCCCGTAAGGGGTAAGCCCGTAAATACTTTCTGCTTTGACGACTTTGAGAAGAGCTCTCACAAACGTCGCTTTGTCGATGTTTGGGTCAATTTCGATCCCGAGAGTACGAACTCTTGGCAAGAATTTCGACATTGTTTGAAAGCAAATACCTTATGAACGGAATAGCAAATTTCAGTCCCCGAAAGGAAATACCCTAAAACGGACCTGCACCGATTGGAACGAGGCCGCAAAAAAAAGGTAAAAACCAACAAAAGAGAAACTAGAAGGGTTCTTACCAAACAATACTGGAATAGGAGCTCTCTCTTGGGATCTGGTAACTGGCAACTGGAATCCAAAAGAAGACTGGAACATAGGAGCTCTCTCTCGGGATCTGGTAACTGGCAACTGGAATCCAAAAGAAGACTGGAACATGGAGGTTTCTCTCGGGGCCGTCTCATCAGTGAGTAGGCAGACCTGGTTAATATCAAGTTTGTAGCGAACAGAACTTACAACCCTTCTACGAGTTTTGCCATGAGGTGTCCTAATAAATTATTAGATATATGAAGAGCCAAAGGCTTCAATTCGGCGACATATAACTTGTTTAAGTTAAGGGATATTACATCCCATATAATTTCTCAGCCGAATAAGAAACTCAAAGAGTTTCATGCCGAATATAGTAGAAACTATATAAAGTTCGGCGATTCCAAGCGTAAGCAAATACCTGGATACTGCCGCAACTGACCCTAAAGGTAGTGCAAGCTGAGGCAACTCGTGTCAAAGGTGGAGCAAGCTCCGATCACTATTCTTGATATTTACCCATAATGTGAACTCAGCTCCTAGGAGCTGTATTATTGTTCGACATTATGAGAGAAGGTCACTACCCAGACCGGTTTCAACCTTTATTGAGGTCTCATCAGTGAGTAGGCAGACCTGGTTAATATCAAGTTTGTAGCGAACAGAACTTACAACCCTTCTACGAGTTTTGCCATGAGGTGGCAAAACCTTCTATTCCTCCGATGTCTCCTCCCTATTCACGAATGTCCCTCTCAAAGAAACCTTAGAGCTAATCCAAGCTAAATTTCCTCCCGATATCTCAGCCCTATTTCAGTTTACAATGAACTCAGGCTATTTCGTTTGGCAGGAAAAATTCTACAAACAGATAGAGGGGACAGCCATGGGTTCACCACTTTCCCCACCCTTGGCCAACTTCTTCATGGAGATGTTTGAAGAGAAAGCCTTAAACTCAGCCCCACAAAAACCTACCATATGGCTTCGCTATGTTGATGATGTTTTCGCTATTTGGCCACATGGCCCGGATTCACTCCTCTCCTTCCTAACACACTTGAACAACCAACACCCTAGAATCAAATTCACCCTGGAAAAAGAGGAAAACAATAACCTCCCCTTCCTAGACACACTAGTCACCCGCCAACCTGATGGAACCTTGGTTTTCTCAGTTTATAGAAAACCCACCCATACAGGCAGATACATTCACCAACAATCCCCCCCCCCCTCACAACAATATGGAGTTATTGAAACATTATTCAACAGGGCAAAAATAATCTGTTCTAATAATCAAGCCCTAACCACTGAACTAAATCACATCCGTGACACTTTCTCAGCCAACGGCTACCCCCTCCAAAAAATCCAAAAAATACTTAACCCAGTTATCCATAACCCACCACCCCCTTCCCTTCACAAAAAAGATTACTCTAAATCCATCACTATTCCCTACATCAGAGGCACCTCAGAAAAAATCAATAAAATCTTAAAAAAACATGACCTGACCACTTGTTACAGACCACATAGAAAACTGGCATCCCTTATCCGCTCCACCAAAGACCAACCACTTCCCCTAGACCTACCTGGTGTATACCAGGTCCCTTGCAGCTGTAAACTGTCCTACTTTGGCCAAACAGGCAGGACAGCAAATATCAGAATCTCAGAACACAAGGATTACATCCGATTTCACCAGTACAGCCACTCTGGGCTTGCAGACCACGCTCTGGATACTCGCCACAGAATAAGATGGAAGAAAGCCACAGTAATACACCGCAGCAAGTTCAAGTATGAAAGACTATTCATGGAATCAGCCTCGGCCCTTAGGAACATGCCAAACCTCAACAAATTTGGATGCATGAAACTGCCCCAAATTTGGGAAACTTTTATCAAAAGAACTTCAGCCCAAAGGCCAAGAACTACCAATATAGCCCGCCAGAGGGCACCATCAGGACTTTAGGAAAACGCTAGCGTCCTAGCCTCAGTCTCATTTGTTGTATTAGTACTTGTGTGCACGTGTCTTTTTAATAAGTTCCCAAGAAGATGGCAACGTAAAGTTTCCCGAAATATCGGAAAGTGTATATTAAAGTTTATTTAATCTATATTTCCAGTATACGCTGTCAATTCCTTAAATATTAGTTATTATGTCTAACCAGCGTATAAGCCTCTCAACAAGAAAAATATCAAGTGAACTTGGTAGAAAATATTCAAAGGGAATGCAATTAGGAGTACATGTCAATATGTGAGGCTGAAAAATCCATGAAAAACCTGAAAGGAAAGACAGCTGGAGTAGATAATATGTGACCAAAAATGCTCAATGTGGAGATATAAAGTTTTATGTCTACACTGTAAGTCAGAATGTGTGGTCAGATAGTTGAAGTCCAGATGATTGGAGTAGAGTTCATCTATTACACATCTGTAAAAAGGAAAATAAAACACTGAATGTGAGAATTACAGAGAGATTTATTTACTAAGTCCTGTTAGGTAAAATTTATACAAGCATACTTGAGAAGGGGCTAAGAAAATTTGTGGAAGAGAAACTTGGTGAAGAACAAGATGGATTCAGAGCAAATAGAGGATTACATTTCCATTTCAAGACAAATAGTTGAGTAATCATTGGAATAATGATATGTATTTTGTATAATTTTGTATATCTGTAGAATGCACATGACAAGATGGCAAGAGAAAAGTTATTTGAAACATTACAATTGCATCTTGCAAATGGGGCATTATAGTAAGTGCTGTAAATCAACATTTAGAACTAAAGAAGGTGCAAGAAGATGGTTTGATGTAAAATCATGTAAGACAAGGGTGCACATTATTTCCACTATATGTCATCTATTTCTATTATTTCTACTATATTCATCATCTATATGTCGCGTTCATGAAGGAAAGTAGCATTAAACCTATCAAAATTAGAGACTATTTCAGCTCTTTACTTTATGCAGATGATGTTATACTTCTAAATAAATCCAGTACAAGTCTGCAGGATTCCTTAACTAAATTGAAATAACTGAATAACAGATTTACATAGCAGATTTGTTATGTAAATCTGTTAATATTTATAAATTAATTTAAATTCAATCGAATTGAAATTAATTGAATAATTATACACTGCTTGGAAAGAAGTTAATGGACACCATTGTGAGGAACAAACAGCCAGGGTATCCCACCTTAATCAGATGTAGGACCTCCTTTCACTGCCATGACCGCAACATACAGGGCACACTTTCCACAAGCATACAAACCAAGATATTAGGAAGGAACTTGACATAGTTTGCATTCTGAAATGTCTGAATAGAGCTCATCTGAGGTGTTATGGTCACTTAAACACAGTAGGGAAGTAAAGATTAGTGAAACAGATGTGTGATGTCAGGATGGCAGGAAAGAAACTCAGAAAAAGAATCTTGACTCAATATAAGATACTATGGTAACACAGGACTGTCATAGTATCTTGAGGATATATATGAATTTGCTGAATTCACTGCTGAATTTGCTGTGGGTACTCAATGAATGTAGAGATTTGGGGATTAATATTAATACCTGATCTCCATGGACTCAAAGGATCCATGGGGGAAGTTGACCCCCCTATCATGCAAAAAGATCATCAACAAAGAACCTATTTCTCACTCCACTGCTCACACCCTCCTTAATATAGCTTCCATGGATGGCCTCTAGTTCTACTCTTGCCTCCCCCTACTCTATGAAAAATGCTGTCCACATTAATTTGGTAATAACCCTCTCCAACTTATATGTTTCAATTATATCCCCTCTTCTTCTTCTTCTTCTATTCACAAGGCTCTGTAAGTTGCATTCCTTCAGTATCTCCTCATAACTGACCATTAAATTGACCTGACACTACTAACTTAATAAACCTTCTCCAAAACATCCTAATCTCCCTGAAAACCAGGTGACCAAGTCTGTGCAGAAGTAGTCCATATGCAGCCTTATCAAACTATAAGCTCTTTGCTTCTGCATGGCAATGTCTCCCTCATTATTGCCATAATCCATTAGGATGCTCTTACAGTTTTAGCACTGTGATCCTTAAATGTCAAGTCTCTGTTCACTATCACTCCCAGATCTCTCATATTCTCTACCTCCTTCCAAATTTCTCCATTAATTGTATACTCTGCATCCCAACCTTGCCTACTAAATTTCAATAACTTCCACTTTACAACATTAAACTGATAACTCTGCTTATCTGTCCACTCACATAGTCTATTGAGATCCTCTTGCAAGGGCATAATATCTCTGCCCCCATTTCACAGAGTTCTCTACAACTTGCATTATCAGCAAACAGCTACAGTAATTGTGTTGAATTTTTTCTTGACAATTATTCATAAGACTATTACACTTTTTTTATAAAATCTTTATCAAGTAGCTTTATTTTTATCCTCCTACATGTTTCGCCAATCTGTTTCTATTGGCATCCTCAGGGAATACAAATCAGTAAGCACAAAATGAAGGTTACAGACTAGGTTATAACCAATGGTTCTAAATCATACAAAAATTGGTATTGTGCGTGACAATGTGCGTGTCTCGTTAACGTGATTTATTCGTGATGACTCATGACGTAATTGTTATGAAAGTTCATTTCTTTGATGTTTAATGATCTGACAAAAGTTTTCCAAATTTCTGGTAAAATTAGACCTTGATTCTTGTTTAGGTTTTCAGTTTTACGGGCGACTGTAGCTGCTTCTTTAAAGGTTCTTGAATGGTAGTTATCTTCTATGTATGGCATAAGGCTCTTATCCCACTCAATGTGATGGTTAGTAGAGGCAAAGTGGCATGAAAGGCCTGAAATGTCTTGTCTGTTATTTCTGACATATCCTATGTGTTCTTTCTTTCTCGTTTCGAAGCTTCTAGATGTCTGACCTACGTAACTAATACCACATGAGCAAGGAATATTATATACTCCAGAGTATTTGTAGAATGGGTGAGGATCTTTCGGTGATCTTAAAAATTTCCGAATAGTATTGATTGGTTTGAATGCCACTCTGATCTTGTATGGTTTTAAAAGGTTAGCTAATTTTTTGGAAAGGTTGTTGACAAAAGGAATTGTAATTGTACTGATGTATTGGACGTCATCACGTTGTCGATGTGGTATATCAGTAAATAGAATCTTGTTATAGAGTCTTTTAGGGTAACCATTTAAAGAAAGTTCTCTGGATATTGTGGTTAATTCTGTTAGTAGGTCATCCTTGTCTGTCGTATACTGTATAGCTCTTTTCTTGAGACTATGGATAATGCTAAGTTTTTGAGCTATGTGATGAGCTGAGTTGAAATGGAGGTAACGTCCAGTATTTGTAGGTTTTCTGTATACAGAGAGGTTGATACTATTATTGGATTGTTTCTTTATTAAAATGTCAAGGAATGGCAGTTTTTTATCTTTTTCCATTTCTAATGTGAATTTGATGGTATTGTGGAAACTATTGATTTGGTTGAGGTAATTCATTAGTTCTTCTTTTGTATGATCCCAAATGATAAAGATGTCATCTACATATCTGTACCAAATTTTCGGTTTTGGAAAGATCTGGGTTAAGATTTTTTTATATATATATGCAGGAATAAGGTTCAAAGTAAGACTCCTATTATTATTATTATTATTATTATTATTATTATTATTATTATTATTCAGGCCTCCATGGAGTCAAAAGACTCATTGTGGGAGGTCCTTCCTAAGAACATAAAGTCTGTCAAGCCTCATCGAGGGGAGGTTCCCCCTAAGAAACACAAAGTCTATCATACCACTCCTTAAATAAACTCATTGACCGTTCTCGCCCTCACCACTCTATCAGGCAATGCATTCCACGGCTCAACAACCCTCCATGCAAAGAAACCACTCCTCACCCTCTTGCTCACAGTTTCCTTTCGTAACTTCCAGAGATGGCCTTTTGTCATCACTCCTTCCCGCTGTTCAACCAAGTGAAAGAACTCCCCATTGTCAACCCTGTAACCAACTCTCAACAGTTTAAAAGTCTCAATCATATCACCTCTCCTTCTTCTATCCACCAAACTCTGCAGTCCACATTCCCTCAGCCGATTCTTATAACTATCCTTGTACAGTCCTGAGACCATCTTTGTCATCAGTCTTTGTATCTTTTCCACAGTTAATTTATCCCCTTCAAATCCTGGGGACCAAATCTGAGAACAATAATCCAAGTGTGGTCTGATCAGAGACTTATACAACGGAATGATAACCCTCTTATCTCTGCAGGTCAGTGTCGTTCTCATAATTGCAGCAATCCTCTGTGTTACCTTCACCACCTTTGCAATATGTTCCCCTAAACTTCAGGTTTCTATCAATCATCAACCCCAGATCTCTTGTCTCCCCAACTTCCTCCAGTATAACTCCTCTCATAGAGTATGCAGCATCCGATCGATGTTTCCCAAACCTCAAGACCTTACATTTTGCTGCATTAAACTGATACCCCCATTCGTTGACCATCTATCTAGCTTATTCAAATCCTCTTCGCATCATCTGCAAACAACTGAATATCCCCTTGCAATCCACTGGCAATGTCATTCATATAAAGGTTAAATAATATAGGTCCTAGTACTGAGCCCTGTGGGACCCCACTTGTAACCTTCTGTCTCCTTGAAACTGCTCCACCATACACAACTCTCTGATACCTATCAGACAGCCAATCCTGAATCCAGTTGACCAATCTGACATCCAGACCCATGTGTTGCAACTTAAATATCAGCTTATCATGTGGCACCCTGTCAAATGCCTTTGCTAAGTCTAAGAAAATTGCAGTATATGCCTTTCCCTCATCTAATGCTCTTGTAACTTTATCATAAAAGGCTAGCATATTGCTAAAACAAGAACGCCCCTTCACAAATCCATGTTGATTCTCACAGATAACATTACCCTCATCTGCCCAATGCTGTATACGGTCCCTCACTACTTTCTCCAAGATCTTAACAACTACTGATGACACACAGACTGGTCTATAATTAGACATTTCCAGTATGTTACCACCCTTATGCAATGGCACTATCTTACCTTCCTTCCATTCCCTGGGCACCTTTCCTGAAGCCAGACTTTCATTGAAAAGCCAGGTTAAAGGCACTGTCAGTTCCCTAGCACTTTCTCTCAAAACACGTGGTGAAATACCATCCAGTCCCAAAGCTTTATTGACATCCAGAGTTCTCAGTATCTGAAACACACTCTCCTCCTGTACCTCTAAACCTTGAACCTGCCCTATCCCTCTAGCATTAAAACTGACTCCTCCAGGATGAAATACTCCAATAAAGTGGTCATTGAACAATTCCACTATGTCCTCTGCATCAGTCACTCTATTCCCATTTTTACCCCACAATTTCATTCTTCCACAGTGATTTCTCCTCCTACTGGCCACATAGCTAAAAAATTCCCGAGGATTTTCTTTGGATCTTAGGGCCAATCTCCTCTCATATTCCAGTTTCGCTTTCCTTACCACACTAGTCACTCTTCTGGCCTGTGTCTTATATTCTTCACGCATCCTCTCTTCACCTGTCTCCTTATATCTCTTGCATAGCCTCTTTTTCACATGCAATTCCTATTTAATATTGTTTGTCATCCACTTTACTCCAAATTGTGTCCTCTTCTTCACTCGTGGTATACAACTCACCATTGCTGCTAACAAATATTCTTTCACCATTTCCCATGCTCTAACGATATCCCGGCCTTCCAATTCCCCACTCCATGAAACTTCCCGATGTTGACGTCTAAGACTATTATAATCACCTGCATTATAATTCCACATAAGTTCCCGTCTCTTTGATACTCCTGCATGTCTATTCATTTTCCAAGTCAAAACCATATGGTCACTCTCTTCTCCAACTGGTGGGAGAGATGTCATCTCAGTTATTATCAACTCTTCTGATGCTATAACCAAATCTAAAACTCTTGAACCTCTTGTTCCCTCTGTTACGTGTTGCCTAAGACATTTGTCCCTCAAGAATTCTAGAAATTCCATTCCCTTATTGCTACATGCATCTTTCTCTCTCCAATTTATACTACTGTAGTTAAAATCTTCCATAACAATCATTCTTCTTGCACTTGCCAAACTTAGCTGTCTAAACATCTCCTGGTCCCCATCCTCCGTGCTACTGGGTCTGTAGCAACACCCCACTAAATATCCTGTCTTGCCTACCTCTTCCTCACACCATATGCTCTCAAAATCATTTGTCTCACTTCCTTCCAAAGCCTCCACTCTTAGAGGACATAGGTCATCACTTATCATAAGCAGTACCCCACCACCACGCTTTCCCCTCCTATCCTGACGAAAAATGCTATACCCAATGACTTTTATTCCTGTTATTATATCCCCTTCTGTCAACCACGTCTCAGTGATCCCAATAATTTTTGGCCAGGCTGATGCTATCTGCAGCACCAATTCCTCTCCCTTATTCCGGATTCTCCTGGCATTAATATAAAGCATATAAATGCCATTGTTTCTATACCCAGCATTATCCTTTCTAGACTCCACTGAGCTCAGTGTTACCTGACATCATCTCCCTTCTCCCAAGTATCCATTCCCACAAGAGGCCACCTCTGCTATCATCCTCCCTGGGACACACTGACTCGTTCAGAACAGCAATCTCTCCAGATGCCTACATCCTTCCTCATTCAAATGTAAATGGTTTCTCGCATACAATTCCTCTCTTTCCTCAAATGCACTGCAAGCACCACATATACCAGTCCTCTCTTGTCACACATTCTTGCTATTATGCCATTCAATATCACTGCTCTTCTTCTCAGCTCATCATTATCATACCTAGGCAACACACACACACTATTTTTCCTCTCTCTGTCTTCTTCCGTACAGTCTCAAGGAAAAACCTCATATCTCTTGCTGCCGGACTTACATTACCACTCAAGTCATTCGTTCCTACCATCACAATCATTTCATCCACCCTTTCTATTGTTCCTCCTGGCAAACACTCCTCACGCATCCTATCTTGAACACCACAGATCATTGAGTCGCCATACATTATACCTCTTACCATTTCCTCTCTCCTATTGTTTCCATTCTCTCCTCTTCTTTCATTCCCATAGGTCTCTCTCATTCCCTCTCCTCTACTGCTGTTCTCTCTTCTAGCATTCCCATACCTCTCTCTCTCTCTCCTACTGTTTCCATTCTCTCCTCTTCTAGCACTCCCATACATCTCTCTCTCATTCCCTCTCTCATTCTGTCTCTCCTACTGTTTCCATCCTCTCGTCTTCTAGCATTCCCATATCTCTCTCTCTCTCTCTCTCTCTCTCTCTCTCTCATTCCGTCTCTCCTACTGTTTCCATCCTCTCGTCTGCTAGCATTCCCATACCCCTCTCTCTCATTCCCTCTCTTCTACTGTTTCCATTCTCTCCTCTTCTAGCTCCCCCATACCTCTCACTCATACTCCCTAAATTCTCTCTCTCTCTGCTACTCTGATTCTCCTTGCATTTATCTCTTCCATTCTCCTAATCTTATCTTGCATACTTCTGCTCTCATTCACATGACATTCCACCTCCTCTTTCAACTCATCTATCTCCCTCTGCAGGTCAGTCACTCTTAATCTAAATTCACTCTCCCAAAAAAAATCCATCTCCTAAACTTTCACAGTCACTCACACCTTCCACACTATCAACTATTATTTTCTCATTCATATATATCTTTTTTTCATTCTCTCCTGTCACACTACTTGTCTTCCTACATTCATTCCCCGTTCCTGGAGCAACAAAGTCGGATATCGATATTTCTAATGCACCTATTTCCTCCAACTGCCTGCATTTTGCGTATATACGCTCTCCGCTCTCTTTCACAAGCCACATATCTAATTCTCGAGACGCATACATGCTGCAAGTACTGCATGCCACAAAGTCCCTTATGATATTGCTAATAATTGAGTTCTTAAATGGCGGAGGACTTGGCGATACGCCACTTGCGACTGCTGCTGAATCCGTCATCATTCCTTACTGCCGAGTAGCGTAATCGTTAATTATTCAATTAATAAATTCCATTAAATAAATAGAAAAAAAAAATACAAACAATTACAAGCAAAACAAAACATTTAAATACACTAAATAAAATGAAATATAACTAAATACAGTAATGAAAACTTAGCTTTGTTTTGTTTTTAAATAAAATCTATTCAACCTTAGTAACCCACCAATAGAATGGAATAAAGCAGTTGTTATCCCTATCTTTAAAAAAAGTAGAAGAGATGAGGCTAAAAATTATAGAGGTATAAGTATACTAAATCCTGTTACAAAATATATAGCAGAATTTAAATAACAAACTAATAAAATATTCTGAAAACTATTTTAGAAGTACAGCATGAATTTAGAAAAGGATGATCATGTATTGACTTTAAAAAACATTCGACAAAGTTAAATGAAGCATATTAGTTTTATTTAGCATATTAAAAGAAAGACAAATATCAAATAATATTCTAAAAGCTGTAATAAGTATATATGAAAATAATCAAATACAAATAAGATTAAATCATATGAGAGAGATAAACCAAGGAGTCCTACTAGGATGTCCCCTTTCAGCAACTCTTTTAAATATTTATCTCAATGAAATAACCTAGTACAATAAAATGGAATAAAAATTTCCATCAAGGTATTAAACTTTCTGCTACTGTGAACTTAAACACTCCCATTTTTGCCGATTACAAATTTTGAAGATAACTTACAGAAAGGTATTTTAAATTTAAATGAGATAACCAAAGGTTATGGAATGATAATATCAACAGAAAAATAAAAAATGATGGCCTTTAAAGGACAAGATCCAGTAAGAACTAAAATAGTAATAGATAACAAGATTTTAGAATAGGTGAATTCATTTAACTACCTAGGATGTGTGATTATATATGAAAAAGAAAAAAAAAGATATAAACTGTGGTGGAGGCAGAGAGCTGTGGAGTGGGTGCCCTCACTCGATGAGTCTTTGGACTCCTTGAAGGTGTCGCGTAATAATAAAAATTGCAAAATATTTAAAAATAACAGGTGTAATTAACTCCATATTTAAACCTAACCTAGTACAAAAACAAACCAGACTAAAAATATACAATACATTAGCCCTACCAGTCCTATTGTATGGAAGTGAAATCTGGACAATAAAAAAAGACAAACAAAGATTAATAACAGCCAAAATGAAGTTTATGAGAAAAACTACAAAGTATACTCTATTCGTTCACAGTGGAAATGAAGAAATTATGAAAGAATTAAACCAGGAATCAGTAATAGAAAAAATTAAAAAACATAAACATAAATGGATGGCACATGTTGAAAGAATGAAAAGAGAAAGATTACCAAAAAAGCCTTAAATTACAAAAACCATTAGGGAAAAGAAAACCAGGACGTCCTCTTAAGAGATTTAACAATGACTTCTAAGGCTGGAACAGGGCACTCTAGGCCTAAATCCTTGAAAATCATAATGATTATGATACTGTCTGTTCATTCACTATCAGTCCCTCATCCACCATACCCTCTACACTTCAATTTCTCCTGATGTTGCCTTCACAAGGATGAAATACATTGATAAACTGATCAGTGAACACTTCAACTATAGGGTGTCCCAAAAGTTACGCAAGATTTAAATTTAGTGCCATTTGTGCGGTAAAGTGTTGCCAACGAGAAAAAAAAAGACAGCGTAACAGCTGACGGTTCAGGGTTATTAAAAATGGATCGCTACACGAAAGAACAATGCATTTTCATTGTTCAGCGATATTTTAAAAATAATGAAGTTTGGCAGCTACAGTTCGCAATTTTCGTACAAAATATGGTCGGAATAGTGATTTAACTTCATCAACTGTGAAAAGATTAATTAAAAAATTCAAGGAAACCAGATCAATTAGTGATCTTATACACTCTGGCCGTCCTTCAACAAGTCGTTCAACAGAAAACATCGAAGCAGTTCATGAGAGTGTTGCTGAGAGTCCAGGAACATCAATTCGGCACCGTGGTCTTGAATTGGGCATTTCGAGAAGCTCTCTACAGCGTATTCTCACGAAAGATTTGCATCTTTATGCTTACAAAGTTTAATTGACTCAAGAACTGAAGCCTACTGACCACACACAGCGAAGAGAGTTCGTTGAATGGATTATGGAACAACAACAAGTGGGTGCTTATTTTTCGAACAAAATCATCTTCAGCGATGAGGCTCATTTTCATCTTGATGGCTTCGTTAATCGACAAAATTGTCGCATTTGGGGGTTCAGAAAATCCACGAGTGATTGTTGAGAAACAAATGCATCCACAACGTGTCATTGTTTGGTGTGGATTTTGGGCTGGAGGCATCATCGGTCCATTCTTCTTTGAAAATGCAGGTGGTAAGGCAATAACAGTTAATGGCTCGCTATCGCGACATGATAATCTAGTTTTTTGTGCCTAAATTGCAAGATATGGATGTGGACATGTGGTTTCAACAAGACGGTGCCACATGCCATACAGCCCAAGAAACAATTCATTACTGCATGAGTCATTTCCTGGTCGTGTAATTTCCCGTTTTGGTGATCAGAATTGGCCGCCCAGATCATGTGACTTAACGCCATTGGACTTTTTTCTTTGGAGTTTTTTGAAGTCTAAGGTTTATGCCAATAAGCCCACGACCACCCACACCTTGGAGGAAATTGAGCGCTGTATCAATGAAATTCAGCCACATTTATGCGAAACGGTCATGGAAAATTTCGACAAAAGAGTGCGTATGTGCCAGCAAAGCCGTGGAGGCCATTTACCCGATATGCTATTCCATGCATAACCCTATACTGTATACTTTATGAATCAATAAGAAATTACAATTTTTAATTAAAAACCTGTGTTTTCCATCAAAATTATTTCTTGCGTGAATTTTGGGACACCCCGTATATCCCCAACATTGGTTATCATTCTGCCAGTGTCGTCATCATCCTCCCATAGTCATATTTCCTTCTACTTACCACATATTGAAAGAACTCACTAGGATTTTTCTTAGCTCAATTAGCTAATTTCTTCTCATGCTGCACTTTTGCTGCTTTTACTAACTGAATCAACCATCCTGGCCTGCCCTTTGGACTCTTCGTGTAAATGATCGTTATCACCATTCATCTCCTTCCATAGTACTTTGTTTTTCCAGATTCATGCTTAATCTCTTCATTTATCCATTTTTACTCCTATCTTGTTTAGTCTTTTCACCTTTGGAATACACTCAGTCATTGCTACTTTTAAATAGCTTTTGAATAATGCCTATGCTGCCTCTATATCCTTCCCACTCAATTCCTCTTTCCAAGTTATAGCTCCCACTTTTCCCTAACCTTTCCATAATCACTAACCTTTTAGTTCCACATATATCTCTTTTTTATAGAAATTTTCATGTGACTGGCTGCAATCTGAGTGAGCACTTCATGGTGACTTTCACCAACTGGGGAAATATTAGACATCTCATTCACAATCACATCCTTTGATGATAAAACCAGATCCAAGAATCTCAACCCTTGCATCCCTTCCATCTTATACTACCTAAGATTGTTGTCCCTTAAGAACTCAAAAAATTCATTTTTCTTATTCTATGATGCTATGACTTCAATTCAATCAATATTGGCATAATTGAAATCATCCATAATGATCACCATTCACTTGCTCACTTAGCCAAGTGAATGCCTCTGACTAGGCTTTTTAAGTTTTAACTCTGGTAGATTTCCAATGGAGTGGAAAGAGGGCAAAATAATTCCCTTGTATAAGGGAGGTTCTAAGACTGCAGTAGCAAAATATAGACCAATTCGTATCTTAGGCATGGTGGTAAAAGTACTAGAAATATTGGTCAAAGAGAGAACTCAAGAATGGGTGGATAAAAATATGATACTGATGATACTGTATGAGGGACATCATGGCTTTGTGAAGGGTCGGTCATGCCTTAGTAATTTACTATCTTTTTTTTATAATACAGTAATAGCAGAATTAGATAAAGGAAATGGATGCACAGTGATTCTGCTGGATTTTGCAAAAGCATTTGACAGAATATTACATGGAACTCTGTTACGCAAATTAGATCAAATGGGGATGGATAATACATTCGTTAAGTGGATAAGAGGGTGGCTGCTGGACAGATATCAAAAAGTAGTATATGGAGGGGCAGAATCAAGGAGAAAACTGGTGACAGTGATGTGCTGCAAGGTTTGGTGCTGGGAGCATTGCTGTTTAATTTGTACATAAATGATATAGGAAATAACCTGAAGGAAAATATTCAGTTGTTTGCTGATTATGCAAAATTAGGTAGAGTAATATTTAATCAAGGCAATGTGGAGCGCCTGCAGGAAGATTTAAATCGGCTGTCAGTATATAGGCAAAAGATAATGGATATCGATTTAATGTAGAGAAATGTAAAATTATGCATTTTGGGATAAATTGATTACAAGCTGTGTTTTACATTGATGGCATTGTACTCCAGGAAATAGATGGAGCTAGAGATTTAGTGGTGGTGATAGATAGAGAGTTAAAGTATAGAGGACATATTGCTAAGCTTACTAAGGTAGCCTATAAGATTACTTGGTTATTAAAGAACACATTAACAAGTAGGGATAAGAAAGTTGTTATTCCTTTTTATAAAGACTGAATACATCCACATGTGGATTACTGTAGTCAAGTGGGGATGAGGAAGCGGTGGAGAAGATTCAGAGATGAGTGACCAAGATGGTGAGTGATCTGTGAAATGTTCCCTATAAAGATAGAGTGAGAGTGTAGGATAGGAGAAAAAGAAGGGATATAATAGAAACATTTAAGTTGCTTAAAGGGTTTTATGGGATTGATGCAGGGGAAATGTTTAGCACTTGGCTGGAGGGGGCAGAACAAGGGAGTCATCCCTGGAAGTTGAATAAAGGTGTGGTTAGTAGGGGTGTGAGGACTAGATTTTTTGCTTGGAGAGTTCTGAATGAGTGGAATGGGTTGCTCAGTTGTGAGTGCTTTGTCTGTTAATGGATTCAAGGAGAGGTATGATAGTTTGTGTGGATAGTTGGGTCTCCCATGATGAGTCTATGGACGCCTCCATGGAGGTGTCCATATAATAATAATGATAATAATAATTTTATATTTTGTCCTATTGGCGTTGATTTTACACTAGATTGACTCAAAAGAACTGCTATCTGCAAGACTGACTCTTACTCTTGTTGGTTGCAATTCATCTGCTGTCATTAGCAGTACCCCATCTCATGTCCTGTCTACTCTATCTTCCCTTCAAATAGTAAATCCATCACATTCTATTCCTGTAACCATGTCATCTGCTATTAGCCAAGTCTCGCAAATTACTATAACATTTGGTGAGGTTGCATTAACCAATGCCAAAAATTTCTCCCTCTTGTTCCTGATATTTCTGGCATTAGTATATAGAAACTGCATAGTTCCTGTAGGCCCCCCAGTTAACTATACATCCTGATTTGATCCCTATTCAATATTTTTGCTTGAGAGACTAGATTCTGCACTTGTTGGTCATTCTCAAATTATTTCATTTGTTTCACGGGTGCCTTCACATATACTTGTTTGCATCTGCCCTGATTCTTTAGTTTTCCCGACTTTGCACTTCCACACTCTCAGTGGACAAAGCTCTCTCTTGACACATAACTCTGAATCCATTTAAGTGCAGTCCATCATCATCATTACATCTATCAAACTCAGGCCATAGGCCCACAAACTATACATCATTCCTTCTGCATGGCCTGCATATTGATTCATTAACTATCATTGCCCTCCTTCTCAGTTTGCCTCTATCATAGTGTTGCAGCAGACAGACAAACTTCACCTTCTTACTCATCTTTTTAGCTTCTTCCAATAACCTTTTCACATCTTACTTCATACAATACTTCTCACCTTTCAGGTCATTGATTCCAGCCAAAACATCCAATTCTTTCACCTTCCCTTTCTCTCCAATACTTTCAGTTTCATGGCTTTCAGTACTAACTTCCGCTACTTCATTTTAGTCTCACAATCTTTCAAAGTAATTACTCCATACATCAAGAATATCTTTATCTTCAGTTTTCATGTCCTCTTTATTATTTCTAATGCCCTTTACAGTACTCTTTCTTCCATTTCTGAGTTTCTTTAATAGCCTTTAGAATATTTTACCATCTTCCTGATTTTTTTCCTAATATTTATTTTCAATGTTCTGATCAAAGTCTTCCCATGACTTTTGTTTAGTTAATTTTATGCAATATTATTATTATTCAGGCCTCCATGGAGTCAAAAGACTAATCGTGGGAGGTCCTTCCTAAGAAACACAAAGTCTATCAAGACTCATCGAGGAGAGGTCCTCCCCGAAGAAACACAAAGTCTATCATACCACTCCTTAAATAAACTCATTGACCGTTCTCACCCTCACCACTCTATCAGGCAATGCATTCCACGGCTCAACCACCCTCCATGCAAAGAAACCACTCCTCATCCTCTTGCTCACAGTTTCCTTTCGTAACTTCCAGGGATTACCTCTTGTCATCACTCCTTCCCGCTGTTCAACGAAGCGAAAGAACTCCCCAGTGTCAACCCTGTAACCACCTCTCAACAGTTTAAAAGTCTCAATCATATCACCTCTCCTTCTTTTATCCACCAAACTCTGCAGCCCACATTCCCTCAGCCGATCCTCATAACTATCATTGTACAGTCCTGGAACCATATCTGTCTTTGTACCCTTTCCACAGTTAATTTATCCCTTTCAAATCCTGGGGACCAAATCTGAGAACAATAGTCCAAGTGTGGTCTGATCAGGGTCTTATACAACAGAATGATAACTGTTTTATCTCTGCAGGTCTGTGTCCTTCTCATTATTGCAGCAATCCTCTGTGTTACCTTCGTCACCTTTGCAATATGTCCTCCAAATTTCTGGTTTCTATCAATCATCAACCCCAGATCTATTGTCTCCCCTACTTCCTCCAGTATAACTCCTCCCATAGAGTATGCAGTGTCCCATCGATGTTTCCCAAACCTCAAGCCCTTACATTTTGCTGAATTAAACCAACAAACCCCATTCATATGCCCATCTATCTAGCTTATTCAAATCCTCTTTCAGGGCTGCCGCATCTGCACTATTACTAATAATCCTTCCCAGCTTCGCATCATCTGCAAACAACTGAATATCCCCTTGCAATACACTGACAATGTCATTGATATAAAGGTTAAACAATATAGGTCCCAGTACTGAGCCCTGTGGGACCTCACTTGTAACCCTCTGCTTCCTTGAAACTGCCCCACTATACACAACTCTCTGATACCTATCAGACAGCCAATCCTGAATCCAGTTGACCAATCTGACATCCAGACCCATGTGCTGTAACTTAAATATCAGCTTATCATGGCACCCTGTCAAATGCCTTGGCTAAGTCTAAGAAAATGGCAGTATATGCCTTTCCCTTATCTAATGCTCTTGTAACTTTATCATAAAAGGCTAGCATATTGCTAAAACAAGAGCACACCCCCTTCACAAATCCATGTTGACTCTCACAGATAACATTATCCTCATCTGCCCAGTGCTGTATACGGTCCCTCACTATTTTCTCCAAGATCTTAACAACTACTGATGACACACAAACTGGTCTATAATTAGACTTCCAGTTTGCTACCGCCCTTATGCAATGGCATTATCTTGCCTTCCTTCCATTCCATGGGCACCTTTCTAGCAGCCAGACTTTCATTGAAATGCAAGGTCAAAGGCACTGTCAGTTCCCTAGCACATTCTCTCAAAACTCGTGGAGAAATACCATCCAGTCCCACAGCTTTACTGACATCCAGCGTACTCAGTATTTGTTTTCTTCAGTACTTGTCACTGAATCTCCAAGAATTGGTTCCTGTTCTCAAACTCTTTCATTTTTTCTTGAATAATGTTTGTGTATTTTAGTCTACAGTTCAAATCTAAGAGCTGCTCAACTTTTATTTGCTTTAAAAGTTTCTTATATGTTCTCCTTTTCAATATGAAATTCAATTTTATCCTACTCAAGACTAAATGGTGATCACTTCCACTTTAAAATCCTCTGTATACTCTAGTGACCTGCACCAGTGAGAAAACATGAGTATCTACGTAGGCTGTTCAATAAGTAATAAGACTATATTTATACAGAAAACAGATTAACTTTAATCGCCATCATTTACATGGTATTTTTCGAAGTAACTACTGTGAGGCACGATGCATTTGTCCCAATGTTGCGTCCACTTCTTAAACACATGTGAGAGTCCGTTTTTTGAGTTTTCTTTCAAAACTGCCTCCGCAGCTTTTATACATGCTTTGTTACTTTCGAAATGGCAGCCTCTTAGTGGTTTCTTGAGCTGAGGAAACAGCCAGAAATCGCACGATGCGAGATCAGGACTGTATGGAGGGTGTGGTAGGATATCTGTGTTGTTCTTCTGCAAAACGTCCACTACACAACCAGCAATATGTGGCCTTGCATTATCGTGGTGCAATAAGAAGCCATTCTTCAGCAATGGACGCTTCCTTTTGACGTGCTTGATGATAATCGTTGTTGTGTTGATCATTGTCTCTGTGATGGACGTTGAATGTCTTCCCTCACATTCAAGATCTTCCACATTTTGCCTTCCTTCCTTAAAAGTTTTATGCCAGTGAAAAACACTTGCCCTCAACGTTACTTCATCATGGAAAGCTTCGTGTATCATGTTAAAAGTGTCCTATGCCGATTTTTGCAAACGCACACAAAATTTAATCGCATAACGCTGTTCCAAGGACGCATCCATTTCGAAGACTGGTCGCACTTCATAGGCGCGCCGATGAGCACTTGCGTTTAGTCAAATGAAACTCTGGCACATCAACCTGTATACGCCATCTATCAACCTCTTTTGTTAATACATACAGCAACATTTCTTTATTCCACAGAAATTAATATTGTGATGAGTAGTTTTGCCACAGTTAAAATTAGTCTTATTACTTATTGAACAGCCCACGTACAATAACGTGGTCAATGGGACTTTTCTTATTCCTTGCATCTTTTCTCCATGTGAATTTATGTACATTTTTATGTTGAAACATAGTGTTAGTAATAACTAGTCTATGTCCCGAGCAGATATCTAGCAGGTATTTACCATTATTATTATTAGCTTTGCTTTCTTCTCCAAATTTTCCCAAAACATTATATGTCTGGTAATCATTTCCTATTCTGCTGTTTAGATCTCCAACAAGGACAAATGTTTTCTTTTTTGTTTTGTCAGCTGCCCTCTCTAATGCTTCAAAAAATTCTTCCCCCCTTCTTCCTTTTTAGAATCTTCTGTGGAACCATAAGCATAAATAAGTTTCATTGTTCAGTTTCCAGATATTAGCTCACATCACCCAACTTGATATTGCCTGCCATTCAAGAAGATTATTCTCATATTTAGCATTTAATATTATAGCTACCCCTTCTTTTCCTTGATTGTTATTTCCTCAATATATTTTCTTGTATTTGTTGCTTTGAAAGATCTCGCCTGTTTTTGTCTTCTTTGATCTGGCACTTATCCAATTCTTCTACTCGTTCCATTTCTTTTCCATTGATGCTTCTTATGTTAATAATGTCAATCTTAATCTCTGCTGATGTTGAATTGAGAGGTTTGGGTTTGTTCCAGTGGTTGACTTTTTGCTGTTCACCCCTGGTTTCCTGACAAAAACAATGGAAGCTTTGTTTAACTGGGTGACGTCCCAGCTGGGATGAAATTCCATCACGTTGTACCATCATTTTGAGTTATGGTTTAAGCCAATAAGAACACAATTTATTTGGCTAAATCCTAAATTGCCAGCCCATCCTTGTTTGTTCGGTATCTAGGTAGATACCCAGCATGGTGCAATCACGAGAATGCGAGGATTGAACATCAGGTCAGAAGCACTGGTCGGTATTCTGTTTTCCAAAAGGCAATGTGGAGGTGTCCAGCCTTGATCCTTAAGCACCCCTTAAGGTATGATGATGATGATGATGATAATAGTAATAATAATAATAATAATAATAACAACAACAACAATGACAACATGCCCGTCCATAGGATTTATTAATAGGACTAATACACCTTTTTGAGAGTACTAGACTTTCAGATAGGTTTATAGGGAAAAAAAAAAAACTGTTGTGCACTCATGGAAATTCTGAGCAGCAAATTATTATCATTAATCCTTGAAGAGAATTATATACAGTATTGTCATATTGTAAGTTATAAATAATTCAAAATTAATGAGAAGAGAGATTAAAATACAGGAGAGTTACATTTTATTTCATAGCTTCATTAACATGTATCCTTATCTTTTAATTATATACTGCTATAAATGAAACATTGCATTATAAGGGACAAATGTACTTAGGCCTGGTACAAGCTTGGCTATTTTAAGAAAGAAGATTTAATATAATGTTCCTTGAATGTTTAAAATAATCTGTAGACATTTGTTTATTTTTAAAAAATGAACAAAACAAAAACTACTCATAACAGTATGCAAGAATAGAAAAGAAAATCAAGGGATTTTATATTCTGAAATGACTGATAGTTACTTGATTCAGCACTTTATTTCCAAACTTTTTATTTTGGAAATAAAAAGTTTGGAAATAAAGTTTTAGAATTACAGTAAGGCAGTTTGATATAGTGATAGCACTACATTATATTAAAGTGAATACATATTAAAATTTAACTGCATAAGAAAGCAAAACAATGATAGTCCAGCATATATACATGAAAAGATCCAGTGTTTCTCTTTGGTAATTACTGAGTGCGTCTGCTAAATTGGAAAGAAGCAAATGTGTGATAAGAAAAATAAGATTATGATCGGGAGTGTAAGAAAAATGAAGGAGCGAGTGTTGTACGGTGATTCATTAGTAAGAGATAATAGATGAGAGTTTGACAAAATTGTACGTACCTGGTGGGAAAATTAAGGATGTAAGTGAGTCTATTAGAGCGCAAAAGCAGAGGGTGTAAGAAATGATAGTAGTGGCAGGAACAAATGATTTAAAAGGAGAAAAAATTGCTATGAGAGAGGACTTGAAGGAAGTACTAGAGGTAGAAAAAGAAAAGAGTGAGAGAGTTAAGATAGTGAGTCTGTTGCCGCAGTATGACAGAGAAGAGTTGAGAAGGAGGGCCATAATTGCAAATGACTCTATGCACAGGTTATGCAGGAGGAGTGGTGTGGAGTGAGTTTGATGGGCAAAAGGATTTATACAAGATGGATGGTTTGCATCTGAATGGATTTGGTGTGTGGAGACTGAAAAAGTGTTGTTGAATGAAGTGAAAGTGGATGTGCAGAATCAGGGAAACTAGAGTTATTAAGGGTGGGGGTGGATATGCAGACATCAGAGAGGCAGTTGAGTGTAAGAATGTGTATAATATGCCCGAGCTAGTACAAAGGACAACAAATCAGAATGGGATAGTTAGTATAAGGCATCAAGATAGGGGTGGGACTAACAGGCTTCTGCATTTCATGTATACTAATGCAAGGAGTATTAGGAACAAGAAGGAAGAATTTTTGGCCTTGGTTGGCTCTTCCTGGCTGCAACTAATGCCAATAACATTAGTGAAACATGGCTGACAGAAGATGATATAGCTAGTGGGATAGAATGTGAAAGGTATAGTGTGTTCAGGAGGAACAGGGAGAATAAAATGGGGAGAGGAGGGAGGAGTATTATTGATGATAGCTGATGAACTGCAGCCAAGGAGAATAGAAGTTGAACTGCAGGATAGAGACAAGAGCACATTTGTGGCTATTTGGTGTGAGATTGAGACTAGCAGAACAAAATATACAGTTGGGTGCTGCTATAGACCAGGTAATGGAATAGATGGTGGAGATAGTATGCATAAGCAAATAGGTGCAATGAGTGGAAGGAGGGTAATTATTATGGTGGATTTCAACTATGCTAACATTGATTGGAAGGAGGAGAGGACACACGGGAAGAAGGAATTGGATTTTATGCAGTTATTAAGGGATAACTATCTGATAAGCATGTAATGGAAAACACTAGGGGTTCGAGAATGCTTGACCTAGTATTTGCATTCGAGAATTTGACTCTAATGAATATGACCACATTGCCACCAATTGGTGAGAGTGATCATAAGAGCTTACCTGGGAGGTGGCTAAATGTGTGGAATTTTCAATTAAGACAGAGTACATGTGGAATTACCATGCTAGTAAGTATGACAAGCTTAGGAGATTGCTTGGTTCAGTACCATGGCATGTAAAACTGCAAAAGCTTGATGTTGATAGTGTATGGCAGGTGGTTAAGGAGCGTTTGCAGGAGGTAATATCTGACTATATACCTAGAGTCTGAATAGTAAATCGAGTAGGAGTTAAATGGATGAATAACACCATTAAGCTTGAGCTGCAAAAAAAGAGAAAAATGTGGAGGGAATTTAAGGAGAAAGGTGACCTGCAGGCACACAAACGGTATAAAGCGCAGGCCAGAAGGGTAACGAGTGTGGTAAGAAAAGCAAAAGTGGATTATGAAAGGGAATTAGCCATGCAAGCTAAAGAGAATCCCAAACAGTTTTTTCGATATGCTGAAAGTAAAAGAAAAAATATATATGGCAGAATGATTTTAAGGAATGCCGATGGTAGGGAGGTAACCGAATCAGTTGATATAGTGGAATTACTGAGTGAGCGCTTTGCAAGAGTATGTCATCCATGTGGTGATATTGCAGGAATGAAGGAACCAATAACTTATATGGGAATTGTGGTGAATGAAGTGGAGGTCAATAGTCTATTACAAAACCTTAATGTGACATCTGTGGGATTGGATGGTATAACAGCTCGGGTCATGCGTGAAGCAGCTAAAGAATTGTCTGTGCCCTTGACCATTTTGTTTAATTTGAGTCTCAGGTCTGGGTTAGTCCCGAGGTGGTGGAAAGAGGGGGAAAGTAGTTCCACTGCATAAAGGAGGTTCCAAGACTGCTGTTGCAAATTACCGATCAGCATATCAGGAGTCGTTGTCAAGGTCTTGGAGAAAGTAGTCACGAGAAAAATACAGGAATGGATAGATGAAAATGGGATACTGTATGGGGGACATCATGGTTTTGTGAAGGGTAGATCATGCCTCAGTAACTTTCTCAAGTTTTATAACACAGTGACGGCTGAACTGGATAAGGGTAATGGGTATACAGTGATACTGCTGGACCTTGCTAAGGGCTTTGACAGGATACCACATGGAATTCTAATCAGTAAACTGCAGCATATGGGGATGGATATAGGGTTGGTGAGATCAATAGGAGGGTGGTTGATGGAGAGATAACAGAGCATAGTTTATTCAGGAGTAGAGTTCAAAAGACGGCTGTGACTAGTGGTGTACCGCAGGGTTCTGTTCTTGGACCACTACTATTTAATTTGTTCATTAACGATATAGGAAAGAAACTGAGAAGAACTGTTCATTTGTTTGCTGATGATGCAAAGTTGGGTAGAGCAATAGCGAATGCATATGATGTCAAAATTTTGCACGACGATTGGGATAGATTGGAGGACTGGGCTAAGGAGAATGGATGTCAATTTAACTTGGCAAAATGTAAGGTTATGAATTTTGGTGTGAAAATATTAGCAGCAGTATACCACAATGACGGAACTGTACTCCAGGAGATTGACAATGCCAGGGATTTAGGAATGTTGGTGGATAGGGAGTTGAAGTTTAGGGGGCACATCGCAAAAGTGGCTAAATCAACCCATCAAATCACTTGGTTACTGAAGAATACTTTGACGAACAGAGACAAGCAAGTTATTGTTCCTCTGTATCAAGCCTTGATAAGACCCCATCTTGACTACTGTTCCCGGATTTGGGCACCAGGGATTCTTGATGGGGAGAGGTGGAGAGGATCCAGAGGTGAGTGACCAAGATGATACCAGGTCTATGGAATGAACCTTATGAGAACAGGTTGAAGATTTGTAGGTTAGCAGAAATTGGTTGATAGGCGGAAAAGAGGTGATATGATTGAGACATTCAAATTACTGAAGGGTTTCTATAAGATTAATTCAGAGGATATTTTTGAGAACAGACTGGTGGTGGGAGGACTAGGGACCATCCATGGAAACTGGGCAAGAGTATGGTTAGCAAGGGTGTTAGAGCTAGGTTTTTTACTTGGAGAGTGGTGAATGAGTGGAATAAGCAGCCAGAGTCTGTTGCGGGTGCCATGACTGAATGAGTTCAAGGCGAAATATGATAGATTCTGTGTGAATGTTGAATTGTTGTTCTTGACAATATATTAGGGCCTCCCTCGATGAGTCTAAGGACTCCTTAGAGTTGCCCGTAATAATAACAATATTTTGTCACTTTTAAATTGTATTCTGATAAGCTGTTAATATTTCTGATATCAATCACACATACATTCTAAAAAAAAAAAACACATTAATTTTTGCTAATAATATTGAAATTGCAATTTGTTTGTAGGGTCCAGAACTTCCAAAATATTACCAGCAGTTTCTTCAGGGAGGACCGGTATTTGCTCGTATCTTGTTGATGCCAAGCGAAGCTGGCTTATCACGCTTTGGAGCATTTCAGTGTGAGGTTACTACTCGAGGTGTCACTACTCCGATTGTTGCCTTGAAATTAGCTCCAGACTCATTAGGTATTTAAGAGAACAGTGTTAAATTTTGCTCCCTATTTCAGCTATTGTATAACACAATAGCACTTTTCTTAAAATTGGGTTTTCTGTTATTCTATGATTAAATAAACATTCTGATACTGTACTTAAAATTAATGATATGAACTGTTTTCTTGTTACAGTTTTCTTGTGTTGGAGTTCTGCTGTCATGTTCTGGATGCTATATAAATTGCAGATGGGTCCTCCAGATTCTGGGAATTATTAATCCATCATTTTTGTTAAGATTTGGGCAATGTTTCAGCATCTCACAGGCTTCTTTGAACTTTCTTACAAACATGTTTTGGTGTGTATAAGGATTTGGTGCCTTTCCAGTTGATTCGGTGACATGTTTGAATCATGTGGTCTGACATAGCTGTTTTACCATAGTGGGGGAATTTGATGTTTATCTTTTTCTTATTGGGATGGTGCACCTTGTTTCTCTTATGTAGAGTAGGTTGCAGGTGCACTGAATTTTGTAAAGCCCAGGATCGGCAAGGTAGGGATGGGGATCTTTGGATGCGCTGTTTATACTTCTTAATTTTGCAGGAGGTTTGAGGGTTGCCTTAATGTTGTATTTACATAGTATTCTATCTATTTTTTCTGATATTCCCCTAATGTACAGGGTGTTCGGGATAAATTTGACAGTTTCGTAAGGAAAAAGAAAATCTTCTTTGTATCTATTAAATTTAATGAATTGACAAAAAAACATTACAGGCAGAGTTAATTACAATACTATCAACAAGATTTACTCAAAATAACCACCATTAGCATCGATCACAGCTTCAATTCTGCTTCGGAACCTCGAACAAGCTGATGCTACAGTCTCCCTCGGAAGGGCCGCAAAAACTGTTTTAATTTTATCCATTAACTGGGCTTTTGTATTACTGGAAGTGCGATTGGTGTCTTTTTCAACTGCGCCCCATACAAAATAATCCATGGAGTTAAGGTCTGAGGAGTTTGGAGGCCAAACATTTGGACTGGTGAAGTCGTAGAAATTTTCAGACAACCATTTTTGACTTTTCCCAGAGGTGTGGCAAGGGGCCGAATCCTGCTGCCATACATACGGCCTACCATTGGCTACCCTTGTTATCCAGGGCTTGACTACAGTTAGCAACTCCACGAACAAAGCCCGAATTCCAATGCCAGGGTTCTTCAACACCTGTTCCTGCAGATTTGCGAGGAATTCTGCTGTACGAACGCAATCAGATCGTCTGCTAGGGATCTTTCTTCTTGCTACATCCTCGTAGTCACCATTGCAAGTCTCTAGTTCATGCCTGATTGTTTTTACTGTATTCAGGGAGCATTGGGCAGCAGTCGTAATATCCTTATTTTGATGGCGGGCACGAATCATCATGATACAAGTTATTCTCTTCCATGATTCAGGTGGGTTCGAGCTATCCATCCTTTCTGACATCTTGTATATGAATGAAGAAGGGTCCAAACTTTTAAATGAAGAGAAGTGTGTGTTAATACATGTAACTTACGGAAAAATATAATTAATTATAAATATGTCAAATTTATCCCGAACACCCTGTATAGTATGGCTATGGTATTCCATTCTTGTAATCTTTTTTGCTTTTAATGATAATATTGTGGAGGATCTTGTGAACTATTTTTTTGTTGCAGCCATTTTTTTATAAATGTTTGACTAACATATTCTTTGTTCAGCTCTTGCTCACTGGAGAAGATTGTTAGGACTATCCTTTGTGTGTAGGTTTGCAGTAGAGTGTGAATGAAAGGCAGCCCAAGGTAAGACTGTGACAAGTGTGCTCATTGCTTGAAATCCTTCATTTAAAAGTTGGCTATGGTGGGGTGGTGAGGAAAGTGGTGAGCCCATGACTGTATCTTCTTTTTTGTAGGTAGAATTTATTTTGCCACATGAAATATCCGGAGTGAATTATGCTGGCAAAGAGAGCCGTGATATTGGGTGGAAATATGTTCTGTATGAGAAGAATAGTATCATTGATCGGGACATTAGTGAAAAGGACAGTTATGTCAAAGTTGACTAATAAATCTTTGTCGTTGAGTGTGATGTTTTTAATTTGTTTATGAAGTGTTGTGTTTTTTTTTATGTAGCTAATGTAGTAATGTAGCTTGTGTTCTGTACAAGTTTGTTTTCCTGATGACCTCGATATAGAGATCAAAACGTTGAGGTATTTTATTAATTATAAGTAAAGTAATTACTCCAACACGTGTGTGTTGGTGTCTTCATAAATTCTTCACTATGAATGCTGACCACCATGTAAGAATTGCCATAATCCATAGAGAGTTGACCCACAAACCATACAGCCTCTACAGTAAGATAAAAATACATGTTTCCATGTTAATTATTATTATTATTATTATTATTATTATTATTATTATTATTACCCAAGACCTCATGGAGTCAAAGCCTCATCGAGGAGATCCTTTTGTCATACACACAGCTCATCATATCGTGCCTTAAACCTCAAATTCTCTGCAGACACTACATTCTCAGGGAAGGCATTCTGATCATTCACAACTCTGCATGCAAAAAACCTGCTTCTCACCCCCCTGATCTCCCACTGTTTTCTGTATATCCTCTCCAACATTGATCCTATAACAATCCCTTACTAATTTATAGGTCTCTATCATATCTCCCCGCTTCTTCCTATTCACTAGACTCTGTAAATTGCATCTTCTTACCTCATATTAGACATTCCAGATGTCAGAAACTACCTTAGTCAGTCTTCCCTTTCCAACATCTCTTCATCCTTCTGAAAACCAAATCTGGGCACAGTAGTCCATGTGTGGCCTAATCAAAACCTTATACAATGGAAAAAGAATCTCCCTACTTCTACAAGTCATCATCCTTGTAGAAGGATGATGACTTGCATCATTCCCAGAAGTCTGTGTTGTCTTCACAATTTTGGCAATGTATCCCCTAAATTTCAGATCCTTATCCACTATCACTCCAAGATTTCTTATTTCCTCCAACTCTGACAATACATCCCCACAATCATAAATTCTACATCTCATCTTTGTTTCTCAAATTTTAAAACCTTATATTTCACAACATTGAACTCGCATCCTGATTCCCATGCCCAACCACTCAATTTATTCAAGTATTCTTGTAAGGCCACAACATCTTCTCTACTCTTCATAGTTTGTCCCAACTTTGCATCATCTGCAAACAACTGAATATCTCCATCCAAATCTTTGCCAAAATCATTAACATACAAGTTAAACAGTAATGGCCCTAAAACAGATCCCTGTTTTAGGGATCTGTTTTAGGGCCATTTTAGTGACTTTCCTCTTCCTGGATATTGCTCTCCCATTCACAACTTGCTAATACCTATCAGATAGCCAGTCTCTGATCCAACACACTAATCTAATATCCAACCCATTCACTCTAGTTTGACTATTATCATGTGGTAATCTATCAAAAGCCTTTGTGAAATCTAAGTATATTACTGTGTATCCTTCTCCTGTGTCCAAGGAAGCAGTCACTTTATTATAATAAGTAAGTAGATTACTAAAACATGATCTCCCTTTAGCAAATCTATGCTATCCATCAAAGATAATATAATTGTAGTCAACCCAACTCTGGATCCTAGTTCTCACAAGCTTCTCCACCAACTTAACCACAACACCTGACATACAGATAGGCCTATAATTTGATGCTTGAGTTCAGTCATGTCCCTTATAAAGAGACACAGTCTTGCCCTTCTTAGAAACTTGACCCAGTGCAAGACTCATATTAAAAAAATATGTCAAGGCAGATGTCAACTCCCTGGCACGTTCCTTCAGAATACATGGTGATATATTATCAAGTCCCACAGCCTTATTAGCATATATAGAGTTTGCTCAACTCCCCACACACACACCTCTTGTTAGCTTCAGTCAGGCTCTCCTCCCCATCATCAGCTGCTCTCAATTCTTCCATAAAGTCACATTCATAAGAATGAAAGACCTTTATGAACTATATCTTCCACAACATCTGTCTTTATACCATTTTCTCCAGTTGATGTCATTCTTCCATTATCATTCTTTTTTTTGCTGGATGCATATCGAAAGAGCTCCCTAGGATTCGTTTTGGCTTCATTAACTAACTGCTGCTCATACATCACTTTTGCTGCCCTTACCAACCAAGTCACCCACCTTACCTGGTCTTTGTAATCCTCACTGAATTAGTTATTGCCACTTCTCTTATGCTGCCACCATAATGCTCTTTTTTCTCTGTATCACATACTTAGTCTTAATCTTACATACTATATCACAGGGTTCGATTGCTACATTCAAGACATATCTGAAAACTACATTTTCTCAAGCAATAACAGCAATGGACAACGATGATATAACATTCATCCATTTCACACCTACCTTATTTAACCTTCTGACCTTTGGAATACATTTATAATACATTAATTGGCTAATCTTTCTTAAACTAGGTAGGGACAACAATTTGATACTTAACTGCATTAAACTTAAAAGGAAGTTTACTTCAGCCAAATGGCTCAATGTTTATGCCTGTATGGAAAAAGCTATGTTGAGAGAACAAATACATGAGGCCTGCAAATATTTAGCAATTACCAAAATGACGTTCTACAACTAAAATTGGGGCTACCAAACTTGTTATGATGGTCAGCATTGGTTTATTATGGGAAAGTCATGCTTCAACAGTCTCCTTACATATTACAACAGGGTGACAAATTCACTCAATAAGGAGATGTATATACAGTGGTATATACATCTCCTTAGTACTTGGATTTTTTCAAAGGCCTTTGATAAACTTCTACATGACAAGCTAGTAGCTAAATTGAAACAGCTTGATTAGATAACAAACTAATAAATTGGATAGCTGATTGCCTATCAGACAGGTATCAGCAGGGTTGTATATGGTGCAGTGTTATCTCAAAAGATGAAGGTCACTAATGGAGTGCTACAGGTATCTGTTTAGTTACCATTATTGTTTAACTTTTATGTTAATGACATTGGAACTGGTTTAATTAGAGATATGTAACTCTTTGTCGATGATGCAAAATTGGGAAGATCTATGAGAAGTAGAGCAGATGTTGTGGCCTTGCAGGAAGATCTGAAAACGATCATGTGAGTGGGCAATTAGTGGAGCTATCAGTTTAATATTACAATGTGTGCAATCTTGAAATTTGGTATGCAAGGTTTGGTATAGAGAGTATACAGTTATTGGAGAAATTTTGAAGGAGGTGGAAGACATGAGATATATCTCATGTCTCATGAAGTTTAGGGATCACATTGGTAAAATTGTAAGACCGTCCCAAAGGATTATGACAATAATGAGGAGAACATTGACATACAAAAACAAAGAAGTTATGGTTCCCCTGTATAAGGCTTTTATAAGGCCACATATGGATTACTGTGCACAGACTTGGTCACCTGGTTTTCAGGGGATTGAGGTTGTTTTAGAGAAAGTTTTCTAAGTTAGTGTCTGGTTTGTGGAATGTCAAATATCAGGAGAGATTGAGGCATCAACTTACAGAGCCTTGTAAATAGAAGAAGAAGAGGGGAATATGATTGAGACATATAAGTTGGTAAAGTACTTACCAGATTAATGTGGAGAAGCTATATCATTAATTGAGTAGAGGGAAACAAATTGAGTAGAGGGAAGCAAGGGTAGAACCAGAGGTCATCCATGGAAGCTGTATAAGGAGGGTATGAGCAGGAGAGTGAGAATTCTTTGGATGGAGAGTGATGGAGAGTGATTTCATGCAATGCATTGCGTGAAAGTGTGGTGAGTGCAGAAACTGTGAATGGGTTTAAGGCACAGTTCGATGATCTTTTTTGCATGAGTCAATCTCCCACAACGAGTCCTTTCAGTCCATGGAGGTTAGATATTTATTAATATCTAATTTATTTATTTATATCTATTTATTAATATCTATTCATTAATTTATTATTATTATCATTATTATAACAATCTCCCCTCTTCACTGCTAACATTGTTTTCTTGTTAATTCTTAATACCAAGTCCCAAGTCCCTTTGCAGGTGAATAAATTCCATATCCCTCCAGATTTATGTCTCCATAGTTGAAGTCTGCCATAATAATTACTTGATATGTAATCATTGTGGTAATTTGCTGATGCATGTCTTTCACATCATTCCATCGCTTTCCTGGCCTACAGCAGCAATCAACTATACATTTTGTCTGGTTGTTTCTATGTCACACTAGATTACTTCAAATGAACTGCATCCTCATATCTCTCTTCCTGATTTTTTTAGGTGCAGTTCATCTACTGTTATTGGCAGCACTCCTTCCCCCCTCCAACTTGTTTTTTTCTATCCCCTTTGAAAATATGATATGTCTTACATTCTACCCTCTTACTACGTCATCTGTTCAGCCAACTCTCACCAGTGACTATAACTTTTGGCTAGGTAGCACCAACCAAAAATAAAAACTACTCCTTGTTTCCAGTACTTCTAGTATTAGTACAGGTGGTCCTCGACTTACGGCGCCCAAAAATTATTATTCTTAAAAATTCTCTAATTTAACTTTGCCGCCAGCATATACATACATATATTACATTGCTTTTGTATACGCATCACAGCGTTGCTATTAGTCGACAAGCAAAGCCTATCACCAATATGCAATAGCTGCTGCTATGATTCACCCACTTCTAACTTATCACAGCCTTTGGCACGTAAGTTGCTATTCAGCAGTCGAAGTGTTTGTTTCTCTCGTTGCAATTTTTGTATCTCGTTGTAACTCTGTCATGTCCAGTAAGAGAAGTAAAACTACTGATGAAAATTCCAACATAAAAAAGAAGGTGAGGAAAGCTTTAAGTTTAGATGTTAAAATGAAGATCATTAAAGCAAATGACAAAGGAAAGAGAGTCTGTGAAATAGCATGAGAAGAAAAACTATCTCGTTCAACTGTTTCAACAATCATAAAAGATAAATCAAGAATAATGGAGGCAGCTAAAGGGGAGTTAATATGAAATATACAATTTTAACGAAAAAAAAGAGAAGAGCCAATTCATGAAATGGAGAAGCTTTTAATGATATGGATAGATGATCAAATCAACAAGAATATTCCTCTCAGTTTGTTTACGATTCAAACAAAAGCATGCAGCTTATTTGACAATTTAAGGAAACAGCAAGAAGATAAATATGGCACGCATACATTTAATGCTAGTAAAGGTTGGTTTTATCAATTCAAAAGCTGATTTAACTTACATAACATACGAATAATGGAAGAAGCTGCTAGTTCTGATTTTGAAAGTGCCGAAATTTTCAAGAAAAATCTGAAAGCGATGATAAAAGACGAAGGCTATTTGCTAGAGCAGATTTTTAATTTAGATGAAACCGGACTGTTCTGGAAAAGAATGCCAGAACGAACTTACATTCACAGAGCAGCTACATCGGTGCCTGGTTTTAAGGCATTTAAAGATAGGATTAAGCTTCTTCTTGGAGGAAATGCTGCTGGTTTTAAATTAAAACCATTTCTTGTTTACCATTCACAAAACCCCAGAGCTTTGAAAAACATTGACAAGAATAAACTGATAGTTTACTACAGGAGTAATCCTAAGGCTTAGGTGACAATTGTTTTATGCAAAGACTGGTTCTTAAATTGTTTTATTTCAGAAGTACATGCCTACTGTCTTGAAAAAAACATTCCTTTTAAAATTCTATTGTTGCTTGACAATGCTCCAGGACATCCTCTTCACATTGGCGATTTGAATGAAAATATAAATGTGATTCATGACTTATTTTTCACGGTATTAACAACACCACAAACACTTTTATCAACAAGATGTTTTATTAACGCTTATATTTCACTGATTTTCAACTCAGCATCATCAGAGCACAACACACTTGTAAACACGACAGTGAGTGAGTGAAACAATATAATTGCAAAAGACAAAAGATCTAAAAGTCCTATTTTTTTGGCACCCTCTAACGGGAAAAAAAAAAAAAAAACCGCAGTTATCTAGGAGTTTTTCTTAGGATAACCGTCTCCCAAATTTTTGGCAAATTAATGCAACCATATTTGTTAAGGTTGGGAGAATTCTTCAAAAAGAATTTTGAAGAATTCTTTTTGAAGAATTCTTCAAAATTCTTCAGAACTGCTGACTCAAAAACCAATCTTTCAGATCTATAACGACTCCTAAATAGCACATTCGTTTTCCTCCATCTAATTCTGTGTGAAGGAGTGTCCAAAGCGTGGTCTGCAAGTCCCGACTTACCATAGTAATAGTAGCGAATGTATCTTTCATGTTCTTCCAGGCAGATGTTCACTGATCTTCCTGTTTGCCCATAATAGGCCAAGTCACAGTCACAAGGAACTTCATACACTCCTGGATGTGCTAAAGGGTGAAGTTTATCCTTAGGTGAGCGGATCAGAGTTGCCAGCTTGACATGAGGTTTGAAAGTGGTGCGAAGGCCATGTTTCAACAGTACTTTGGCTATCTTTTCCGATGTACCTCTGATATAGGGAATATAAATGGTCATGTTGTATTCTTGTGTATTAGGGGAGGGCAGAGTAATGGGCCTATGTAGAATTTTATCTATTTTGTAGGGATTGTAGCTGTTGGCTAAGATCGTATGGCGCAGATATTGGAGTTCAGTGGTCAGAGCTGTATCGTTAGAACAAATGGCTCTGGCTCTGTGTGTAAGTGTTTTTAAAATGCTGCACTGTTGGACTGGATGATGATGTGATTGTTTATGTAGGTATCTTCCTGTGTGTGTAGGCTTTCTGTAAATAGAAAAAGATAGTGAACCATCTGAAAGACAGGTGACTAATGTGTCAAGAAATGGTAAACAGTTATTTGATTCTTTTTCTACTATGAAGTGAATTTTGGGGTATTAGCTGTTTAGGTAGGTGACAAAAGCATCCAAAGTGTCTTGTCCATGTGGCCAGATGGCAAACATATCATCTACATAGCGTTACCACACTTGTGGCTTGTATGTAGCTGTGGTAAGTACTTTGTTTTCAAAGTGTTCCATGTAAAAATTTGCTAACGGGGGAGAGAGGGGGAACCCATAACAGTACCATTAATCTGTTTGTACAATTTTCCTCCTCATGTAAAGTAACCGGCATTCATGGTAAATTGAAATAATTCAAAAATATCTGGGGGAAATTTAGACTTGATTAAATCAAGAGTGTCTATAAGTGGTACATTGGTAAATAAGGAGGTGACATCGAAACTAACCATTATGTCTGAATCTTTTAGGATTAGATTTTTAACCAGTGTTTTGAAATGGATTGAATTTTTTACAAAAGTAGAGGAGTTGTCAGTAAGGGGGGCAAGTGACTTGGCTAAATGCCGGGCCAGTTTATACGTGGGACTATCTATGCTATCAACTATGGGGCGTAGGGGAATATTAGTTTTGTGGATTTTTGGTAATCCATAAATATGGGGTGGTTTAACATGAATTGGTTTTATTTTCCTGATGATTTCTTTGGGCCATGATGTCACTTTTTTCAGTAATTTTCGGACTTTTTTCTTTTGAGACATTGCAGGGTCTCGATGTATAATTTGATATGTGGAACTGTCACATATGTGATCTTGCATTTTTCTATTATACTCTTCTTTATTCATGATAACTGTTGCATTTCCTTTATCGGCTTTTCATTGCAACTTTTTGCAACTTTTCTTTGAATTTCAGAAAAGATGGAATTATATCGTTGTCGCGGCATCGGCAAAGGCACATCATATTTATTGACGGGCGAGTTTAGCACTTCTTCGAGAACAAATCACTGCTACTCGCATAGAGCTTAGTAAGCTAAACAGCTCTATCACAGCTCTACAACAAGAACTAATCAACGTGTTAAATCCTGATATATGAACTGTCCTACAGCACATCTCCGAAGTTGCAGCACAGCAAAAAAAGAATTCACAAAAGTAAAAAGCAAACACCTAAAGAAATATGAACTCCTACAACAGCACCAACATACGAAGTCCCGACCGCAACTTCGACGAGACCACGTGGTCGTAAACCTATCGTCAGAAACACTCACTGAAGAAGCCAAGAACGCTCGCAGTCTAGGACATAACTTTGCCGTCACGCCCAAACAAATTCCTAAACTAGAAATTATGATGAAAGTAGAACGGGGTATTCACGATCTTCCGTTAGATATAAATGTGATGTACTATATCTATTGCCCAATACAACAGCTGTCATTCAACCTATGGATCAAGGTTCGATTGCTGCATTCAAGACATATCTGAAAACTACATTTTCTCAAGCAATAACAGCAATGGACAACGATGCTATAACATTACATGATTTTTGGAAAAATTACGATATTAACCAGTGTATTCAGAACGTTGGAACTTCATGGAAGGAAGTATCGGAACAATGTATCTGAGGAATTTGGAAGAAGTTACTACCGCAGGAGACACTCGAAGAGTACAATGAGCATAGTATGTTAGAACAAATTGGTGAAGAAATTGTTCAAATTGCAAGAAAACTGAATTTAGAAATCAATATTACCGATATAGAAGAATTAGCAGATCACAAAGAAGGTGAACTGACTGATCAAGACTTGATTTTCCAAAATGAAAGAGTTGTAGAAGAAGAAAGGAATAATGAGGAAGAAGAGAAATCATAAAAGAAGAGATGAAGAAGAGAAATCGTTAAAAAATTTGCATTAAAAGATTAGCTGAAGTATTTTCTAAACTAAATCAAGGACTTCAGCTACTCGAAAATATGGATCAAGACACTGATCGCTTCGCCAAAGTCGAAAAGCAAATTCATCGCAAAATATATGAAGAAAAAAGCCAACAGACAACATTAACTAATTTTCTGATTAAAAAAGCTATTTCTGATTGCGAGAAATGACCATATCATCCAAATGAGTGACAGTTACTCAAAGACACCATTAATAAGTTATTGTTTATGTTTATGTTAACTAATATTTAAAGGAATTTCAAATTAAAGTAAGTATACCATTTTTCATATGTGTTTATTTATTTTTTCTTAAATTTTTCTTTCTTAATTTTGTATTTATGCGTGTGCTAATAAATTTATAATATTATAAATTTATTAGTTTATAAATTTATTTATAAATGTTTGTGTAAGTTTATACATTTTTAACCATTTTAAGTTTAAATAGAAACCTAATTTATGAAAATATAATATAAATCAAACAAATCGAGAATTAAAATAAGTCCTCGACTTACGACAGAGACGTTGGAACAGAACCCCCGTCATAAGTCGAGGACTACCTGTATACATAAACTGTACATTCACTTTTGTTCCAAATCACCTTTATACCTCTTATTGACCATCCCATTTCAAATTCTTACTTGATAGACTAGATTCCACTTTTTTTTTTGTTGATTTTCATACTTACTTGCCTCATGTACACACACACACACCATCCATCCATCCATTCATCCTAATAGTTTTAGTTTTCCTGATACTGTACTGTGAACAGTGCTTTCTCTAGACAATTAACACTGAATGCATTTAAATGCAGCATTAAATTATTATTATTATTACACGACACCTCCAAGGACTCATCGTGAGAGGACACTCTACATGCATCTAATCATCTCCCCTACTTAATTCTTCTACTACACACAACTGCAATCAATGCCATCTATTGCCCACCACCCCACAGTATTTTTTGTCTGTACATTGTGTGTATGTGTGTGCACTGAAGGCTGATTTACATGTACATGGAATGAAAAAAAGAGGAAAAAACCCTGCTATTTCTGTGTGCGATCAGCTAATTCACCTTCAAATTAAAAAGCCCATATAAAGATTCCTCTCATAGTCATGAGAGTTCAACTTAGACCTTTTCCAACCGAAGGATGTAATTCCTTCCATCTTTCGAGTTCAGTCCATAGGTCTTCAAATGCCATAACATTCCTTCTGCACAACCTATGCATTGATTCATTTGTAATTATTGCTCTCATCCTCAACTTGCCTCTATCATAGCTTGGCAGCAGACTTACATTCTTTACTCTTTCACTCTTCTACTACTTCCTTTCAATAACTCTTTCGTATCCTTTTTCACACAATATTTTTTTCCTTTCAAATCATTAGTACTTGCCAAAATCAATTCTTTCACCTTACCTTTTTTGCATCTTGACAGATTGACTAATATTATTAATTTTCTAACCAGCAAAACAAGATTTAGTGATATTCTCATTACCCTTCTTATCATAGAGGTCAGATATTTCTTGTTACTTACCTTTCACCTCTTACTTTTTTTCTCTTATCTTCTCTACCATTCACCTGCTATTTTTGCAATAATTTGATATCTCACTTTGTCCTCTGAAGGACACATTGCTATTATCTTTCATTCTCCTCTTTGTTCTCTTGACCTATCACCACTACACATTCAGTAATATCACCAACACACATTTTTCAGACTTTTGTCAACATTTTCTTTTCCACTGTCACATGTTTTACTTTCTCTACACAACTAGCACCCACTGTCAAAACACTTCCTACATATTCACTCACCAGTCTCTCTTTCCATCCATATATTTCTTAACTTCGAATGCCAGGTGGCGTTTTGCTGGAAGCTTTGTGTAAAGAAGGCTTCTGGTTCAGATAAGTTTTTTTGACTAATTAATTGTAAATAAGTGTGTGTCTGTGTGTAAGAGTTGGGGTTAGAAGTTTTATGCTTCTTTGTTTACAAAGTCCAAAATTGAGTTCCAAGTTAAGTCTGTTAACAAAATCTTTAAACTTAGCACTCGATACAACATGTGGTGAAAGACAAATTGTTTTGTAGGTCTGCATGAAAGACAAATAAGGTAGATAGCATAGATTTCTCAAAGATAGTATGGTGCCATGAGCATAGTATGTATGCATGGGGAGATGTCGCAGATGTTTACATTCTCTCAATCTGTCATCGTACTCCACATTCCAAAGACCACTGACCTCCTTTGTGAATATTCTCTGGACCCTTTTCAACATATCTTCATCGTCATGAAAACCTGGCTACAAAATCTGTGCATAATAATCCATATGAGGCCTGATCAAGGCCTTATACAGTGGCATCATAACCTCTATTTCTACCTGTCAAGGTCCTCTGCATCATTGCTATTATCTGATGTGACATCTTCACAACTTGTGCAATGTGGCATTTGAATTTCAGATCCTTGTCCACCATCACTCCAAGATCTCTCATCTCCTCTACTTCCATTAAAGTTTCCCCACCAAGTATATACTTGGACTCCCATCGTTGCTTACCAAATCTCAAAACCTTACACTGGGCAACATTGAACTGATAGTTCCACTTACTTGCCCTTTCATGCAATCTATTCAAGTCCTCTTGTAAGGCCATAACATCTGCTTGACTCTGCATTTTCTCTAATCAGTTTTGCATAATCTGCAAACATCTGATTATTACTAGATAAAACCCATCCCAATATTATTAACATACAAATTGAACAACAATGCCCCCAAAATTGTTCCCTGCAGCACACTACTAGTGACCTTTCTCTTTCAGGAAACCACACCTCCATATACAACTTTCTGATTCCTGTCTGACAGCCAATCACTGATCCAACTCAGAAATCTGTTATCCAATCCCATCTGTTTCAGTTTATTTAAGAGGTTGTCGTGTGGCAGTCTTTCAAAAGCCTTTGAAAAATCTAAGTACACCACTGTATATAATCATCTCCCCTGTCCAAGGTATTTGTCACCTTGTTATAGAAATAAGTAAGTTAGTGAAACATGATCTCCCCTTAACAAACCCATGCTAATAACCACAGAAAATACAGCTGTTATCAACCCATTTCTGTATCCTTCTTCTCACCAAACTCTCCAATACCTTCACCACAACTCCATGCACACAGACTGGCTTATAATTTGAAGCTACAACCTTATTACCAACTTTATGCAGTGGAATAATTTTACCCTGCTTCCACTCCCTTGGAACTCGTGCTGTTTTAAAACTTTTGTTAAACAGGCATGCCAATACAACTGCCAATTCCCTTAAGAGATGTAGTGATATGTCATCAAATCCTGTTGTCTTATTGACATCCAGGTCATTTATTTCATCAAATACCTCCTGCTCACTCACAATTAAGTCATCCACTCCTATGTCCCCTGCACTTAATTTCCTCATGATTCCACCCTGATCAGGGAGAAACATCCTTATAAATTGATCACTGAATACCTCAAAACGTCTTCTGCAGCAGTTACTATTCTACCACTTTCATTCATTAACTTCATCTTACCATGATCATTCTTCCTTCTACTTGCCACATATAAAAAACCTCTCTAGGATTTTTCTTTGTCTGATTTGTCAATTTCTGCTCATACTCTTCTTTTGTTTTCTTTACTAACTGAGGCACTCTCCTGGCTTTTTCTTCATGTTCATCAATTATTCATCTTGTACTTTCTCCAAAGTATTTTCTTTTTCCAGATTTCATGCTTAAGCTCCACATTCATCCATTTTAGACCTACCTTATTCAGCCTTTTGGTCTTTGGAATACATTCAAACATTGATTCTGTTATGTATTTCTTTGTAACTTCCCATACAGCATTTATTTCCTTACTGCTCAACTCCTCGTTCTATGTTATGGCTCCAAGCTGTCTCCTTAGCTTGTCATAATTGGCAGCCTTATAATTCCATATATGTATCCTTTCCTCACAAAAGTCTGGATATGACTAGCCACAACACAGGTGATTACTTCATGATCACTTTCACCAACGGGAGGAAAAGTGTGAAACCCCTCTCACAGTTACATCCTCTGATGAAATGATCAGATTTAGAACTCTCAATCTTCGCGTGCCCTCCTTTACATGCTGCCTGAGATAGTTATCTCTCATGAACTTGAGAAATTAATTTTCGTTCTTCTCAAATGCAATCTCTTCATTCCAGTCTATACCACCATAATTTAAATCACCCATTATAATTACCCTTCCCTTTTTCACTAATCCAAGTTGTTTATACATTTCTTCATCACCACCTTCCACATTCCCATGCCTGTAACACTAGCCAACTAAATATGTCTTCCTCTCAACCTCTACGTTACTCCACACTGCCTCACCATTACCAATATTTCTCCCTTTCATGTCTACCTTATGTAGATTTATTCCACCTGCTATAATCAGCAGCACTCCCTCTCCCTTCTTGCCCTTTCTATCCTCACAAAAAATATTGTATCCTTCCATTTTTATTCCCATTAGGATATCATCTTAATTCAACCATGTTTCACTTATTCCAATGATTTTGGGGCAAATAAACTCGATCACTGAAACCGGTTCATCCCTCTTATTTCTGATATTTCTTGCATTCATAAACAAACAAAACAGTTCATTTTTAGGTCTATAGCCATTATTATCCAAGCCATGTGTTGGTTACGAGTTCCCCACCACACCTGCCCAATCACCTTTATCACCATTTACCACATATATCTGCTCAGTCTCAACTTTTTCACCCACATTACAGTATACTCCATCTCCATACACACATTCACTGCCACTTTCAACATCCACTATCCCTATGTCATGTTTCCCTGTTCACCCAAGCTCCCCCTGTTTCTCTGTTCCTCTTGCATTCCTGTTCTCTCTTCATCTCTCATACTACTACTTTTTTCACTGCCAAGCACTTCTTCATCAGTACCACTGTCCTGATTTTTCCCTTCATCTCTTTCTTCTGATCTCTTGCATGCATCACACAATGTACTTTCATCCAGCAACACTTTCTCCAAGTACACTCATCAAAGCCATTTAAATACAATCCATTCATGTCTGTATAATTTCATTTTTCCCTCAAACACATGCCGTACATCCATAAACTTTACTCCCTTCTCCTCACACAGCTCTGCTAGCATGCCGATTCACGATTTTGCCTCTCTGTCCCAACATATCATCGTCATACCTCGGCAACACACTGAAAACCTTTCTTATTACACAGTTATCTTTCACTCTTCTCAATAGTCTCCTGATATTCATCTTCACATCCTTCTTATGTTCATTTTGATCATTCATCCCTACAATCACAACTAACTCTCTTGCTTGTTCCTTCCTCATGTCCAACGGCTTAATTATCCTACTTATTCTCCCACCTGGACCGCAAACCATATGGACTCTCTCAGTAACTAGCCTTCTAATTATGGAGTCTCCATATGCTGCTATCCTGGAATCACTCATCACCTCTTTTACTCTTTTTTTCTTTCATTCTGTTCTCTTGCACACTTTCATTAGTTTCCATTAGATGTCTAACATAACTCTACATGTTGATCATTTCATTTTTCATTTTCAATAACTGTTTCATTAAATCTTGAATTCTGACAATTTCACTCCCAGAATCTCATCTCGCTACCTCTTGTTCTGCTGCACCTTACTTCCATTTCCTCGTTCATACTTTCTTTTGCTCTCTTATCACTAACTTTCACTTCTACATCTTTGCATTCTTTCACTCCCTCAGTTTCTCTAGCTTTCATTTGATTTCCATCTTTCATAACTTTTTCCATAACTTTTGCTTCTATATCTTTGTATTCTTTCACTTCACAGTTTCTCTAGCTTTTGCTTCATTTCTGTTTCTTTCATTCACACCATCTATCTTTTCAGTCAGTTAAATAATTTTATCCAGTGGTTTTCTTTCTTACATTTTTCTCTGTATTCCCTCAGTGCTCAAGCTGACTTATTTGCCAGAAATTTTCATATTTTTTCTTCTTTTTATTGACTATCTCTTTAATTTCCTGAATATGCCACAGAGTTCTGAATTTCTATCCTTGCAGACAACCTCACTAGAGCAGCTCATATATATAGAAGCTAATGACTTCATATCACTTGCAATGGTATCCCATAATGCAAAGCACATATCCTTACAGACATGGGTAATGCTATGCATTATGGGAAGTGTCACTACCCAAACTAGTTTCAACTTTTACTGAGGTCTCATCACCTTTATTGAGGTGATGAGACCTCACCTTCATCACCAGTCATGAAGTTGCTTCCCACGCTAACTTTTTTTATTACGTTTGGATAAAGGATTAAATCAAGAATATCCTGGCATCTTTAATTTATAGAATAACCAAGTGGAAAAACTTCCAACATCTATATCTAATCTAGAATGTTTTAGTAATAAGGTATGACACCTTTTGGCTACTTGTATATGGAAATATGACTTCCTCATTACTTCAACCTTGGTATCACTTCTAGGTCGGGCTCCCACTGATGAGACCGACACTGGTCCAGGTAATGACCCTTCCCATAATGCATAGCATTACACATGTCTGTATGGATATGTGCTTTGCATTATGGGATGCTAATTCAAGTGAAGTGAAGTTATTAGCTTCTATATATGAGTTGCCCAGTGTGAAGCTACTTCATGTGCAAACTTTGTTTGCTTACACTTGGATAAAGGATTAAACCAAGAATATAATTTCTTGGCATCTTTAATTTATTTTATTAAATGTTTGTTTTAATAATTATAGATTTATTTTTTGATGAAATTGTATTGTAAGGAAAGTACAATTTATTCTTTTAAAGAATAGATTGTCTATTGCATATCTGTTGGCCGAGTGGTTAGCATATCTGCTCCCCAGCCAAAACGCTGCAGGTTCGAATTCCGCCATGGGCATGGATGTTTGTGATTGTCTCTGAAAATAGTAATGGTAAGCGGTAGATGGAGTTGGTGTAGTTGGTGGATTGAGGTGGAGACAGAGATGTAATGTAGTACCCTCCCTCCCTTGATGAGTCTTTAGATTCCCTGGAGGTGTTACATAATAATAATAATATATTTCGTGCATACTGTATACACGTGTTTAATATCGAAAACTAAAAATGAATGCATTTATTTGATAACTGCAATTTAATTTAATTTTAATTTTAATGCATATATGATATGAAGAACTTATATATTTTCTCTCTCACACACACACTTGAAGTGATCAAGATTTACTGTTTTCATGTAAAGTGCTGTAACTATAAATGTAATGGTGGCCCATTTTTATTGCTTCAATGAGTGAAAAGAAAACATGAAGTGTGGTGTGAAAAGAATCCTATAATATTGTTATGAGAGAAATGAGGAGATTTTTGGGAAAGAGAATATTTATGAAGTTTTCATAGAAAGAAAATTGTTTAAAATTTATTAATTGTTATGTTATAACAATGATGACAGAACAACAGTTGGTGATAGGAGGGGAGTTATGGCAGGGTGAGTTTTTAACCCTTTAACTGCTACAGTCGAGTTAACTCGAGCGTGGAGAAAAATGGCGACCTTGCTACGATCGAGTTAACTCGATTGAAGTTTATTTGACTTAGGTTTCTGTTCTTGTATGACATCTAAAGAGAAAAATTTGAACCGGTTCAACTAATCATATTAAGCACCTCCATAGCGCAATTGGAAGAACAACGGTACATTGTGCCCTTCGATTGGTAAAGGCCTTAGTTCGATTCTTGTCGTGATGGGAGGAATCTTTATATATATGGACTTTTTCAATCGAAGGTGAGTTAGCCGATCTCATACGGAGGTAGCAGGGTATTTTCTCCCGGAAACTTGGGTTTTTCATCCCGTATACAGACAAATCGGCCCTTCAGAACACACGCAATTTACAGACAAAATATACTAGTTGTGGTGGAGGGTGGTAGATGGCGTGAATTATGTACTTCAGATAAAGAAGATCCTGGTGATTCTACATAAATTAATGTATGTAATTTGCTTAATCAAGTGGACACCCCTAGATTATGCAAATTTTATAAAACACTATTATTGCCATTTTTGTGAGTGAACAAGTGTATATCACGAATGTATGATGCTGTCTGGACTTCTTACTTCAGTAAGAATTTTAATTGATTTTATTATTATTATTATCCAGGCCTCCATGAAGTCAAAAGACTCATTGTGGGAGGTCGTTTATAGGAAACACAAAGTTTATCATACCACTCCTTGAACCCATTGACCATTCCCGCTCCAACCACTCTCTCAGGCAATGCAAAGGTTCAACCACCCTCCACACAAAGAAACTACTCCTTACCCTTTTGTGCACAGCCTCCTTCCAGGGATGGCCCCTTGTCATTGCTCCTTCTTGCTGTTCCACCAAGTGAAAGAACTCTCCAATGTCTACCCTGTAAACTGCCTCTCAACAGTTTAAAAGTCTCGATCATATAACCTCTCCTTCTTCTATCCACCAAACTCTGGTCCACATTCCCTCAGTCTATCCTTATAACTCATATTGTACAATCCTGAAACCATCTTTGTTATCTGCCTCTGTACCCTTTCCACAGTCAATTCATCCTTTCAAATCCTGGGGACCAAATCTGAGAACAATAGTCTAAGTGTGGTCTGATCAGTGCCTTATACAACGAAATGATAACTCTTTTATCTCTGCAGGTCAGCGTCCTTATCAGTATTGCAGCAGTCCTCTGAGTTTCCCTCACCACCTTTGCAATATGCTCCCTGAATTTCTGTTTTCTATCATCCCTCAGATCTCTTGTTTCCCCTACCTCCTCTAGTACAACTCCTCCAATCAAGTATGCATCCTCCCCTCCCATCGATGGATCACAAAACTCAAGAGTTTACGTTTTACTGCATTGAACCGATAACCCCATTCATTTGCCCATCCATCTAGTTTATTCAAATCCTCTTGCAGGGCTGCCACATCTGCACTATTACTGATAACCCTTCCCAGCTTCACATCATCTGCAAACAACTGAATGTCCCCTTGCAATCCATTGACAATATCATTGATATAAAGGTTGAACCATACAGATCCCAATACTGATCCCTGTGGAACCCCACTTGTAACCTTCTGCTTCCTTGATATTGCCCCACCATACACAACTCTCTGATACCTATCAGTCACCCAATCCTGAATCCATTTGACTAACCTGACATTTAAACCCATGTGCTGCAACTTAAATATCAGCTTATCATGTGGCACTCTGTCAAACGCCTTTGCAAAATCCAAAAAATGGCAGTATATGCCTTTCCCTCATCAACTGCTCTTGTCACTTTATTATAAAAGGCAATCATATTACTAAAGCAAGAGCACCCCTTAATAAATCAATGTTGATTCTCATGGATAACATGAGTCCCACGATTAGTCTTTTGACTTCATGGAGGCCTGAATAATAATAATAACATTACCCTCATCTGCCCAATACTGTATATGGTCCCTGACTAATTTCTCCAAGAAGACCTTAACAACTACTGATGATACACAAACAGGCCTATAATTAGACACTTCCAGTCTGCTTCCACCCTTATGCAGCGGCACTATCTTACCTTCCTTCCATTCCCTGGGTACCTTTCCCACAGCCACTCTTTTATTGAAAAGCCAGGTCAACGGAGCTGTCAGTTCTTTAGCACATTCTCTCAAAACCCATGGTGAAATACCATCCAGTCCAACCGCTTTACTGGTATCCAGAGTACTCAGTATTTGGAATGCACTCTCATCTTGCACCTCTAAATCCTGAACCTGCCCTATTCCTTTAGTATTAAAACTTCTTCCAGGATGAAATACTCCAATAAAGTGCTCATTGAAAAACTCCACTATGTCTTCTGCATCAGTCACTGTATTCACATTTTTATCCCGCAATGTCTTTCTTCCACAATCGTTTCTCCGCCTATTGGCCACATAGCTAAAAAATTACCTAGGATTTTCTTTGGATCTTAGTGCCAATCTCTTCTCATATTCCAGTTTTGCCTTCCTCACCATTCTGGTTACTTTCCTGGCCTGTGTGTTATATTCTTCATGTAGCTGTCCTCCACCACTCTCTTTATATATCTTCCATAATCTCTTTTTCAACTGCAGTTCCTGTTTGATATCGTTTGTCATCCACTTTACACCAAATTCTATCCGCTTCTTCACCCGTGGAATACAGCTTACTATTGCTGCTAATAAATATTCTTTCACAATTTCCCAAGCACTAATCATATCCTGGCCTTCCAATTCTGCCCTCCATGAAATGAAACTGCCCCTAGTTGATACCTAAGACTATTATAATCACCCGCCTTATAATTCCACATACGTTCCCTTTTCTTTGATACACCTGCATGTCTGTTCATCTTCCAAGTCAAAACCACATGGTCACTCTCTCCAACTGGTGAGAGAGATGTCATCTCACTTATTATCAGCTCTTCTGATGCTATGAACAAATCCCAAACCCTTGAAATCCCTTGTTCCATCTATTACATGCTGCCAAAGACATTTGTCCCTCAAGAATTCCAGAAATTCTATCCTCTTCATACTACTTGCATTTTCCTCTTCCCAGCTGATACTGCTGTAGTTAAAATCTCCCACAACAATAATTCTTCTTGCACTTGCCAAGCTCAACTGCCTAAACATCTCCTGGTCCCCACCCTGTGTACTCCCTGGTAGCAACACCCGACTAAATATCCTGTCTTGGCCACTTTACCTCACACCATATGCTTTCAAAACCACCTGTGTCACCACCTTCGAAAGCCTTCACTCTTAGAGGACATAAGTCATCACTTATCATAAGCAGTACTCCACCACCACATTTTCCTTTCCTATCCTGCTGAAAAATGCTGTACCCTGCCACTTCAATACCGGTTATTATATCACCCTCCGTCAACCATGTCTCAGAGATCCCAATAATCTTTGGCCAGGTTGATGCTATCAGCGCCACCAGTTCATCTCCTTTATTTTGGATATTCCTGGCATTAGTGTAGAGCATAAAAATGTCATTGCTTCTATATCTATCATTGTCCCCCCCCCCCCGGACTCAATGTTACATGATGTTGTCCCCCTTCCCCCAAGCACCCATTCCCACAAGAGGCCACCCCTGCTACCATCCACCCTGGGAATTCTAGTTTCCCTGCATTGACACACTGACTCATTCAGAAAACAGCAATCTTTCCAGATTCCTTCGTCATTCAAATGCAAGCAGTCTCTAGCATACAGTTCCCTTCTGTCCTCAAACCCCCTCTAAGCATCCACATATTCCAATCCTCTCTTCTCACACATTCTGGCTATTATGTGATTCAGTATTGCTGCTCTTCTGCTCAGCTCGTCACTATCATACCTGGGCAACACACACACACAATCTTCCCTCTCTGTGTTTTCTTTTGCACAACTTTAAGCAAGAATCTCAGATCTCTCGCCACCCGATTTACACTGCCTCTCAAGTCATTCGTGCCCACCATCACAATCATTTCATCCATCCTTTCAACCCTCTTAATTGCCATAGCCACATTTTCTATCATCCCTCCAGGCATACACACCTCTGGTATCCTATCTTGCACACCAGAGATCATCGAGTTCTCATACATCACACCTCTAACCACTCTGTTCCTTAATGTCTCGCCAGCATCCCTCACTCTCTCTCCTCTAACCCATTCTCTCTGTGTTCCTCTACTTACCTGCTGTCCTTGTATCACTCTGTTCCTGTTTCCAGCACTCCCTCGCATTCTTCTCATTTCCTCTCTCTGACTGTTTCCATTCTTCCCTCCTCTATCATTCCCATAATGCTCTCTCTCTCACTCCCTCTCCTCTACTGCTCCTATTCTCTCCTCTTCTAGCATTCCCATATCTCTCTCTCATTCTTTTTCTCCTACTGTTTCTATTCTCTCTTCTAGCATTCCCATACCTCTCTCTCTTACTGTTTCCATTCTCTTTTATTTATAATTTTTTTGCAAAATTAATTCAGCACATGGGACAATGTCAGTAGAATATAAAATCAGCAGTTAAAGGGTTAATTACTATGAAAAAACTAATAGTCTTTCATTAGAAAGAAAAATATAGCTCTCAAAGGAGAGAAGGGAAGAAAGTGAGGATAACTGTTTTATGTTATGATTTTTAAATAAAACTGCAATGATTCTTCCAGCAAAGAGAAGGCTATAGTGTTCAAATTGAGAATTTCAGATCCAGAAGTTTTATTTCTGACTATGAAAATAAAACTTCTCTCTAATGGATTGATGGGCATCCAGCCATAATCAAATAACTCTATGATATGCAATGTTTTAAGAAAAAAAGTGCAATATTATGTGAAAAAAATAATATATTTTGAATGCATTTAGAATGAGGCTGAAAATTTGCTTGCCACTTGTCTCTATTTACTCACCTGGCGATCGGACGAGTAGATTTCTAGAGCCCTGGTCCCACATATTTATAGCTATCCACTTCTTTTCCTTCATTATTATTGCCTGAATATAACAATTATCCAATTTTGCATTTCTAAATTTGTTCATATTGCTCTTCAGATATCATTAAATAAGTTGTTTTTGTGTTTATTGTTGTATACTATAGCTGTCAATTTTTTGTTTCCTGACAACTTCTGAATATAATCATTTTATTTAAATTTGTGTTATTTCAAAATATTTTACCCGTTTTTGTTGTCATTGTCTCAGTAATATCAGATGACATCTCACATGACATGGCATTTCTATAATTATTCTACTGGTTCTTGTTTTTTCTTTCATTTTTCTTATGTTTGTGATGCTTGTCTTCATTTTGTTGAGTTTGAAGTTGTTTGAATAGCTGAATTTTCACTGTTTGCTCTGGTTTTAGAAACAGGAGGTTCTTGTTTAATAGTGACGATGTTTCAGCTGACTTGGTATTAGATTGTATCCATCATCATATCAAATATCTTTTGCAAAATGGAGAGCTTGGTGGACTTATCCTATGTATGCCAATCAAACTTTCTAATTTTCCCCCATCCTTATAGTATTTGCAAGAAGTGTTGGGTAATGGACATATGCCAATGTGGGAATTTTAGGTTGTCTTAGAGTCCTTCTAGTATCATTGATAAATTGAACTGCATGAGGAGAGATGGATCAAGTTATAAACCAAAAGGACATATTTTTCTGAATGTTTGCTAGATAATTTTATGAAGTGATAAAACTGTCATTTCGGAAAACGTTTGGGTCATTTGTGTAACTGCTTATGTAATATGTAATCTTGAATTTTGCAAATAAAATCTTGGGAATTTTTAATGTAAGAAGATGCATGTATCCTTTCACTTCTTTTAAAGTTTTGACAAAATGTTTTAATCAACTGAAGGTCATCAACATAAGGGTGGTAACAGACTGGAAGTGTCTAATTATAGACCAGTCTGTGTGTCATCAGTAGTTGTTAAGATCTTGCAGAAAGTAGTGAGGGACCATATACAGCACTGGGAAGATGAGGGTAATGTTATCTGTGAGAGTCAACATGGATTTGTGAAAGGGCGCTCTTGTTTTAGCAATATGCTAGCCTTTTATAATAAAGTTACAAGAACATTAGATGAGGGAAAGGCATATACTGCAATTTTCTTAGACTTAGCAAAGGCATTTGACAGGGTGCCACATGATAAGCTGATATTTAAGTTGCAACACATGGGTCTGGATGTCAGATTGGTCAACTGGATTCAGGATTGGCTCTGATAGGTATCAGAGAGAGTTGTGTATGGTGGAGCAGTTTCAAGGAGACAGAAGGTAACAAGTGGGGTCCCACAGGGCTCAGTACTAGGACCTATATTGTTTAACCTTTATATCAATGACATTGCCAGTGGATTGCAAGGGGATATTCAGTTGTTTGCGGATGATGCGAAGCTGGGAAGGATTATTAGTAATAGTGCAGATGTGGTAGCCCTGCAAGAGGATTTGAATAAGCTAGATAGATGGGCAAATGAATGGGGGTGTCAGTTTAATGCAGCAAAATGTAAGGTCTTGAGGTTTGGGAAACATCGATGGGATGCTGCATACTCTATGGGAGGAGTTATACTGGAGGAAGTTGGGGAGACAAGAGATCTGGGGTTGATGATTGATAGAAACCTGAAGTTTAGGGGACATATTGCAAAGGTGGTGAAGGTAACACAGAGGATTGCTGCAATTATGAGAAGGACACTGACCTGCAGAGATAAGAGGGTTATCATTCCGTTGTATAAGTCTCTGATCAGACCACACTTGGATTATTGTTCTCAGATTTGGTCCCCAGGATTTGAAGGGATAAATTAACTGTGGAAAAGATACAAAGACGGATGACAAAGATGGTCTCAAGACTGTACAAGGATAGTTATGAGAATCGGCTGAGGGAATGTGGACTGCTGAGTTTGGCAGATAGAAGAAGGAGAGGTGATATGATTGAGACTTTTAAACTGTTGAGAGGTGGTTACAGGGTTGACACTGGGGAGTTCTTTCACTTGGTTGAACAGCGGGAAGGAGTGATGACAAGAGACCATCCCTGGAAGTTACGAAAGGAAACTGTGAGCAAGAGGGTGAGGAGTTGTTTCTTTACATGGAGGGTGGTTGAGCCGTGGAATGCATTGCCTGATAGAGTGGTGAGGACGAGAACGGTAAATGAGTTTAAGGAGTGGTATGATAGACTTTGTGTTTCTTTGGGGGGAACCTCCCCTCGATGAGTCTTGACAGACTTTATGTTCTTAGGAAGGACCTCCCACGATGAGTCTTTTGACTCCATGGAGGCCTGAATAATAATAATAATAACATTTGTTCTAGTATTGGTCCACATATTTCATCTATTGTTCATATTATCATCCTTGATAATACGAACAATTAATGAAATACCAGATTCCAAAGATAGCTTTACAGTTATGTTATTCATCCATTAAAATATGTTTAATTCATTAAACATTTATTATAATGGTTAATTATGCAGAGCATGGCATTGTTTTCATTAGAAATATGTAAGATATTGATTGAAAACATTTAGTGTATTCTTTATATATTGTAACAAGAGTATATTTTTATTTCTGCTTTGATTTTAACTCTCTCCTCTCTGTCTTTCTGTCTCTCTCTCTCTCTCTCTCTCTCTTGAAGAGAAAAATTTTGATGTGCTTGTTTATGTGCATATAATTTTTCATTATGTAGTTGAAATTGATGCTGCTGAGCCCTATAAAGTTGCAAATCAAGGTGAGGATGTAATTCTTGAAATGCAGCAAATAAAAGATATGAACTTGCCTGTTGAATGGATTCACAATGGTGGTACAGAAATGACATCATGGAAAGGACAGCTAAAAGTTAAATTAGAAAATGTTCAAGTTTCTGATTCAGGAATATATGAATGTTATTACCAGGGTAGAAGAAATGAAAGTTCTCATGGAATTATGAGACTTATTGTTAGAGGTTGGTGTTTGTGTACATTTTTTATTATATTCATAATTACATTCATTATGATTTTGTTATTATTGCTTTTATTATTATTATTCCTATTATTATTCTTTATTTGTGTTTGTTTATCCATAGAGTGGAATGTCCTGTGAATGAACATTCCAGAGTTCTGATATTATCTTGGTCACATGCTAGTCACCTTCTCTGCCACTGCCTCATGCTAAAACTCTGTTAATTAACGTATATGTCAGCATATAAGACGACTCTCAAATACTACAGAAAACCCCTAGAAATCATGGGTCATCTTATATGGCGAGTATAAAAAGGGAAGCTTAATTTCTTGGATGAACAGTTAGGTAGTTACAAGACATCATTATATAAGAAAATAGGCAGTGTTTATAAACAAATCAGAGTAATTTTTTGTTACATAAATTTATTTAAAATATTACAATAAGTGTAAGTCTTAAAAACGAATAATTATTATTAATCTCAATTTTCACGTTAATTTTCTTCATCATCTGTTGAAAATAGTTCTTCAGATTTATTGTTTAGATGATCATCATAAAGATCCCAGTTCGAATCCAATGAATTGATTTCATTTTCATCGTCATCATTGTCCCATAAAAGATCATCTTCTGTACCATCCATTAGAGATACCACACATTTTAAATGATTTTATTACAGTCTCTACTTTTACTTTATTCCATGCTTTGATCACAAATTTGCACAACATATCAAGTGATGCAGCATATCCCATACTAATAACCTGCGTTTCTTCATTATACCACCTGATTGCGTGTTTCACACATTATTTATCCATAATTTTCATGGAGAGATTGAGAGCAGTTGATGATGGGGAAGAGAGACTGACTGTAAGTGAGCAAGAGGTGTATAGGGAGTTGAGTAAACTAGATGTTAATAAGGCTTTGGGACTTGATAATATATCACCACGTATACTGAAGGAATGTGCCAGGGAGTTGACACCTGCCTTGACATATTTTTTTAATACGAGTCTTGCACTCAGTCAAGTTCCTAAGGAGTGGAAGGAGGGCAAGATTGTGCCACTTCATAAAGAAGTCAGGTATTGTGGTTAAGTTGTTGGAGAAGCTTGTGAGAACTAGGATCCAGAATTGGGTTGACTACAATTGTATTATCTTTGATGGATAGCATGGATTTGCTAAAGGGAGATCGTGTTTTAGTAATCTACTTACTTATTATAATAAAGTGACTGCTTCCTCGGACACAGGAGAAGGATACACAGTAATATACTTAGATTTTGCAAAGGCTTTTGATAGAGTACCTCATGATAAATTGATAATCAAACTAGAGCAGATGGGGTTGGATATTAGATTAGTGCATTGGATTGGAGACTGGCTATCTGATAGGTATCAACAAGTTGTGTATGGGGGAGCAATATCAATGAAAGGGAAAGTCACTAGTGGAGCGCCTCAGGGGTCTGTTTTAGGGCCATTACTGTTTAACTTGTATATTAATGATATAGGTGAAGATTTGGATGGAGATATTCAGTTGTTTGCAGATAATGCAAAGTTGGGGTGAGCCATGAAGAGTAGTGAAGATGTAGCGGCCTTACAAGAAGACTTGAATAAATTGAGTGATTGGGCACGGAAATGGGGATGTGAGTTCAATGTTGCAAAATGTAAGGTTTTAAAATTTGGAAAACAAAGATGGGATGCAGAATTTATGCTTGGTGAGGATATATTGTTGGAGATGGAGGAAATAAGAGATCTTGGGGTGATAGTGGATAAGGATCTAAAATTTAAGGGACACATAGCCAAAATTGTGAAGACAACACAAAAGCTTCTGGGAATGATGCTGAGGACACTGAAGTGTAGAAGTAGGGAGATTCTTGTTCTGTTGTATAAGGCTTTGATTAGGCCACACATGGACTATTGTGCCCAGATTTGGTCACCTGGTTTTCAGAAGGATGAAGAGATGTTGGAAAGGGTCCAAAGGCGATTGACTAAGGTAGTTTCTGACCTCTGGAATGTTGAGTATGAGGAAAGATTGAGAAGATGTGATTTGCAGAGTCTGGTGGACAGGAGGAAGAGGGGAGATATGATAGAGACCAAAAAGTTGGTAAGGGGTTGTTATAGGATCAATGTTGGAGTAGTTCTACAGAAAATAGTGGGAGATCAGGGAGAACCAGAGGTCATCCCTGGAAACTGTATAAAGAGGGTATGAATAGGGGAGTGAGAGGCAGGTTTTTTCGTGCAGAGTTGTAAATGATTGGAATGCCTTGCCTGAGAGTGTGGTGTCTGCAAGGAGTTTGAGTGTGTTTAAGACACGGTATGATGAGCTGTGTGTGTGTGATAAAGGGACCTGACAGATGAGTCTTTGACTCCATGAGGTCTTGGGGGTAATAATAATAATAATTTCACACCATTTTCGTCCATCCATCCTTTTTCCTGAAAATGTACAAATAGGAAGGTTTAGTTTTATGTTTGAAGATGATCATTGGTTTTAACTTGTTTCCATCAGCCAAACATGACAACACAACATAAACCTTGTTTTTTCATTACCTGTACTTCGAACTAGCACATTCTTACTACCTTTAGACTCCACTGTTTTATTGCTTATCATATCAAAACTCATAGGAGTTTCATCCATATTTCCAATTTTGACAATAGAAATGTATATTCTTGTCTCAACTGAATAATAAATTTATGGAAACTGGTAAGTTTCTGGTCAAGATCTGCTGCTAGTTTTTGAGCAGTTTTCGTTTTTTGTCGTATTACTAGATTTTGTCTGTTCATAAAACGATTACACCATCCTGAAGTAGCTTGAAATTCTATACTTTCATCTGGATTCAATTCTTGACCATTTTAGTGCATATGCTCTAATCATATTTCTTGTAACAAGATAACCATTGTGCCTTTGTTGGAATACCCATTCTGCAACGTGATTTTCTAGTTGTGGCCATCGGGTGATCCCCGTTCTCATCGCACATTTTTTCTTTGGCAATTTTTTAAAATTATCTTCTTTCTTCCTCCATTCTCTTACCATCTTCTTGGTTATGTCAAAATTTCTTGCAGCAGCACAGTTATTAGTTTATTTTGCCATTTCAATTACCCTTATTTTAAATCGAGCTTCATACTTTCTTCGTTTTGTTTCTGGTTCCATGATTTTAAATGATAACAATATTAATAATCCTAAAATTAAAAAAAAAATGCAGAATTAATAAATAATTAAAATTGGGGCTAATCACTTTTAATTAGGGTAATTCGCATAAATACTAAATCTATACTATGCAAAAAAATAACTGGTATGCATAAATATAAAAATAATGGATATACAACAACAATACCTCTCTCTATGTTCACTGGTCATCTACAGATGCCGTATGGTCACTCTGATGCTTGGTGATGTTCCACACCAGGCCTCGCCATGTAGTCCTGTTGTTTGCTTTTCTGGCAGCCTCAACTCTATGAAGATCAGTCACTCCACACACACATGCCATCCATCCATCTCATTGATGGTCTACCCCTGCCTCTTTTCCCAGGAACTTTACCTTCTATTACTGTTCTGAGAAGTCCTCCTTCCATCCTTTCTGTGTGTCCAAAATATTTTAACTTTCTTCTGTCAATATCCTTAAGGAGCCTTAAAGTTCTACTAATCTTTTCTAACACCCATTCATTTGTACGACTTTCAGTATATGATATCCTCAACAGCCTTCTGTAACACCACATCTCAAAAGCATATATCCGTTTCTTATCTGACTTCTTTAGGTTCCAAGTCTCGTCTCGCATCCATAAGTAAGTCGCTGTTGGAAAAACAACTGCATCTAAAATCCTAAACTTTGTTCCCATGGAGATAGATCCATCCTTCCAGATTTTAGACAGGTCTCTGACTGTTGTTTTATCCATTCCTAACCTTTTTCTGACATCTTCTGAACAGCAATTCTTCACATTAATAATGGATCCCAGATACTCAAACTTGCTGACTTCCTCAATTCTTTCTCCATTAAGATACATTTGTTTCTCAAGAGCTTCTCTGTTTGTTTTTCCTTTGAGAACCATGATCTTTGTCTTGCTAGAATTGAGTTGAAGTCCTCTGTTATTACTGATCTTGTTAACTTTGTCAAGTATTAGTCCTAGTTCTTCCATGTCATTACAAAGGAGTACTGTATCATCAGCGTACCTCAGATTACTGATCAATCTACCTCCTGTCATAATTCCTGTCCTGAGCTCATCCAATGCTTCACGCATGATGTCCTCTGCATATTTACTAAACAAGTGAGGAGAAAGTAAACATCCTTGTCTAACTCCTTTTCCAACTTGAAGCCAGTCAGTCAATCCAACACCTGTTCTTACTGTGGCTTCTTGCTCCTTATACAAGTTGGCTGTCAACCTGATAGTGTGTTGAGGAAAAGCCATTCTTTTCATTACTTCCCACAGTTTTACATGCTCAACACAGTCAAAAGCTTTAGAGTAGTCTAAGAAACACATTACCAGAGGGAGTCTGAATTCTTTATATTTTTCTATGATCTGTCTCTAAGGCAAAGGATCTGATCTCTGGTGCCCCTACCTTTCCTAAAACCTGCTTGTTCCTGGGGCATCTCTGCTTCAACTTTGGCCTCAGTCCTATTTAGCATGATCTTTAATAAAATTTTGCTTGCATGAGATATCAAACTAAATAGAGATATAAATGAGATATAAACAAGAATACCTAACATTGCATTAATACAAGGAAGAAGAAATTGGAGGGTCGTCTTATACAACTGACATAAGCTTAAAACCTAAAAATGGCCTAAAATTTAGGCCTCATCTTATACGCCGACATATACAGTAAGCCATATTGTGATCATATTAGACATTACAAAGGTACAATTATTATTATTATTATTATTATTATTATTATTCAGGCCTCCAAGGAGTCAAAAGGCTCATCGAGGGAGGTCCTTCCTAAGACATAAAGTCTGTCAAGAAAAGTTAACAATAGTCTTTGCCTATCTAATTGTTATATGGAAGCTTTTGAGCAACATGCTCTAGATTTCCATAGTTTAAATCCTACTGTTTGGCCTTAGATACATTGACAATGTTTTCATTATCTGGCCACACAGCCACCAAATTTTTAACACTTCACTCAGCCACATGAACAAACACATAAAATTTTGTTTTGAAATTGAAAACCAAAACTTTCTTTCTTTGCTGGATACACTGTACTTCATGTACAGTGTATCCAGCAAAGGAAGAAAACTCATGAAGTCTGTACTTCATGAAGTACAGACTTCATGAATGTACAGAAGTCTGTACACACTCATTAAGACTGTACTTCACTGTCTATCATAAGTCCTCACACATACTAGACTCTTACTTGACTTTCTGCTCTTACCACATAAAAACTTGGAAGCATTAACTCTCTCAGAAACAGAGGAATAACAATTTGTTCTTCGGTAAGAATTATAAATTATTAGCAATACATTTATAAACAATGGTTATAGCAAAAATACAATCAAAATTCTTTTTAAAACTACACCTCAAAATGGATATAATATAGATCACAGTAAAATCATACCCATTCCATATGTTAAGATAAAATATCAGATAAAATAAACAAAATGCTACACCTTTACAACTCTAATGTTACTTTTAAATCACCTACAAAATTGAAAAATGTATTCAATAGCACAAAGAATTCCTTTAGCTCATTGTCCAGTATGCCGAATCCACTTGTAAAGAAAACAGTTTGATTTGAGGAGGTTCTGGGATGAGTAAGGAGAAAAGAAATGGCTTGAGAAAGGTATGGAGAAATGATATCTAATAAGTGGTATATCAATGAAACTTGAATAAATTTAGTTTGATCCTTTATCCAAGTGTAAGAAAACCAAGTTTGCGCCTGAAGTATGTTCAGGACTGAGGCAACTCATGGTAAAGGTGGACTAAGCTCTCATCACTTGTCTTAATATCTCCCATAATGCAAAGCTCATCTCCTTACGGGTTGTGGGTTTGAATCTCACTGTGGGCATGGATGGTTGTGATTGTCTATGAAAATACTAGTGGTAGCGAGTGGTAGATGGCATTGGTGTAGATGATGATGGCAGGTGCAATTCATTGTAGTGGGTGGATTGACTGGTGGAGACAGAGTTGTAAAGTAGGTGATCTCCCTTGATGAGGCTTTGGACTCCTGGAGGTGTCACATAATAATAATAATAAATGGACCCATGTACACACCACTAGTGACTTTCCTCTTCCAAGATACTGCTCAACCATACACAACTTGCTGATACCTATCTGATAGCCAGTCACTTATCCAATTCACTTATCCAATCCCATCTGCTTCAGCTTAGTAACCAACTTGTGGTGGCAGTCTATCAAAAGCCTTTGCAGAATCCAAGTATATCACTCTGTATGCACTCCCTTGTCCAATTATAGTACATAAGCAAGTTGGTAAAACGCGATCACACTTTAACAAATCCATGCTGACTAGCACAAAAAATGCCTATTGTTGTCAATTCACTTTTGTATCGTATCTCTTACCAATCTCTCCAATACCTCAACTACAATCCCAGATAGCATTAGCCTCACCACCTTTGTGAAGCAGAACAATTTTACCTTCTGTCCACTCCTTTGGAATTATGGACAGAAGGTAAAATTTGTCATCAAGTCCTATTGCCTTATTGACATCTAGCTTACTTAACTCCTCATGTACCCCTTGCTTGCTCACCATTAAGTCTTCTCTCATTTCATTCTCTACACTTGAGCTTCTGATTTCAAACTGAAGATGAAACACTCTGAGTAGCTGCTCACTGAATACCTCATCTATGTCCTCTGAAACAGATACCAATCTCCCACTTTCATCCATTACATCATCTTACCATAATCCTTCTTCTTTCTACGTGCCACATATCAAAAAAATTCCCAATGATTTTTCCTGGCCTGATTGGTTAATTTCTGCTCATACTGCACTTTTGCTGTCCTTACTAACTAAATCACTCTTCTGGCCTCTTCATACTTGTTGTGCAACTGATTATTTCTATTATTTATTATGTGCTTCTCGTAGAAAGGCTTATACATTGATTATACATGATTATTAATTAACTTTAGGAAGTCACAATGTACACTAGAATATAAATTAAATTAAACTTTAATATATATTTCCAATATTTCGGCAACATCACGTTGCCATCCTCAAAGGAACTTAAAATAAAGACACGTGCATACAGGCACTACACACAGTAAATGAGGATAAAGCGAGGAAGCTATTGTTTCTCCTAAAAGTCCTGATGGTGCTGGTTATATAGGTATTCTTGGCCGTTGGGCTGAAGGTCTCCTGATGTACATCTCCCAAATTTGGGGCAGTCTCATGCAACCAAAAATGTTCTCAAAAAAAACATGTTCTCAGCCCTAAGAAACATGCCAGGCAAGTTCAAATTTGAAAGACTTTTCATGGAATGAGCCTCAGCCCTAAGAAACATGCCAAGCAAGTTCAAATTTGAAAGACTTTTCATGGAATCAGCTTCAGCACTAAGAAACATGCCAAACCTCAACAAATTTGGTTGCATGAGACTGCCCCATATTTTGGAGACATACATCAGGAGACCTTCAGCCAAATGGCCAAGAATACCTATATAGCTTGCTAGGGGGCACCATCAGGATTTTTAGGAGAAACAATAGCTTCCTCGCTTCATCCTCATTTACTGTGTGTAGTGCCTGCGTGCACGTGTCTTTATTTTAAGTTCCTTTGAAGAGGGCAATGTGACGTTGCCGAAATATTGGAAATATACCATATTTTCCGGTGTATAAGACGCACCCAAGAAATTTAATACAATTTTCTGGAAAAAACCTAAACTTTAAAGTATGATTTAAAAAAAAAAAATGGATAAAATAATAGGTAATTTTTAATAGTAAACTGACCTTTCAGAAACCTGCAAAACCCATGTCACTGTCATCTGACTCTTCTCTATCATCATTAATTTCTTATAATATAGAAATAATTTTGTCTCCATATTCTTTTGGCATTTTTTGACTGATTTTTGTTTTTGTATGCATACAAAGTCCACTGCGTTTCATGAAACGGTAACACCATGATGCACCACCTTTAAAATCTTCAATGTTACACTCACAGGCTACTTTGACTGCATGTGTACGAATCATTTTTTTGTTGAAATGGCAATGCCATTTTGCTGATTTTCTTGCACCCATTTCAAAACTTCGGTCTCTAGTTCTGGCCACTTCACAATTTTTCCACGTTCCGCGCGCTTTTCTTCATGCAAATTGTACAAAATCTCCTTCTGACCACACCAAGTTCTAATCATTTTTTCTGTAGGCAGAGGTCCAAAATGTCTTTCAGCTTCCCATTCTCATGTTCTGCATATTTTACAACCAGCAATTTGTAACTTGAAGTATATGAATGTCACCTGATTTTTTCCATCACTAAAATCTACGGGGAAATATTAAACTGAATACAAAATATCTCAACACGTCAACTCAATACTGATAAACATCGTAACTGATTTCTCAGATAAGATATTATGAAACTTGAATAGGAGCTCCCTGTTCTTAGGCAGTGATGCGCTAGAAGTCACATGAAGGTCACGTATCAATTTGATTGCACCATTAACCGCCTACAAAGATCTTGGAACATAAAAGGGAGTGCGTATCACTTTGAAAAGAGGAAACAATCTTTACCTTCATTATATAAGATGCACCCCATTTTTAAGATGAATTTTTAAGGTAAAAAAAGTGCGTCTTATACACCGGAAAATACGGTATATTAAAGTTTAATTTAATTTATATTCTAGTGTACGTTGTGTATTCCTTAAGTTAATTAATAATTATTATGTGCTGCTTCCAATGTACTTTCTTCTTCCAGATTCGATGCTTAATCCTCTCATTCATTCAGTTTACATCTACCTTATTCAGCCTTTTAACCTTTGGAATACATTCATCCATTGATGCTGTTAAGTGTAGCATTGAGTAGAAAGGAAATAAATGCTGCTTGGGAACCCATGCAGCTTTTATTTCCTTTCTATTCAACTCCTCATTCCATGCTCCAAGCTGTCTTCTGGCCCTGTCATAATCATGTGCCTTGTACTCTGCATATATCCTTTCCTCACAGAAGTCTTCATATGGCTAGCCACAATCTAGATGATCACTTCATGATCACTCTTACCAACTGGAGTAAAATGTGAGCCTCTGCTCACGATTACATTTTCTGATGAAATGATCAGATCTAAAACTCTTGATCATTGCATGCCCTCCTTTATATACTGTCTAAGATAGTTGTCTCTTGTGAACTCGAGAAATTAATTTTTGTTATTCCCAAATGATATCTCTTCATTCTAGTCTATACTGCCATAATTAAAATCACCCATTGTAATCACTTTTCTCTTGTTCATTAACTGAAGTTGCTCATACATTTCTTTGTTATCATCATCATCATTCACATCCCTGGCCTACAGCAACATCCAACAAAATATCTCTTCTTGTCAACTGCCATCTCACACCATGCCACCTCAAAACCATTACCACTATTTCCACTATTTCCTTATTGCATTTCTACCTTATATGGACATAATTCCTCTGCTGTCATCAGCAGCACTCCCCCTCTTCCTTCTTGTCCTTTCTTTCCCTGTGAAAAAATCATACCCTTTCATTTCTGTTCCTGTCAGGATATCGTCCTCATTCAACCATGTTTCACTTATTTTAACAATTTTTGGGTGAATAAACTCAATCAGTGAAACAATTTCATCTACCTTATTTCTGATACTCCTGGCATTTGTAAATAAACACAGCACCTTTAAGTCTATAATCAGCTAAGCCCCTTGTTGGTTGTCATTTCCCCACCATACCTGTCCAGTCACTTTTGATTTCCTTATCACTAGTTACCCCATATATCCACTTAGTATCAACTACCCCACTCACATCCCGATCCTTTCTATTCCCATGCTGATTCCCCCATACATACATTCACTACTACTTCCAACATCTACTCTCCTTATGCTGTTTGTCTCTCTGTCCACCTAGGCGCCTTCATTTTTCTGTTCCTCTTTAATTCCCATTCTTTCTTCATTTCTCACACTACTGCTACTATTTTCATTGCAGAGCATTTCAGTTCTCTTGCATTCCACTCTCCTGATATTTCACGTCACTTCTGATCTCTTGCTTGCATCATACACTGCACTTTCATCTAGCAACAGTTTCTCCAGGTCACTTACTCCAGAGCCATTCAAATGCAATCCGTCACTTCTGTATAATTCCATTCATCTCTTAAATACATGCTACACATCCACAAACTTCATTTCCTTATCCTCACACAACTCTGCTGGTATGTCATTCATGATTTTTGCTCTCACGATATTTTTTTTCAAACTCTCTTGAGATTTTTTAGTTATTGAAAAATTATTTATAGAGTAGACCTCCATTTATTAATAGCAACAAAAATAAAAGTAAAAAAAAAAAGTTACAGTAATCAGCAAAAAAGTGCCTAATATCCCCTAAAGACCTTTTGCAGCTCGGGGGGGGCGGGGGGGGGCGGATACATGTACCATACTTTGGGAAACTCTGCTCAAGGGTTTTGTTTTGCTGCTTTAGTTAATTTCCTTTTATATGCCAATTTCTCTTTCTCTTTATACTCATCACCTTCCTAGCCACACTCATAGAGGAACTACAAGTGTCTAAACTATATATATACAGGGTGTTCGGGATAAATTTGACATATTTATAATTAATTATATTTTTCCGTAAGTTACATGTATTAACACACACTTCTCTTCATTTAAAAGTTTGGACCCTTCTTCATTCATATACAAGATGTCAGAAAGGATGGATAGCTGGAACCCACCTGAATCATGGAAGAGAATAACTTGTATCATGATGATTCGTGCCCGCCATCAAAATAAGGATATTACGACTGCTGCCCAATGCTCCCTGAATACAGTAAAAACAATCAGGCATGAACTAGAGACTTGCAATGGTGACTACGAGGATGTAGCAAGAAGAAAGATCCCTAGCAGACGATCTGATGATTGCGTTCGTACAGCAGAATTCCTCGCAAATCTGCAGGAACAGGTGTTGAAGAACCCTGGCATTGGAATTCGGGCTTTGTTCGTGGAGTTGCTAACTGTAGTCAAGCCCTGGATAACAAGGGTAGCCAATGGTAGGCCGTATGTATGGCAGCAGGATTCGGCCCCTTGCCACACCTCTGGGAAAAGTCAAAAATGGTTGTCTGAAAATTTCTACGACTTCACCAGTCCAAATGTTTGGCCTCCAAACTCCCCAGACCTTAACCCCATGGATTATTTTGTATGGGGCACAGTTGAAAAAGACACCAATCGCACTTCCAGTAATACAAAAGCCCAGTTAATGGATAAAATTAAAACAGTTTTTGCGGCCCTTCCCAGGGAGACTGTAGCATCAGCTTGTTCGAGGTTCCGAAGCAGAATTGAAGCTGTGATCGATGCTAATGGTGGTTATTTTGAGTAAATCTTGTTGATAGTATTGTAATTAACTCTGCCTGTAATGTTTTTTTGTCAATTCATTAAATTTAATAGATACAAAGAAGATTTTCTTTTTCCTTACGAAACTGTCAAATTTATCCCGAACACCCTGTATATATATATATATATATATAGTAGGTGAATAGAACAGAGCTGTGCTTCTACAGAGTTGATTCTTGAGCTTCTAACTGTAATTCTAATGCTGCCAGTTCATAAGACAAAAAAACTGAAATCATGAAAGTAAAACATATTGCAAGAGTTGTAAAGACCACAGTGCATATTGCAGTAGTGATGATGATGATGATGATAATGATTTCGAGGAGAATATTGAGAAATGAAGTTGAGGAAGTTATTGTTCAGTTGTATAAGGCCTTGATAAGCCTATACCTGGGTTGTTCTGCATGGATTTGGGATAATGATTTTTGGGATAATGGAGAAATTGTAGAAAGGGCATGGTATGACAGGCATACCATGGGAAGTTAAATTGAAGAATTTATCTACAGAGCATGTAGATCATTTTTATATGTAATAATAATAATTGAAATATGTAGAAAAATTCTGTAAATATTTTATAGAAATAAATTATCTGGGTAGGTTGTCCAGCTAACCGATATGGTCCACTCTGTAATGAAGAATGTCCATCATGTTATAATGGAGGAATATGCCATGACATCTGGGGTGTTTGTGTCTGTCCTGCTGGATTTACTGGGAGTAATTGTCAGATTCGTAAGTAAATACAATTTTCATTGCATGATTGCACAAAAGATATTGTTTCATATTTAAATACAGGGTGTCCAGACTAGAGGTAACCAAAAATACACACTTATATCTCAGCATCTATAAGGTTTATTAAAATATTTTTGTTATTATACAGAGTAACTCACCAAGTTTTTATGAAGGTTAGTAAAGTTTAATGTGGGCATCTTTTGTAGCTCAACAGATGTCAGAATGATACTTAAGCTCTTACCAAGTGTTTTCTGGTATCCGAGGCATTATTAGAGCAACTTATCATTACTGCTGCAATGATAAGTTGTTTCAAATCATCCAAATCTCAGACATATCCCTGGTACACACAGTCTTTAATAAAGCCTGATGCAAAAAAGTCCAATGGCGTTATATCTGGAGATCTAGGCTCCCAGGAAGTTGACCCTGCTGCCTAGATCTCAACTAATAAGCAATAGCCATTCTATGCTGTTTTTGTGCATGCGCAATTATACATGCACACTAGTGACCTTGAAAGTGTGACAAATAAGCCAATCTTGGAGAGATTTCCTATTGGCTGAGCTTTAGTTTGAGAAAATATAATGAGTGGTTCTAGCATTATAAGTCATTATTTTTGGATACATCTAGCCCAGATATCCTGTATAATTCATGATTGGAAAACTGATTATTTTGTTGATTTAAGAGTATATTAGAATAAATTCTTGCTGTAATAGAGACTAGTGTTTCATAATATTTACCATATGCATTTAAAAATTAAAATTCATTATCATCGAATTTCTAATTTTTTTTTTTACTTGAATATAACTTGTCCTTGCGTATATCTTGCACCCCTGATTTTACTTTACGAAAAAAGAAACTAAAAAGTTTCGCATATACCTCCCACATGAAAAAATTTCAAACTTTAAGAAATAGACAGCGAATTGTTATGGCAGTTTCAAATATTTTGGAATTTGGTTGAAGAGAATCAGCAGTTAGCTCAGAAATTGTCGACACTTGCTTTTGCTATTGAGTTGCAGAATCGTTTGTTAATACTGCACCAATCATATGTATGTCTTCGTAGCTGAACTATTTCTATTGGCCTGTTATTGCTGTCTGTTTTGCGCTGTGCTTTCACTTCTCATTAATCATTCATAAAGGATTGTTCATTATGTATCTCAAGTCTCATAAATTACTAGTAATTTTTGCTTGAAATATGGAGAAGTGTTCAAGTTACAGTGCTGGTTTTAAACTTAAAAGACCATATGATTCCAAAATGATAAAAGGATAAGCAAAAATGAAACTTTTAATTTTATTACAGAAGCATTATCGCTAAAGATTCAAATATATTGCGTAATGAAGGTGAGTGGCTGATCGCTTAAATAACACCGATAATTAAAATTTAGATGCATTAATTTTATAAATAATGTGAGCAATTATAAATTATAATGAATATTGAGGATTTAATTATAAATGTCAATTTAGTTTTATCTTGAAAAACTTTAGTTTCAGAAAACTCCTGCATATATCTCACACCTCGATTTTTTAACTTTAATTTTGGAAAAAAAGGTGTGAGTTATATTGAAGTAAATACAGTACATCATTCTCACACATGAGAGATTTCAAGACCTATATTATTATTCTGTACATGGGGGGGGGTGCAAGTGATCAACAAGAAAGACGGAACCTGTTGATATGGTTTTTTAACAACTGAAGTTTGCCATTCTTAGGGGAAATTGTGTGTGGAAGACTATTTAGATCAGAGGTAGAAGTTTGAAACTGGACAGTGAATGAATGCTGATCAGCAACTGCATATATGAGAGAAATAATGTCTTGATCAGAAAAGCATGCCTAGTTTTTTGGATGTAGAAAAGGCAATGAATATGATGTACTTATACCAGGAGAGGCTAGTGGAGTAGTCAGTCCAAAATGAGATATCTGGTTTTATGTAAAGGATCTGGCTATTGTCAAAGGTGAGGGAGATGAAATGTGGTCTTTCTTGTAAGGCAAGATTTGTTTTGGTCCCATTGTCCTTACTTATTCCTCTTCACTTCATTGGGAGCATAGGGCCTCTACCATATATCTCCATCTGACTCTGTTTTGTTACCAATTATATATTTGGTTTAATCCTTTATCCAAGTGTAGCAAACAAAGTTTGCGCCTGAAGTGTTTTCAGGACTGGGACAACTCGTGGTAAAAGTGGTATAAGTTCTGATCACTTGTCTTAGTATCCCATAATTCAAAGCACATATCCTTATGGATATGTATAATGCTATGCATTATGGAAAGGGTTACCACCCAGTTTCGACCTTTATTGAGGTGCTGTTTAAGTAAAGACCTCTCTAAAAATTAGGTGGTCCCCCAGACTACTCCCTACGAGTGACCAAAGAACCGTCAAACTCAGCATTGTTCCACTCAGTGAGAGGCTCACCCCGTGACCGAGACGAACTTCTCAGTGTTGGCTCTACCCAGTGGTAGGCTCACCCCACCACCAGACGGAGCCATAATCTCAGTGGTGACCCCACTCAGAGACAGGCAAAAACCTAGCCCAAGCAGAGCCTCTCATACCTTAAGGAAAGGGACCACTTCTGCACAAAGCACATCAGTGGGAGCCAGACCCAGAGGTGGTGATACTAAGGTGGAAGTAATGCAGAAGTCTAGGTAGTGATCCTTTCCATAATGCATAGCATTATACATACCCATAAGGATATGTGCTTTGCATTGGGGATACTAGGCAAGTGATCAGAACTTAACCACCTTTACCATGAGTTGCCCCAGTCCTGAAAATACTTCTGGCGCAAACTTTGTTTGCTTACACTTGGATAAAGGATTAAACTAAATATATAATTGATAGCATAGCCAAGTGAAAAAACTTCCATCAACTATCTCTAATCCAGAGAATTTTAATAATGAGGTGTTGACACCTTTTGTCAACTGGTATATGGTGATATGACTTCTGCATTATTTTCACCTTAGTATCACCACCTCTGGGTCTGGCTCCCACTGATGAGACCTCAATAAATGTCAAAACCAGTGTGGGTAGTGACCCTTTCCATAATGCATAGCATTATACATACCCATTAGGATATGTGCTTTGCATTATGGGATACATTAAGGCAAGTGATCAGAATTTATACCACCTTTACCACAAGTTGCCACAGCCCTGAAAATACTTCAGGTGCAAACTTTATTTGCTTACACTTGGATAAAGGATTAAACCAAATATATAATTAGTAGCATAGCCAAGTGAAAAAACTTCTTCCATCAATTCTGTTTTGTTCTTCTCTCTTCATTTGTGTCCAGATCCTTCCAATTTTTCTGAGGTCTTCTTTTACTCTCTCTGCCAGCATATCTTTGATCTACCTCTCTTCCTCTTTCCTTGTGGATTCCACTCTAATGCTAGGTTGATTTTGTCTTTTTCAGGTTTTCTTAGTACATGTCCTATCCATTTTTATTTTCTCTGATTGATATCATACATTGTTGGTTTATTATTATTCGTGACACCTCCAAGGAGTCTGAAGACTCATTGTGGGAGGACACCTACTGTACTAATCTCCGTCTCCACCGCTACACATTAACTACTGCCCACCACCATAACTAGTATTTTTTTTGTCTGTAAATTGCATGTGTTCTGATGGGCCAATTTGTCTGTATGTATGATGAAAAACCTGAGTTTCTGGGAGAAAAAAACCCTCCTTCCTCTGTATGAGATCGGCTAACTCACCTTCAATTGAAAAAAGTCCATATAAAGATTCCTCGCATCACGACGAGAATCAAACTTGGGTCTTTTTCAATCGAAGGGTGCAACGTACCATTGTTCTACCAATTGCACTACGGAGGTGCTTAAAACTAAGCCAACTTCACCCGGTGTTCCTAGGTTAACCCTCCCAAGCACTGACCAGACCAAATGCTGCTTAACTTCAGTGATCAGATGAGAACTGGTGCATTCAGCCTTGGTTGTTTAGTTTTTGTTATAACAGTTTATTGGATATATTATCTGGCCATTTTATTTGTAGAATTCTTAAATATTTATTTACAAAGGTTTGCAGTTTTTTCCTAATTGCTTTTGTGTGTAGTTCATGTTTCTGATGCATAGAGTAGAACTGATTTGATATTTGTATTAAATAACCTGATTTTGTTTTTTAAGCCTATTTGCTTTGATCTCCACATTTTCCCTAACATGTTAAAATTATCTGTGATCTCTGTATCTTAGACTTTATATCTTCCTCTGCTATTGATCCTAGGTAATTAAAATTCTCTACAATTTCTAAAATTTGACCATCCAGTACTATGTCTCCTTTTTGTTTATTATTTACTTTCATTATTTTTGTTTTCATGTTATTTATTCTTATCCAACAGTCAATGCTTCTTCATTGAGTTTTATTGCTTTTGTCTTCATATGTTGTGTATGTGCCAGTAAATATAAAATGTGCCAGTATATCATCTGCAAAATCCAGGTCATATAGCTGTTTTGTTAAATTCCACTGTATTCCTTTTGTGCTTTTCATGGCATTTCTCATAACCCGGTCTACTACAATAAGAAAAATCACTGGGGAGAGAAAGCAGACCTGTCTAACTCCTGTTTTAATTTCAAACTTTTCTGAAAGTTCTGCATTGTGTACAATTTGTATTTTATATTTTTCATAATTTTTTTTTAACTATGGTGATAATTTTGCCATTAATGTGACATAATTTTCCATGTTGTTTCTCTCTCAATGCTGTCAAAAGCTTTTTTTTAAATTGGCAAAGTTGATATAAAGATTTGACTGCCATTTTATTGACTGTTCTGTTATTATTATTATTATTATTATTTTTATTATTAGTGTTGCTATTTGATCTATACATGACCTGCTGGCTCTAAATCCTTCTTATGTTTCTCTTAGCTTTTACTCTTTCTTTTTTTTTTTTTGTATTCTTTCTAATATTATTATGTTGGTATTTTACTTGTTGCATTTAATAGTGATATTCCTCTCCAATTATTGGAATCAGTCAAATCTTTTTTCTTTTTTCATATTTTGATCAGTAACCAAATATTTCATTCATCTGGCAATTCTTCTTGCATCTATATTTGGTTAAGAAATGGATAGAGTATATTCAGAATTAAATCTATATCTACTTTTAATAGTTCATTTGGTATGCCATCTATATCAGCTGCTTTTCCATTTTTACATTCTTTTAGTGCTTTTTGTATATTTTTAATATTTTTTCTTTTCTTTCTAGTATTTTAATTTCTTTTTCAGATTTTTCTCTTTTCATTATTACCCATCTTTCTATTTTCTTTTTATTATTGTATTTTATTTCCTTGTTGGTCTTTAATAATATCTCTTCTTCTTTCCTTGCCTGTCATTGTTCTCATAATATTATATAATATAAATTAAAAATGCCAAGAAATTATATTCTTGGTTTAATCTTTTACCCAAGTGTAAGCAAACAAAGTTTCATGTGAAGTAACTTCATGACTGGGTACCTTATATATAGAGGTTAATGACTTCACATCACTTGCCTTAGTATTCCATAATGCAAAGCACATATCCTTACGGACATGTATAATATAACACTATGCATTATGGGAAGGGATCACTACACAGACCATTTTCAACCTTTATTGAGGTCTCATCAGTGGGAACCAGACCCAGAAGTGATACCAATAATTGCAGTAATGCAGAAGTCATATTGAATATGATTCAATAGTTGAAGTAATGCAGAAGTCATATTGAATATGATTCAATAGTTGAAGTAATGCAGAAGTCATATTTTGTCATTAGCATCTATATACGAGTTGCCTAGTTGTGAAGTTAATTCACATGCAAACTTTGTTTGCTTACACTTTGATAGAGGATCAAACCAAGAATATAATTTTGTGGTATCTTTAATTTATAGTATAAATAGTGGAAAAAGCTTTCAACAAATATTATATAATGTTTTAGTATCACCTCTATTAGTTTGCAATTTCTGCCTCATTTAGTTGTCAATAGACTAACTTTATGTATTCATTATACTTCTCTTGTAAGCTGAGGTTTTTCTTATCTTGTATTATTTTTTTCTTAATTTATTTTTTTTAGTTAAATTTTGAGTTTTTTTGTGTGAAGAAATCCATTTTTTTCTTTTCTTCTATGCACTCCTAGTATTTTTTCTGTGGCTTCATGGTATATGTTTTTATTACCTGTCGATATTTCTTCAATACTTCTGAATTCTTCATGTTCATTCTGTCTGGCCCGAATAAGAACTTTGTATCTATTTTTAATCTCTACCACATATTTTCTTTTAGTTTCCATATTTTTTAGTTCATTTATGTTATATAATATATTTTTGCCTATTACAATTTCTTTATGTTCATTAATCTTATTGTAATTTCTTCTATTACTAAAAAATGCTCTGTATAAGTATTGACTCCTCTCATTGATCTCACATTCAAAAGCAATCCTCTCCATTTTGTTTATATCAATTATATGATAAACTTGGTTATACATTTTTTTCATCTTGTGCTATCCATGTTACTTTATGCATATTTTTATGCTTAAAGATGGATCCTCCTATTATTATTACTAATTCATTTGCCATGCAGAAATCCAGTAATATTTCTCCACTTACATTTAAATATTTTATACCTTCCTTTCCCATTATTATTTCTTATTTGTATGATCATTTCCTATTTCAGCATTTAGACCCTCTCCTTATTATAATAAGGAGAGGGTCTAAAGAGGGCCTTGCCTGAGAGCGTGGTGTCTGCAAGTAGTTTGAATGTGTTTAAGACACGGTATGATGAGATGTGTGTGTAAGATAAAAGGACCTCCTAGATGAGTCTTTGACTCCATGAGGTCTTGTTTAATAATAATAATAATAATAATAATTCTAGGATTTGTGTCATCTGCTGTTTTTTATAATATATCATAAAATTCATATTTTTCGTTTTCATCTGAATTATTAGTTAGTACATATACATTATAATTGTCACTTTATAGACTCTTGAGTTAAATCTTACTCTTATGCATCTTTCTGTAATTGGTTTCCATTTTATCATTGCAGCTCTTGCTTTATTGGGCATCATTATTGCCACTACTCCTTTTGCATGTGTAATATCCAGATCTTTGTTTTCAGCATATAGTATTGTTTCTCCTGAAATCAGTTGGATCTGTCTCTGTCCATTCCATCTTGTCTTGCTTATTCCCAATATTTTGTGGTCTTTCACTTCTTTGGCTATATTGACTGCTTTTGATGTTTCACACATAGTCCTCACATGCCAACATCCATTTCATATTGTTTTTTGGCTCTAAATATAAATTAAAGATACCAAGAAATTATATACTTGGTTTAATCCTGTATCCAAGTGTAAGCAAACAAGTTTGTGCCTGAACTATTTTTAGGATTACTTTCATCTTTAATTTATAATATAACCAAGTGGAAAAACTTCCAACAACTATCTCTAATCCAGAGTATTCTAATAATAAGGTGTGACACCTTTTGGCAACTCATATATGAAAATGTGACTTCTACATTACTTCAACCTTGGTATCACTTCTGGGTCTTGTTCCCACTGACGAGACCTCAATAAAGATCAAAACTGGTCTGGGTAGTGACCCTTCCCATAATGCATAGCATCATACATACCCGTAAGGATATGTGCTTTGCATTATGGGATGCTAAGACAAGTGATGTGAAGTCATAAGCTTCTATATATGAGTTGCCCTTGTCCTGAAAATAGTTCAGGTGCAAACTTGTTTGCTTACACTTGGATAAACAATTAAACCAAGTATATAATTTCTTGTTATCTTTAATTTATAGGAATCTCCTTACAAGTCAGTGTCCTCTGCAACACAATGAATGTGCTGTGAGAACAACACAACGAATTTCCAGAATTTGTTGTGTTGTCCTCACAATTTTGGCAATGTGTGCTCTAAATTTTAGATCCTTATCTACCATCACCACAAGATCTCTTATTTTCTCCACTTCCAACAATATATCCTCACCAAGCATATATTCTATATCCCATCTTTGTTTTCCAAATTTTAAAACCTTATATTTTTTAACATTGGACTGGCATTCTTGCTCCCATCCCCATTCACTCAATCTGTTCATGTCTTCTTGTAAGTCCATAACATCTGCTCTACTCCTCACAGTTCATCCCAACTTCACTTCATAATCTAGAGGTTTATAAGCAGTGTGATCTCTGAGTAGACATTCATTTTTTGATTATAAATTTGCTGAGAGATAATAATAATAATCAAAAAAATGAATGTTATTATAAGTTTGCTGAGAGATAGCACTACTTATAAACCTTTAGATTATGATCCCACTAATTCTCAGAAAAAAAAAAACATTGAAAAGGCATCTGAAAATGTCACATCTTGCATCCTGAAAAAACTCTTCTTCTTCTTCCTCGTCTATGATCTCTCATGCTTTTAAGCCAATGAGATTTCCATGCCATCCTGTCCAAGGCTTGTTCTTTTGCTTCTTTCCAGTTAATGCCCTTCTTTTCCAATTTTTCTTTAATTTCCTTTTGCCAACTTTCCTGGGCCTGCCTATGTTTCTTTTTCCTATTTTCTGGCTTTCATATACAGTTTTTGCTATTCTTCCTTCTTCCATTCGATTAAGATGTCCGAACTACCTCATTTTGGCTTGTGTTATGAATTGGTTCAGAGGTGCAACTTGAAGGCTGTCTCTTATAGTTTGATTTCTTATTCGGTCTAGTCTTGTTTTTTGTGCCACTTTCCTAAGATATTTCATTTCAATTGTTTGTAGTTTATTTGTATTTCCTGTTGTTAAACACCAAGACTCACAATGTTAATGTTTGTACAAACACTAATGTACACTGCCCATTTTGGTATTCTGGGTAACTTCTTTCTTATCTAGGAGTAGGCCTTTCATTGCATAGAATAGCTTTGTTCCCCCAGTTCTGTGTCTAATCTACCATCTCCTTGCATATATGATCCCAAGTATTTAAAGGAGAACTTGTTCCAGTTGATGGTTCTCTATTTTTATTATGTGTTTTGATTGGTTTCTAGATATGATCATTGTTTTAGTTTTATTTATTTATGGTCATTTCTTTTCTTTGTTTCTTCATACCAAATGTTGATGTTGTATACTGCAAATCTTCAGCTGTATTTGCTAGAATCACTACATCATCTGCAAAAGCCATGTGTGAAATCCTGGTTTCTTTCAGTTTCCTGTATCCTAGATGGAACTTTTTTTGTTTTTTTTTTGTTTGCATGCCTTTAAAATTTCATCCATTACTATAATGAAAAGAAGAGAGCTGAGGATACAGCCTTGCCTCACTCCTACATTTGTTTTGAATTCTTTTGATCTATTATCTAGGTCAAGCACTCTTCTAACTATCTGCGACAGCATGTAATGGAAAATACTAGGGGTCAGAGAGTGCTTGACCTAGTAATTACATCTGAGGATTTGGCTGTAACAAATATGACCACATTGCCACCACAGGTTATAGGTATTAGTGAAACATGGCTGACTGTAGATGATATAACTAGTGGGATTGAATGTGATGGGTATAGTGTGTTCAGGAATGACAGAGAGAATAAAATGGGGGGGAGGAGTATTGTTGATGATAGCTGATGAGCTCCAGCCAAGGAGAATAGAAGTTGAATTGCAGGATAGAGAAAAGAGCACATTTGAGGCCATTTGGTGTGAGATTGTGGCTAGCAGAACTAAATATACAATTGGGTGCTGCTATAGACCAGGTGATGGAAAAGATGGTGGTGACAGTATGCACAAGCAAATAGAAGAAATGGGTGGAAGGAGGGTGATTATTATGGGAGATTTCAACTATGGTTGCATTGATTGGAGTGAGGAGAGGACACACGGGAGGAAGGAACTGGATTTTATGTGGTTATTAAGGGATAACTATCTGCGACAGCATGTAATGGAAAATACTAGGGGTCAGAGAGTGCTTGACCTAGTAATTACATCTGAGGATTTGGCTGTAACAAATATGACCACATTTCCACCAATCGGTGAGAGTGATCATAGGGTCTTAACTTGGGAGGTGGCTAAAGGTGTAGAATTTTCAATTAAGACAGGGTACATGTGGAATTATCGGGCGGGAAAGTATGACAAGCTTAGGAGTTTGATTGGCTCAGTGCCATGGCATGTACAACTGCAAGGACTAGAATTTGATAGTGCATGGGAGATAGTTAAGAAGTGCTTGCATGAAGCAATGGCTGACTGTATACCTAGAGTCCGAATAATAAATCAAGTAGGGGTTAAATGGATGAATAACACCATTAAGCTTGAGTTGCAAAAAAAGAAACAACTATGGAGGGAATTTAAGGAGAAGGGTGACCGGCAGGCACATGAACGGTATAAAGCGCATGCCAGAAGGGTGACGAGTGTGGTAAGAAAAGCAAAAAAGGATTACGAAAGAACATTGGCCATGCAGGCTAAAGAGAATCCTAAACAGTTTTTTAGATATGTAGCAAGTAAAAGGAAAAATGTACATGGCAGATTGATTTTAAAGAATGCCGATGGTAGGGAGGTAACTGAATCAGTTGAGATAGTTGAGGTACTGAGCGAGCACTTTGCAAAAGTATATCATCCAGGTGGTGACATTGCAGAAACGAATAAACCAGTAGATTATACGGGAATTGTGGTTAATGAAGTGGAGGTGAGTAGTCTATTGCATAACCTCAATGTCAATACATCTGTGGGATTGGATGGTATACCAGGTCATGTTATACGAGAAGCAGCTAAAGAATTGTCAGTACCCTTGACCATTTTGTTTAATTTGAGTCTCGGGTCTGGGTTAGTCCCGAGCGGGTGGAAAGAGGGGAAAATAGTTCCACTGCATAAAGGTGGTTCCAAGACTGCTGTTGTAAATTACCGACCGATTAGCATATCAGGAATCATTGTCAAGGTCTTAGAGAAAATAGTCAAGAGGAAAATACAAGATTGGATAGAAGAAAATGGGATACTGTATCGGGGACAGCATGGTTTTGTGAAGAGTAGGTCATGCCTCAGTAACTTGCTCACGTATTATAACACAGTGACGGCTGAACTGGATAAGGGTAATGGGTTTACGGTGATTCTACTGGACCTTGCCAAGGCCTTTGACAGGATTCCACATGGAATTCTAATCAGTAAATTGCAGCATATGGGAATGGACTTAGGGTTGGTGAGATGGATAGGAGGGTGGTTGACGGAGAGATATCAGAGAGTGGTTTACTCGGGAGTAGAGTCCACAAGACGGCCTGTGACTAGTGGTGTGCCACAAGGATCTGTTCTTGGACCACTGCTGTTTAATTTGTTCATAAATGATATAGGAAATGATCTGAGAGGAACAGTTCATTTGTTTGCGGATGATGCGAAGTTGGGTAGGGCAATAGTGAATGCAGATGACGTCAAAATTTTGCAGGATGATTTGGATAGATTGGAGGTCTGGGCTAAGGAGAATGGATGTCAGTTTAATGTGGCAAAATGTAAGGTTATGCATTTTGGGGTGAAAAGATTGGCGGCAGTTTACTGCATTGGTGGAACCCTTCTCCAGGAAATTGATGAGGCACGAGATTTAGGAGTGTTGGTAGATAAGGAATTGAAATTTAGGGGACACATTGCAAAAGTGACCAAAACAGCTCATCAAATCACTTGGTTGCTGAAGAATACGTTGACATGCAGAGACAAGCAGGTTATTGTTCCTCTCTATCCAGCCTTGATAAGACCCCATCTAGACTACTGTGCTCAGATTTGGTCACCTAGGTTTCTTCTTGATGGGGAGGAGGTGGAGAGGATCCAGAGGCGAGTGACCAAGATGATAGCAGGTCTGTGGAATGAACCGTATGAGAACAGGTTGAGGATTTGTGGGTTGCAAAAATTGGTTGATAGGCGGAGGAGGGGAGATATGATTGAGACATTCAAATTACTGAAGGGTTTCTATAAAATTAATTCAGAAGATATTTTTGAGAACAGGGCTGGTTGTGGGAGGACTAGGGGACATCCATGGAAACTGGGCAAAAGTGTGGTTAGTAAAGGTGTTAGAGCTGGGTTCTTTACTTTTAGAGTAGTGAATGAGTGGAATGCGCTCCCTGAGTCTGTAGTGGATGCTGTGACAGTGAATGAGTTTAAGGCGAGGTATGATAGATACTGTATGAATGTCAAATAGTTGTGATGAATATGATTTGGGGCCTCCCTTGATGAGTCTAATGACTCCCTGGAGTTGCCCGTAATAATAATAATAATAATAATTACAGGTTCTTACATAATTTCTATTACTTTTGTAGAGGTTTTTTATGGCTGCTATTAAGTTATCCTGTATCTTGTTTTTCTTTAATGTTTGCCATATTAAGTGTCTGGGAACTTAGTCAAAGGTCTTTTCGAAATCTATAAAATATTCATGTAGTTCTTTTCCATATTCCAATGTTTTCTCTGATATTTGTCTAAGACTGAAAATAAGATCCTGTGTGCCTCTATTTTTTCGAAAGTCATATTGCATTTCGTCCAGTATATCCTCTATTTGGTTCCTAAGCCTCTCTTCTAAAATACGGGCATACAATTTTTCTGGAATGCTTAAAAGCGAAATCCCTCTATGGTTTTCGCATTTACGGTTATCTCCTTCCTTCCTTCCTTAAATATAGGGATTATTATTGCTACTTCCCAGTCTTTGGGAATAATTTTCTTTTTCCATATAACATTGACTTTCATTCCTAAATTCTTGAATGACCAAATAACACCATTTCTGGTGTTATTAGGTCATGGCCTGCTGATTTGTCCAGTTTTATTTTTATTTATTGCTGCTAACAGTTCATTTGCATGAATTTCCTCACTTTGATCTTCTATTTTGCTTGCATATCTTGTTCTTAGGACTCTATTTTTTCTGTGTCCTGCATCTTCCAATAATTCCTGGAAGTACTGTTTCCACCTTTCCATGATATCTTCGGAATTTGTGAGTAACTTTCCATCCTTATTTTTGATAAACTTTATGGGACATTCTTTCTCTGACCTCATTCTTCTTAAAACATTATAAAAGATTTTTTTGTTTCCTTTAAAATTTTGTTCTAAAGTATGTCCGAAGTCTTCCCAGCATTTTCTTTTCTCTTCTTTCACTAACTTTATTTCTTTGGTTGTTGTGTTCTCTATCAACCTGCAGATTTGATGTTATATATATCTCTTCGACAATTGCTTTTTCTTTTTAATTTCTTCTTTTAGTTCTTCAGTCCACCAGGGTGTTTTATGTTTCTTCTGTTTATTATTTAATGATAAGAAAAAACTCATTATTGAATTCTGAAAAAACTCATTATTAAAAAACTCAAACATTTTAGTTCCCCCCCCCCCTTCCCCGTTAAATTAGCTAAATTTTTAATTCCATTTACTGGCTACACGTCATCTCATATAAAAAAAATAAAAAATTCCACGCATTCCAAATGTTTAATCTAAAATTTAGTTTTAAACAATAATGATATCATGGTGAGCTTTGATGTCACCCCCTTATCTAGAAATATCTGCCTTTTCTGACCTCCCCTGACATTATATCTTTACTTTTGCCATTCATACTGGTTACTTCTCTTAGAAGATACCTTATTTAAACAGATAGAAGATACTTCCATCGGCTCTCCCAACCTCTGGTCAGTGTCTGTATGAAGCTTTTTGAAAAACATTCTCTTGATACTATTATTCATCATCATCAAATTCCTGATATATATCCTCAAGGGGTGTACAGGATATGATAGTACTATATGAAAAATTTACATCATTACTAACTTCCTATCTACAATATTCCTCCAAATCAGTCTTACCTGTCAAGACTCCAATATTATCAGGTCTTATATTTCTGTCTTCTAAGACACTTTTTACTGTATCAATCCACCTATATCTTGGTCTTCCTTTGGGTATTTTTCCTGCCAACTTGGCAGAGAACACTTGTTTTGCTAATCTTTCCTCTCTCATTCTTTTTAAGTGACCATACCACCTGAGATTAGCTCTGCTAACACATCCTGTTTTTCCTTGTTTTTAATATGATATTGTCACCAATGCCATCTGTTCATGCTCCTAATCTTTCTCAGGACTCTCATATCTGTGGTCTCTAGTCTTTGGTCAGGTGGTTTATTTCTAACCCAGCTCTCAGATCAATAAGATAAAATTGGTTTGAATGCTCTTGTATACATACTGCTAATTTAGTATTTTGACTAATTTCTCCATTCCATATAAATTTATTCAGTTGACTTCCTACCATACCAGCTTTGTTGATACTGTTGTCTATTTCCATATTTAATCTACCATCTTCACTAAAAATCGTGACTAGGTAGCTGAAATGTTTTACTTGTTCTATAAGTTCTCCATTCACAATGCAGTTGATATTTTCAATGTTTCTGCCTATTTTCATTGTCTTTGTCTTTTTAATGCTGACCTTCATACCATATCTATTACAACAGTTATTCAATTTAGTCAGGGAATCTTGCAGACTTGTAGTAGATTTATTTAGAAGTATAACATCATCTGCATAAAACAAAATGCTGAGATTAACATATCCTATTTTGTAATCAGGTTTAATACCACTTTCCTTCATAATGTGATCCATATAGATGATGAATAACAGAGGGGATAATGTACATCCTTGTCTCACACCAGATTTAACATTAAACCATCTTCCTGTACTTCCTTCAATTCTAACCGCTGACTTACAGCTCAAATAAAGACTAAGTATTGCTTGATATAATGCCTCATTGACATCATATAACTGTAGTGTATTGAATAGCTTCTCTCTTGGAACCTTGTCATATGCCTTTTCCAGATCGACAAAACTTAAATACAGATCTTTGTTATATTCCCATGCTTTCTCAACTATTTGTCGTAAAGTGAAAATCTGATCCTGACAGCCTCTACTTGGCCTGAATCCAGCTTGTTCTTCACCAAGCTTCTCTTCCACAATCCTTATCAACAGTTTCTCAGGTATACTTGAATATATCTTACCTGGAACATTCAAACTACCTGTGTAATTCTCACATTCAGTTTTATTTCCGTTTTTATATATGGTACTATGATAACTCTACTCCAATCATCTGGAATTTGTCCCTCTGTCCAAGCATTCTGAACTATGCAGTGCAGCCACTGTAAGATTTTTATACCTCCATACTTGAGATTTCTGGTCGAATATCATCTACTCCTGCTGCCTTTCCACATTTCAGGCTTTTGGTGGCTTTTTCAACTTCATATGTAATCCTGACTGCATATCTGGTCAGTTTTTTATACCACTGTGCTGTCATCACTGCTTGTCTCATTTAGCAATTTTTCAAAATAATTATGCCATACTTCAAGGATATCATTTTCTCCTGTTTTCATGTTACCTTTATTATCTCTAATTCCTTTTTACAGCACTCTTTCCTCCATTTTTGAGCTTCTTCAATAACCTCCAGAATATCTTGCCACCTTCTTGATATTTATTTTCTATATTCTTGCCAAAGTCCTCTCATGACTTTTGTTTAGCCAGTTTTACACAGTGTTTAGCTTTCTTACATTTGTCTCTGTATTCTCTAAGAGCACAAGCTGACTTAACTTATTTGCCAGGAACTTTTGATATGCTTTCTTTTTTTCCTTCGCGCCTCTTTAACTTCTTGCATCCGCCATGGAGTTCTGATTTTTCTATCTTTACAGATAACCCTACCACATGCCTCTCTGGCTGAATCAATCAGTGTTTTCTTCAGGGCCAGCCACTGAATCTCCAAGGTTTGGTTCTTGTTCTTAAACTCTTTCATTTTTTCTTGAATAATATTTGTGTATTTTAGTCTATAGTTCACATCTGAGAGCTGCTCAACATTAATTTGCTTTAAAAGTTTCTTACATGTTCTTCTTTTCAATACTGTTATTCTTAAACTTTTTATTTGGCTAAGATATGCTGATGATGTTCTCTATTTGGCCACAGACACATTAGACTGTTTTCTCCTTCATCTCAATTCATTATAGAAAAAGAAAATAACAATCACCTTCCTTTTTTAGATACACTTATCACACATCTGCCCAATGGCACCCTTTCTTTATCTCACTTTACAGAAAACCCGCCCACACAGGTAGATACATACATAAACTTTTCTGTCATCTCCTTTTGAACAATATGATATCATCAACACCCTTGCAACAGACCCTTCAGCTTCTGTTGTTCTAACCAAGCATCTCTTATAGCTGAATTTGACTTTATTCAACAAACCTTCCTGTTCAGTGATTACAATGCCAAAATGATTCACAACTTTTCTGTCTCTTCTTCCTCCTCACCCCCCACCTTCAACATAAAAACTACAGTAATTCCATTGCTGTTGTCTATATCTAGGGCACTTCAGTTAAAAAATATCCAGAACTTTAAAGAGAAATATAATCTCGTCACTGCTTTCAAGCTTCATCTGAAGCTGACTTCCCTTCTCTGCTTTCTGTAGGATCTGTTTCCTCCCTTCTCTGTTCTAGTTGTTTGTGATAAGTTGCAAAAATCGAGGTTTCTTGTTTTTACAACTTATATTATGAACAAACTGGGAGATCTGCTAACATTTGCCTAGATGAAACACAAAAAATATCTGCCACCACAACTATGGTTAGCCAGGTCTAGCTCACCATGATTTGGATACCTTGCACACAGAATCACATGGAAAAAAAAACTACCATGCTAAATTAATAGAGGTGACATTGGACATTCTTGACAGACTCCTGTGTTCATTGATTTTCCATTCTGTAACTTTTTCATTCATTCTTAGTTATTTGGTTGTTTTGCTATGTTAGTTATTGCAGCAAGCAGCTGATTGGGAATGTTTAACTTCTTAAGTATTCACAGTTTGTTTCTTAAGACTGTCAAAGACAGAGTCTACCAGGTTCCTTGTAGTTACAAACTGTCCAACTATGGCCAAACAGACAGTACAGCCAATATTAGTATTTCTGATTTAGTATTTCCTGTTCCACCGTTACAGCCACTCGGGACTTGCTGACCATGCTTTGGAAACCCACCACAGGACAAGCTGGAAGAAGTCCACTCTATTACACCACAGCAAATACAAATATTATTATTATTATTATTATTATTATTATTATACGACACCTCCAGGCAGTCCAAAGACTCATCGAGAGAGGGCACTTCTCTACAACTTTCTGTCTCCACCACTCAATCCACAACTACAACAAACCACAACTACACCAACTATTAGTATTTTTCACAGACAAGTACAAACATCCATGCCCAAGGTAGAATTCAAATCTGCAGCCTTTTGGCTGGAGAGCAATGATATTATCTTTGATGGACACATGGATTTGCTAAAGGAAGATCATGTTTTAGTAATCTACTTACTTATTACAATAAGGTGACTGCTTCCATGGACAGAGGAGAAGGATACACAGTAATATACTTAGATATCGCAAAAGCTTTTAATAGATTACTGCTTGATAAGTTGATAGTCAAACTAGAGCAGATAGGATTGGATATTAGATTGGTGCATTGGATTGGAGACTGGCTATCAGATAGGTATCAACAAGTTGTATATGTGGGAGCGATACCCAGGAAAGTTACTAGTGGTGTGCCTCAGGGGTCTCTTTTAGGGCTATTGCTGTTTAACTTGTATATTAATGATATTGGTGAAGATTTGGATGGAGATATTCAGTTTGCAGATGATGCAAAGTTGTGGTGAACCATGAAGAGTAGAGAAGATGTTGTGGCCTTACAAGAAGACTTGAATAAATTGAGTGACTGGGCATGGGAATGGGGATGTGAGTTCGTTGCAAAATATAAGGTTTTTAAAATTTGGAAAACAAAAATGGAATGCAGAATTTATGCTTGGTGAAGATATATTGTCTGAGGTGGAGGAAATAAAAGATCTTAGGGTGATAGCGGTTAAGGATCTGAAATTTAGGTGACACATAGCCAAAACTATGAAGACAAGACAAAGGCTTCTGGGAATGGCACGGAGGACACTGACTTGTAGAAGTAGGGAGATTCTTGTTCCATTGTATAAGGCTTTGATTAGGCCATACTTGGACTATTTTGCCCAGATTTGGTCACACCTGTTTTCAGAAGGATGAAGAGATGTTGGAAAGGGCCCAGAGGTGACTGACTAAGTTAGTTTCTAACATCTGGAATGTCAAGTATGAGGAAAGATTGAGAAGATGCAACTTGCAGAGTCTGGTGGACAGGAGGAAGAGTGGAGATATGATAGAGACCTACAAGTTAGTAAGGGGTTATTATAGGATTAATGATGGAGTGGTTCTACAGAAAATAGTGGGAGATCAGTGGAATACCAGAGGTCATCCCTGGAAACTGTATAAAGAGGGTGTGAGTATGGCAGTCAGAAGCAGGTTTTTTCATGCACAGTTGTGAATGATTGGAAGTCCTTGCCTGAGAGTGTGGCGTCTGCAGAGAATTTGAGTGTGTATTTGATTGCACTGTATGATGAGCTGTGTGTGTGTATGATAAAAGGACCTCCTAGATAAGTCTTTGACTCCCTGGGGTCTTGGGTAATAAAAATAAAAATAATAAATCGGCATCATCAGAGCACAACACAGCATGTATTCACGACAGTAAGTGATACAATACAATTGTAAAGGCAAAAGATCTAAAGTCCTATTTTGGCACCCTCTAATGTAAAAAAAATTACAGCTATGTTGGAGTTGCTTTTAAGATAACAGTTTCCCAAGACAGAGGAGAAGTGAAAAATTAATGCAACCATATTTGTTCAGGTTCAGAGAATTCTTCATAGCCATGACTGACTCAAAAAATAATCTTTCGGATCTGTAATGACTTCTAAATAGCATATTAGTTTTCTTCCATCTAATCCCGTGTGAAGGGATGTCCAAAGCATGATCTGCCAGTCCTGACTTGCCAAAATAATTGTAGTGAATGTATTTTTTATGTTCTTCCAGGCAGATGTTAACAGATCTTCCAATTTGGCCATAGTAGGCCAAGTCACAGGGAACTTCATATACTCCAGGCTAAGCTAGAAGTGAAGTTTATCCTTAGGTGAGTGGATCAGAGTTGCTAATTTAACATGAGGTTTGAATGTGGTGTGAAGGCCATGTTTCATTAATACTCTGCCTATACTTTCTGATGTACCTCTGACATAGGGAATAGAAATGGTATTGTTGTGTTCCTGTGTATTAGAGGAGGGAGAAATAATGTGATTATGTAGTATTTTATCTATTTTGTAGAAATTGTAGCCATTGGCCAAGAAAGTATGGCTCAGATATTTGAGTTCTGTGAATAGAGCTGTATCATTAGAACAGATGGCTCCGACTCTGTGTGTAAGTGTTTTTAAAATGCCATACGGCTGGACTGGATGATGATGTGTTTGTTTATGTAGCTATCTTCTTGTGTGTATTGGTTTTCTGTAAATGGAAAAAGATAGTGATCCACTTGAAAGGCAGGTGACTAATGTTTCAAGAAAAGGTAAACAGTTATTAGTTTTTTTTTTTTTTTCTACTGTGAAGTGGATTTTGGGATGCTGGCTGTTTAGGTTTGCCAAATGGCAAACACATTATCTACATAGCATAAACCCCTAGTGTGGTTATGCTATGTAGGTGATGTGTTTGCCATTTGGTCCCATGGTCTTCAAGACATTTTGGATGTGTTTGTTACCTAACTAAACAGCCAACTCCCCAAAAAACCACTTCACAGTAGGAAAAGAATCTAATAACTGTTTACCTTTTCTTGACACATTAGTAACCTGTCTTTCAGATGGATCATTGTCTTTTTTTCCATTTACAGAAAGCCAACACGCACGCATGCACGCGCGCGCACACACACACATACACACACACATACACATACATCTACGAGGTGTGACTATTAAATTCCCAGAATGCACCTGTAAAAAACCTATGTTTGGAGCTATACATTAGTGGCTACTGTCATCTTCGAAGTAGTACCCTGGTGCATTTATACATTGGCTTAGGTCAGAGGTCGGCAAACTTTTTAGACCATCAAACCCTTCATGGAATCCTTGATCCCTCATCGACCCCCTATTGTGTTAAATAAATGAATAAATTTTATGAGTAATAAAAAAAAAGTTTCGATCACGTTTTTAATGGCTGGTATGATGATGATCTTACTAATACTATGTGGTTTTCCTTTTTTTGCTATATTAAGAGATACTGTATGATGCCTTCAGTTCTCCTTCCTCTCCACTGGCAGGTGCTTTTAAAAATGTCTTTAAATTTGGTTGGTTTATTATCTTTTCTTTCAGTGCCTTAAAAAAATCAAGATCTTTGTTTTTTTTATCAAAGTGAACACTTTTGAGATGGTCTTTCATCTTTGCAGGCTTCATGGCATCATTACTGAAAGTCTTTTCACATAATAGGCACACAGGCATTGTTTCATTGGTAAATGATGGTATTAATTCAAATATTAGATACTCTTGCAAATACTATCAGGGGCTGCCATTATGGGCCTATATCTTAAAAAATGACACAGTAAATTCAAAGTTATCAGATCACTGAACACCACTCTGATAGCTATGGGCGATAAATGTACACTAGCTCTGATTGTCTCTTTTCTAGATGTCTTCATCGGGAAGAGCATGTGCTTCTCCCTCGTTGGCTCAGCCAGTTGGCATTGCATGTTTACTAGGTGTTACTCAAAGTCATTTTAGGTGTTTTTTGACCCCTAGACATTTATCAACCCCTTGAATAGCTGTCAACCTCCAGGAGTCGATATCGACCACTTCGCTGATCCCTGGTTTAGATGGTGTTCCCATTTTTGGAAACAGGCCTGGAACTCTTTTTCCAGAATACTCTTGAGTTAGTTTATCACATTATGCTGATATCAGCGATGTCAGAAAATATTTGCCCTTTTAGCACAGTCTTTAATTTTGGAAACAGCCAGAAATCACAGGGAACTAAGTTGGGTGAATAAGGCCAGAAACTCTCTCATGATGAGTGCACTGTGGCTTGCCGCATTGTCGTTATTTCTTTCGAAATCTTTCGCATACTTGATTCTTCCGTTAAAATTACCATGACAGTTTCTCAATTCATTTGCAGTTCATCAGCCATTAATCTCACACTTAATCGTCTGTCAGACAGTATCAAATCTCATACTCTGTTCACATTTGCATCTGTCATTTTTGTTTTTGACTACCCACTTTTGGGGTCGTCATTCACATTTTCTTGTTCACATTTGAATCTCTTATGCTACTCAAAGGCATTTGACTTTTTCAGAGCATTCACACCATATGCCACTTTCAACAGCTCTGGCGATTCAGTAGCAGTTTTGCCAATTTTCACACAAAATTTGATGTTAATTAACAAGCTTCTTCGAATTTCAATCACATGTTTTTTACGCCAAAGTGTACACTCAGATCTCTATTGTTTTTGCAATAGGCAAATGGCTCTATCGGCTTGAGGTTTACGCACACATTAGTTAAAAGATGTATAAACATGATTATTCACATGACTCCAACCAAATCACCACACGGACAACACTACACAGCCATTCTGGGAATTAAATCATCACACTGCATACATAAACAGTCACATCATCATCCAGTGTGGCATTTTAAAAATGCTTACACACAGAGCCAGAACCGTTTCTTCTAATGATACAGCTCTGTCCACAGATCTCAAATATCTGCACCATACTTTCTTGGCCAACAGCTACAATTCCTACAAAATAGATAAAATACTACTTAGCCCATTACTTCTCGCTTCTCTCATCAGGAACGACAATACCATTTCTATTCCTTATGTCAGAGATACATCAGAAAAGATAGACAGAGTATTAATGAAACATGGGCTTTGTGCCATGTTCAAACCTCATATTAAATTAATAAGGGGGATGAAATGGTTTCAGTGATTGAGTTTCTTACGAGCATAATCATTGGAATAAGTGAAACATTGTTGAATGAAGATGATATTGTAACGGGAATAGAAATGGAAGGATACAGCATTTTTCGCAAGGATAGAAAGTGCAAGAAGGGAGGGGGAGGGCAGTGTTGCTGATGGTAGCAGGAGAATTAAGTTCACATAAGGTACACATGAAAGAGGGAAATAGTGGCACTGGTTATGAGGCAGTGTAGTGTAAAGTGGAAGTTGACAGGAAGATATATTTAGTTGAATGTTGCTATAGGCTAGGGAATGTGGTGAGTGGTGGTGAAGAAATGTATAAACGACATGAATTAGTGAACAAAGGAAGAGTAATTATTATGAGCGATTTTAATTAAGGCGGTATAAGTTAGAATGAAAAAATAGCATTTGGGAATAAGGAAAATGAATTTCTTGAGTTCTTGAGAGATAACTATCTCAGGCAGCATATAAAGGAGGGGCACAGGAGAATCAAGAGTTTTAGATCTGATCATATCATCAGTGAATGTAATTGTGAGTGAGGTTTCACACTTTCCTGGTGAGAGTGATCATGAAGTGATCACCAGGTTGTGGCTAGTCATATGAAGACTTCTACGAGGAAAAGATATATGTAGAATTACAAGGCTGGTGATTATGTATAGCATAGAATAGGGTGTTAAGCAGGAGGGAATAAATGCTACATAGAAACTGACAAAGAAATACATAACATCTTCGATGTGTGAATGTATTCCAAAGGCCAAAAGGCTGAATAAGGTAGGTGTAAAATGGATGGATAAGGAACTTAAACATGAAATCTGGAAGAACAAGGTACTTTGGAGGCAGTACAAGATGAAGAATGGTAATAATCAGTTTCATGAAGATCATAAAGAACAAGCTAGCAGAGGGACTCAGTAAGGAAAACAAAAGAGCAGAAATTGGCAAATTGGGCAAAGAAATACCATAACGAGTTTTTTAGATATGTAGCAAGTAGAAGGAAGAACGATCATGGTAAGATGATGTTAATGGATCACAATGATAGAATGGTAACTGCTGTAGAAAAAATTGTTGAGATATTCAGTGATCAGTTTATAATGGTATTTCATCCTGATCAGGGTGGAATCATGAGGAACTTAAATGTAGAGAACATAGCAGAGGATGGCTTAATTGTGAGTGAGCAAGAAGTATTTGAGGAAATAAATAATTTTGATGTCAGTAAATGATAAGATTTGATGATATATCACCATGTGTCTTAAAGGAATTTTCCAGGGAATTGGCAGTGGCATGCTTGTTTAATAAGAGTCTTACAACAGCACATGTTCCAAGGGTGTAGAATGAAGGTAAAATTGTTCCATGGCATGAAGGTGGTGATAAGGCCATGGCTTCAACTTATAGGCCAATCTGTATATCTGGAGTTGTTGTGAAGGTACTAGAGAGATTGGTAAGAAGTAGGATACAGAATTGGATTGAAAACAGCAGTATTCTTTGTAGTTATCAGCATGAGTTTGTTAAGGATAGATCATGTTTTACTAACTTACTTATGTACTATAACAAGGTGAAAAATACCTTGGACAAGGGAGATGCATATATAGTGGTGTACTTAGATTTTGCAAAAGCTTTTGATGGGCTCTCACACTACAAACTATTAAATAAATTGCAACAAATGGAATTGGATAACATACTTCTAAGTTGAATCAGTGCCTTGCTATTAAATAGTTATCAGAAAGTTGTATACGGAGGTGTGGTATCCCATAAGAGGAAGGTCACTAGTGGTGTACTGCAGGGGTCAGTTTTGGGACAATTGTTGTTCAGTTTGTACGTCAGTGATATTGGGATGGGTTTAACTAGTGATATGCAAGTGATGCAAAATTGGGGAGGGCAATGCAGAGTGAAACAGATGTTATGGCCTTGCAGGAGGACTTGAATAGACTGCATGGTGCAGGTAAGTGGAACTGTCAGTTCAATATTGCAGAGTGTAAGGTTTTGAAATTTGGTAAGCAATGATGGGATGCAAAATATACACTTGGTGGGGAAACTTTAAAGGAGGTAGAGGAAATGAGAGATCTGGGAGTGGTGGTGGAAAGGACCTGAAGTTCAGCAGCCACGTTGCACAAGTTTTGAAGATGTGACATCAGATAATGGTGATGATGTGGAGAACCCTGACATGCAGAAATAAAGAAGTTATAATGCCATTGTATAAGGCCTTGATCAGGTCTCATATAGATTATTGTGCACAGATCTTGTCACCTGGTTTTCGTGGTGATGAAGATATGTTGGAAATGGCACAAAGAAGATTCACAAAGGTTGTCAGTGGTGTTTGGAATGTGGAGTATGAGGACAGATTGAGAAAATATAAATTGCAAAGCCTCTTGAGTAGGAGGAATGGGGAGGATATGATTGAGACATATAAGCTAGTTAGGAATTGTTATCAGGTTGTCATGGAAGAGATTTTTTCATAGAATAAGAGAGGTCATCGCTGGAAACTATATAAAGAGGGTGTGAGCAGAGGAGTGAGGAGCAGGTTCTTTGCATGGAGAGTGATTGGTGAGTGGAATGCATTGCAAACGATTCAATATGTAGACATATTGAATCATTTTAAAGCACGGTTGGATGAGCATTGTGTGCGGTAGTGTTTACCTCCCACAATGAGTCTCTGACTCCATGGAGTTCGAATGTTAATAATAATAATAGTTTGTTATACTTTTTAGGTTTCTTGTTTCCCAAGTGAATTTATGATCGTTTTTATGCTTGAAAAAAAGTATTAGTAATTTTTAAGTTATATGTAGAAAAATAGTGATTTGATTCTATTTCTGTAGTTCTAAGTACTTGGTTATCAAGTATCTTATTAGCTGTTGTTTAAAACAAAGAAAAATTCTTAGTGAAATGCTTCAACCAGTTAATATACACTTCAACCAGTTAATATGCAGTAAACATGACAATCTTATTGCCAAATGCAAAATATTTTAATATTGTAGACTGATGTACAATCTGATTTGTGATTCTCTTAAGCCAAGCTATTCAGAATAAATTTCATGTTTGCAAAAATTACATACTCTATTATATACTCTTTTTAGGTTTCTTGTTTCCCAAGTGAATTTATGACAATTTTTATGCTTGAAAACAGTAGTTTTCAAATTTTTAGTAGTTTTTAGTTTTCAAATCTTTAGTAATAATTTTATAATAATAATAATAATAATTATTATTATTATTATTATTCAGGCTTCCATGGAATCAAGAGCCTCATCGTGGGAGGTCCTTCCTAAGAAACACAAAGTCTATCATACCACTCCTTGAACTCATTGACCATTCTTGATCTCACTACTCTATCAGCCAATGCATTCCACTGTTCACCCACCCCTCCATGCAAAGAAACCGCTCCTCATCCTCTTGCTCACAGCTTCCTTTCATAACTTCCAGGGATAATTTTTAAGTTATTATAAGTAGAAAAATCTGTAAGTCCATATCCCTGGTATATGTTCACCATTTGTTCCTGTATTTGTACCAAGTGGAAGATTCCATGCTCTGGCATTGAAATCTCTCATTATTAATAAATAACTACATTATAACTTTATTAATTATTAATAGATTTGGGTTTATTTTATTTTTTATTTTTGAATCTGAATAGATGGCATTGTTATCTTCCTTTCTTCTTTCTTCTAGGGCATAGACACCAATATAGTCAGGAAACCATGACTTATTTGTAATCTTCGCTCAAGAATTCTCTTGCTCCAGTATTTATAATATGTGATATTTTTAAAATTTATCTGTGAATAAAAATCATTACTCCTGCTTTTGCTCTTTCTTCCTTTTTGACTCTACTGTAAATATAGATACAATCATGTGTTTCATCTGAACTTTTTGTTTCTCTTATTGCTTTTAATTCGATATTTCCTTCTATTAGAGTTTTATCTAGAATCTTGGTATTTGTGATGAATACTCCTGACATTCCAAGTAGCAACATTCCAGATATTCTTGTTGACTTTCATTATTTTTCCTTTTCTTGTCCTGCTCATATCCATTAATCTGTTCAAGTCATTTTCCAGAGTGACAGTCTACTTACTTGTTTCATGAGACTTTCAAGTAAGAAAAAGATTCAGTTGGGTTGCTTAACAGCCATCACAACCAGTGTTGAGCTATGGAAATTTTAACAAAGGGCTCGCATCGTCGAGAAAAAAAAAAAGCTAACTTAGCCCTTATAATACTTATATTACGACTTTGTAGAGATTCTGACAGATATGATAATTATTCTTGTAGGATATCAATCATTAATGCTAGATCTTTTAAAAATTCCAAATTGAGAAGTTGGTTTAAAAAGTCCTTATATTAATCGTTGATGCAAAATGCTTACATAAAGCTGGGTAATTTCTCCACACAGCAAGATCCGTTCGTAAACTGCAAGCTGCCCATCGTGGTCCAAACACACAGTCAATCTTTAAAATTTCGATACCAAGGTCTTTTGCAATCGTATTTAATTCTCGTTGATTTTTTGGTGATTGATGATAAAAAGCATATAATTTATCCATAAATATTTCAAAATGATTTATTTCTTTAATATTTTTTTATCTATGAGCTATGCAATGAAATCACAATGTTGGGAAATCTTTGTAAAGTTTAATTGCAACACCTGATTTGTCTCCTAACATTACACTAGCTCCATCAGAACAAAATGTAATGAGATGATTTTTTAAATAGTTATCAGAAAATCCATATGAATTTAAAGTAGCAATTATAGTAGCATGTATACTTTCCACAGTGGTATTTTCTAGTTCTATAAGATTATTAAACAAGAAGAACAAGGGGCTCACAAATTTGAGAAAAATTTAACAAAGGGCTCGCTCAAGCCCCTTATAGCTCACCACTGATCACAACCCAGTTTCGTGGTGAGGCTGTGATCTTAGGGTCTACAAACTTGCCCTAAGTCACTCTTCTCCCATTTGTAACTGACCATCTTTCCCACTGGGGTTAGTACCTAATCTTCCACTTGGTTGCTCAGGTTGCAGGGTTCACCACATTGAGGTGAGAGCTGAATTGGGGAGGAGAGGCTAGCTGATCCTACTTGGATCATATATTGTGTATCCATCCCCTTTGAACTCTGATATTAATTATGTCATATATGCTCTGTTACATATGCCTACAACTGCAAGAAATTATGTGTGATGATTTTGCTTATTTAGAGACACTTTTATTTATTTTTTTTTTGTTTAACTCTTTCTGCAAATAGTAGGGAGGAGATAATTGTTTTTCCATTTATTTACTTTTTTACAGCTTGTGGAGGAAATCATTTTGGAGCAGATTGTTCCAAGCTTTGCTCTCCTCCACAAAACAACAGTAACATGGATGATGGATGTGCTTTTCATCTTTTCTGTAAACCTGACCCTTATGGATGTTCTTGTGCTCCTGGTTTCCAAGGACCAAAATGCATGGACAGTACGTAAGGATAAAAAAATAATGAATATCATTTATAATATATACTAAATTTAGAAATTAAATAAAATTTAATCAACTCCCATTATAAAAGGAGAACATTATTACTTATTATTATTATTATTGTGATAATGTGTTAGTGTGTGAGTAATTGTACTTTCATTACTTTCCATGAAAAGATATCTGTGTGCAAATCTCTATCTGTGAGGGAATAATTTTATTAGGTTATTCTCCAGGTAAGACTAAATTAGACAGTTTTTGATGGCAGGCTTTCCAAGCTTTTTTAAGTTGCAAGACAGATTTTCAACTCATGAGAAAAGGCAGGCCAATCTATAAGCACACACACATTTCTACAGATATATAGAGATTTGCACACAGTGCCAAAAGGGTCGGTTGTTCAGTGCCAAAGTAGACAAAATTGGTTCCATCAGCAGGAAAGGTCATGGCATCAGTGTTTTGGGATGCTAAAGGAATTTTGTTTATTAATTATCTTGAAAAGGGCAAAACAATAACTGGGGAATAGGGGTGGATGTTCCAACAAGTCATAGTGCAGATCCCTTAATTTTTCCAATGCCAAAACACTTTTGTGGGCAGGTGCATTGTCCTGATGGAAGATGATTTTTTTTCTTCTGCAAACTGGGTCTTTTGTCATGAATTTTTTTGTCTAGTCTGCCATTAAAAGATTGGAATAATATTCTCCAGTTATTGTTTTGCCCTTTTCAAGATAATTAATAAACAAAATTCCTTTAGCATCCCAAAACACTGATGCCATGACCTTTCCTGCTGATGGAACCGATTTTGTCTTCTTTGGCACTGAACAACCGACTTCTGTCCACTGTTTTGACTGCTGTTTGGATTCTGGTGTGTAATGGTCAATCCTAGTCTCATCCACAGTAATAAATCAATGCACAAAATCAGTTTTATTCTTGTTAAAACGCTCCAAGCACTGTTCAGAGATTTTTATGCAAGTGTGTTTTTGATCTGCTATGAGCAAGCATGGTACCCATCTTGCACAAAGCTTTTTCGTTTGCAATTCTTTATGCAAAATATATCCTATTCATTCTTTCGAAATGCCTATAGTCTCAGCAATTTCACACACTTTGACTTGCTGGTCATCCATTACCAAATCGTGCACTTGATCAATGATTTCTGGTGTTGTTACACTTTTTTTGACATCCTTCACATTGATCATCTTCAAGGCTGGTACAGCCTTGAAGATGATCAATGTGATTCATGTTTAAACTCTGCAGCCCATTTCTTAATTATCAAAAACGAAGGAGAAGAGTGCCCATAACTTTTATGAACTTCAAATGAATTTCTTTTGCTGTTAAACCTTCTTTTACAAAGAATTTTATGAGTGCATCATATTCAATTTTATCCATTTCAAGGGATACAGACAACACTTTTGCTTCAAACAACTGTATAAAACAAACTACTTGTTACAATGACTTGCAATTTCACATGGATGCTTATGACAGATGTACCAACTTGGAAAAAAAAAATCTTGCAGATAGTGTTGCCATCTATGGTCAAGGCAGAGAGCTTTACAGACCACCCTCGTATAGTATGTAAGGATCTTGATTAAATAGAAGATTATTATTATTATTATTTATTATTATTATTCTTGAATGTAACACATGGTTGTAAGTATGCTTTCATGAAAGCTTCCATTCCTTGAGTGTTAAGATGTTTTTTTTGACATTTGAATTAATTTGAAAGTGTATCATTTGGTTCCACTCGTTGACCAAACACATTGATGTAAAAATCACCATTATCTGTTAAATAGCATCTAAATTATAAGCATTCAAAGTTTGAACAAACATCAGTTAACAAGTGACACAAGAACAAATGAAGTCATCATCATAGCAATCATATCAGGATTACCAAAGCTGGAGGAATCATGAAGTGCTGTAAATGCCAGGATGATCTGTTGGGGGAACAAAATCACATAAAATGTAGGAGGTGGCTGAGATCTCTGAACTTTCTCTGTTTAGGCCTTTCCAAAGCTGCATGGCAATGCAAATCAAATGCAAAATGTGATGAGTCAAAGCCTCTCCACAGGAGGGGAAACAAAGTGACACAGCCCTCCTCAGCAGGGGGAAGGGGAACAATAAACACAGCCTTCAACAGCAGGAGGCAAACAGCAACAACAACAACCAGCACAGCTAACAACAGCAAGGGAAATGCAAGATGTAGAGTATAATAACATAAACACAGTTGAGCCCATTTTTACTGTCCATATTGAATTTATTTGAATTTAGACCACACACACACATTACAAAAAATTAATAAATATGAAGACTTGATTAAGCATTAACAGTGATGCTGTAGAAGAACTCCTGCTGACTATTAAGAGAAATTAAAATAACATCAAGGTACTAATGTATAGACAGCACAGTTTAATTCAAGATTTTCTTTCCACTTGATTATAGCTGAAATTAAACTTGCCAAGAAATGATGTTCTTATTTAATCTTTTCTCCAAGTAAAATCAAACAAAGTTTGCACATGAAGTATCTTCACAACTAGGATATAGGAGCTAATGACATTAATTACCTTGGTATCCCATAATGTAAAGCATATTCTCTTTCAGGCCTGTATACCTACAAAGTTTGTTTGCTTACACCTGGAAAAAGATTAAACAAGAATGTAATTTCTTGGAAATTTTAATTAGATTTAGCTGAACTGCCCCAGAAACTGTAAGCCTTAAAACTGCAGAAAGATCTTTTAAACCAACAACAGCATAAACTCCCTATAGATGCCTCTCTAGAAACTATATCATCAGCTGAACATTTAAGAGACATGGTAGCTGAATTAAGCCATAAATTGGCATTCCCATTTGAACCAACAGATATCCAATTTTGTTTATCATTAAAAAAAAAAACACCTGTGCCACAATCTTTTCTCATCATAGTATGACTTTTAAACAGAGCTACAAGAGACAAACTTATAAAATCCCACAGGATAAAATAAAATAACTAAGATTCTGAAAGCAACCCATAACTATACCCTTTCAGCCAGCTGGAGTAGATTGTTTATGTGAGAAGGAAGAGAGTGGACAAAAGAATAGAATGTTGTGAGACCCCAGCATTAGTTGTATAGACAGAAGATAAGGAGCCATCCACCATCACTTGAAGCGAGTGTCTGGCCAGAAAGCTGGCTACCCAATTGCAGAAGTCAGGGGACAGACCAAATGATGGCAGTTTACTTAATAGACCTTTGTGCCAAACTTGGTCAAAATCCTTGGAAATATCAAGAGCAATCACTTGAGATTTGCCAAACCTTTCCATAGTGTTTTGTCTAGAGATGGGTGACATAGGTTAGTAGATCCCCTGTTGCTCAACACTGATGGAATCCATACTTTCAGTCATTTATTAGATGAGTCTTTCAAGTTAGCATAGGAGTTGACACTTGGGCCTTGATTTTAATCTAAATTGGAATAGCCACATAAAGTACATGCACAACAAGCTAGATAATTGCAAGTAAAATATTAATTAAACCACATAAAAACACTAATCAATATGGCATTATGCGAAAACATCTTGAGATACAAAATAACAACATATGCTTTCTGCACAGATTACAAACTAATTTTACACAGATTACATGGTAAAATTGATTTTCTCGGATCAAAGAGAAGATGACAGTGATCAGTGACAGAATCATCATCATCATAGTTTATTCACAATATGATACAATGTGAAAAGGGAAAAAGATTTACATTAAAAATAAAAAAATGCAAATTATGTTCTTCCAAGTCTCTTTATCTTGAGCTAACTGGTAGATGTCAAATGGAGTTTAACAGTTCAGTCTATTGATGGTTTCACATATGAATTGCCAAAATTGTTTGTATGGTCTTCCTTTACTGCAATCACAGTAGAGAAAGACCATGCAATGACAGAATACAAAATATTTAATTAAAATACCTATGCCATTACGCAGTCATGTTAAAATAATTAAATATTTTGTATTCTGTCATTGCATGGTCTTTCTCTACTGTGATTGCAGTAAAGGAAGACCATACAAACAATTTTGGCAATTCATATGTGAAACCATCAATAGACTGAACTGTTAAACTCCATTTGACATCTACCAGTTAGCTCAAGATAAAGAGACTTGGAAGAACATAATTTGCATTTTTTTATTTTTAATGTAAATCTTTTTCCCTTTTCACATTGTATCATATTGTGAATAAACTATGATGATATCAGATAACAAGATTGCATGGAATGCTAGCTATGGAGAGAGAGAGAGAGATTGAAGAAATGTGGATTACAGAGTTTGGTGGATAGGAGGAAAAGAGGTGATATGATAGAGACATTTAAGTTAGTGACAGGATTTTATCAGATTAATCCAGAGGGGATTATAAAAAGGTGAGAGGGGAAGAACAAGAGGTCATTTCTGGAAGTTATGTAAAAGTGTGGTGAAGAGGGGTGTGAGGAGTAGATTTTTTACATGGAGAATTGTCAGTAAATTCAACGCCTTACCAAAGTGTGTTGATAATGCAAGGAGTGTTAAGGATTTTAATATTCTATATGATAAATATGTTGTCAGTTGAATGATCATCCTCTATTGTTCAGTACAAAATGCTGAGAACATTCATATTTGATGATGATATGGCAGAGGCTATGAATTATAGGCTGATATGTGTGTCTGGATTTTTTGTTAATATGTTAGAGAAGAGGACTAAGATTCAGAAAAATTTGTTGATAATGACAGCATTCTTTATGATGGTAAGCATGGGTTTGTTAGGGGGAGAGGTCATGCTTTAGCAATCTACTTACATATTTCAACAATGTGACAAATTCACTGCATAAAGGAGATGCATGTACAGTGGTGTATTTGGATTTTTCAAAAGCCTTTGATAGACTGCCACATTACAATCTGGTAACTAAATTGAAACAGATGGGATTAGACAACATAGTAGTCATTGAATAGCTGATTAACTGTCAGCCAGGTATCAGCAGATTGTGTATGGAAGAGTGATATCCCAAAAGAGGAAGGTCATTAGTGGAGTGCCATAGGTATCTGTTTTGGGGCCATTATTGTTTAACTTGTATGTTAATAACATTGGGATCTACTTAACTGGAGACGTGCAGTTCTTTGCCAACGATGCAAAATTAAGAACAGCTATGAGAAGTAGATGCAGATGTTGTGGCCTTGCAGGAGGATCTGAAAAGATCACATGAGTGGTCAATTAGTGAAGCTATCAGTTTAATGATGCAAAGTGCACGGTCTTGAAATTTGGTTTGCAAGGTTGGGATGCAGAGTATACAGTTAAGGGAGAAATTTTGAAAGCTGTCGAAGAGATGAGTGATTCAGGTGTGATAGTGGACAGAGACTTCAAGTTTATGAGTCACGTTTCTAAAATTGTAAGAACATCACAACAGATTATGGTAATAATGAGGAGGACATTGACATGTAGCAAAGAGGTTATGGTTCTCCTGTATAAGGTTTTGATCAGGCCATGTGGATTACTGTGTGCAGATTTAATCACTTGGTTTTCAAGGAGATGAGGATGAAATGGAGAGGGTCCAGAGAAGGTTTACTAAGTCACTGTTAGGTCTATAGCATGTCAGGTATGAGGAGAGATTGAGGGAATGCAACTTTCAGAGCCTTGTGAATGGAAAGAGGATATGATTGAGACATATAAGTAGGTGAGGGGCTGTTATCAGTTTAATGTGTAGCAGGTTCTTCATAGAGTAGAAGGAGACAAGGGTAGAGCAAAAGGCCATTCCTGGAAGCTGTATAAGGATGGTGTGAGTAAGGAAATGAGAAGCAGGTTCTTTGCATGGAGTTTGATTGTTGAGTGGCATGATTGCTTAAAAGTGTGGTGATACAGAAACTGTGAATGGGTTTAAGGAATGGTTCAATGATCTTTTTTGCATGAGAGAGTATGAACCTCCCCACCATGAGTCCTCTGACTCCATGGAATCACATGGTAATAATAATGATAATAAATATACATGATAATAGTAATTTTTTACCCCTTATTCCCCAGCATTTTTTTTCCATTTTGTTCTGGTAACATTAATATTGACAACCTCAAAGCTTTTGTTAAGCTCGTCTGAAGAGGATATTGGATATACTAGGTGATTTCATGCTTTTGTTTCAGTATCCTCAACACATGGGATGTTAGTATAAATATGCACACACACACACACACACACACACACACACATGCACACGCAGTCGGTATAACTGTATATGAAATGATCAAATGATTTTAATTCAGTATCCACAATGTGTGAGGGTGTTGGTATAACTGTGTATATATATATATATATATATATATATATATATGTAAATAAGTTTTTTTACCTTGGGAATAATGTATATTATAAACTTGGTTATTTTACTCCTAAAATAAGATTGTTGCACCACCTTTAGACTTGAACTACGTTTCAGGCGCAAACTTAACTGTTTGCTTACTTGGGATTAGGAGTAAAATAACCAAGTTTATGAAATTACTTGGTAACCCTAATATATATATATATATATATATATATATATATATACTAGGGGCTACAGTGCCCAACCCCCTGTATTGGGGGTTGGGTGCCGGTTCTCCTTGAATTTTGATGCTCCACACTCAGGGACTACCCTGAGTGTCGAGTCTTCAAAAGGGGGCTCCCCCCCTGGCACCCCCCGAGTTCCGGACTGGTATGGCGGTTCTCTTTGAATTCCGATGACTCGATTTTTGAAGACTCGAAAAGGGGGTTCTGCCCCCCCGGCGCCTATTCCCCCCCCCCCCCCCCCCCAGTTCCAGACTAGTAGGCCGGTTCTTGACTTCTGATGACTCAAAATTTGAAGACTCGAAAGGGGGGGGGCTCCCCCTGATGCCTACGGCAGCCAATCCCCCGAGTTCCGGACTGGTAGGCCGGTTCTCCTTGAATTCTGATGACTCAAATTTTGAAGACTTGACACTCAGGGTAGCCCCTGAGTTTCAAAACGTTTCAAAAAAAGGTGACATACAAACATGACATGAAAAAGGCTTATCATATCATTATCATGTTGAGGTTACGTGATGGCAAGGAGACTGGTCACTCTCTGTATGGATGCCATGTCCAAAAGTCTGTCTTCTCTCACTGTATGTCCCCATCCTTCTGTCTAACCATGAATGATGAACCTTACAAACAATGACAGTGAAACTGCAATCAAAAGGAATCTCTCTGATAAATGAATTCCAATAAAAAAACACACAACACAATCAATTACTTCATACAAATCATGCCAGAATCTCCACATTAAAATCTCACTTTAACATCCAATTCACTAACATCTGCAGCATTAACACTAACATAAACGACATTCACTATCACTTACAGTCATCCAGACCAGACCTTGTACTCTTGACAGAAACCCAAATAGCATCTATACATCCACTACTAATTACCTCTGATGTTCAGATTACACACTACATACCTTCCTTTTGCCAAAAGTTTGGCACCTGTGCTTTTGTAAGATCAGATGCATGCTGGAAAAAGAAAGAGAGACAGAGAGAGAGAAGCTAATTTAAAATCCCCTGATTTCAACCTCCTCTGGATCAAGGTTTCCTTGGCCCATCTAGTAATATTCATGTGCTGCATTTATTGTTCTCCAAGCTCTGACAACTATTCAGACCTCTTCACATTCCTCTCTATGAAACTTTACCATCTACAATCAAACTGTCCAATGACTTGAATGTCCATAATTCCATTTGGTCCCCTTTTTCCAACACCACTGACCAAGTTGGAAGAGAGGCAGAAATCTTTGCCATTAGTAATGACCCGTTGCAAATCACTCATCTATCCACACGAATTCCTGTTAACCCGACTCACTCACTTTGGATCTTTTTTTAACCAGATCTTCCTTCAAATACTCCATAGAAGTCACCTCTGCTCTTGGCAACTCAGACCACAATCTGGTACAACTCTCCTCTTTCAGAGAACACCCTTCGTCAAGATACTTTCTGCTGCATATCCTCTGACACTTCAAATATGTCAAATGGGATGACCCTCAGAACTTCAGCTTCTTTTTTTCTTTGGTCAGATTATTGCTTCAGCTCATCAGACCCTAACACCTGTTCCGAATGAGTTACAGAAATTATCTTCACCTGCATGAAGGCCTTCATTCCCCATTCTACTCAATATCCTTATCTGCTTTTCCAAGTCCCAGTTAAACAGGAATTGTATCAGAGCAGTCAAAGAAAAAAATTCAGCTTACTCTGGAGGAGACTTGCACAAGAATTCTAGCTTCAAACCTTGCCTATACCAAAGCACACAGAAAATGCAAAGCAGTCATCAGCAGATCCAAATCCGATTTCACAAAGGCCAACAGTAGAAAACCTGCCTCCTGTCCAAAGGAAGCCATACCTTCTGGTTCCTTGCTAAGGCTGTTGGGTGCAACGTCTCACTTGCATCTCCTAGCATCATTCTTTTCATTCAACTTCTGCATTGATGATCAAGGGAAATTGTCTCCTACCATACTGGAATCCAAGCACTGTATGCTTCCTGTAGTTTTTCGACAAAAAGACATTGGAAAATTACTAAATAACTTGGACACAAAAAAGTCCCCTGGTTCTGATGGCATCTCTCATTTGGTCCCGCAAACATTGTGCTCCCAAACTAATACCCATTCTATATCATCTCTGCAAACTATTATACATAGTAGGTACTTATTCCAGCTGTGGAGGCCATCTCATATCCAGCCTATTCCAAACAAAGCCATGACTGAAGTCTACCCTCAAACTACCAACCAACTGCCACCACCTTGGTCCTCTCCAAAATAATGGAGAAAGTCAACAATAGCTAACTTTTCCACTACCTAGATGCCCATCAATTAATCAGTGACAATCAGTATAGATTTTGCCATTCCTGATCCACTACTGATTTCTTAGCTTACATTATCCACCACTGGACATGTGGAATGGAGAGGTTAGGCAAAACTTGTTGTGTTGCTCTTGACATTTCCAGAGCTTTTGATCATGTCCAGCATCAAGACCTGTTAAACAAACTGCCACCCTCTGGTCTACTTGCAACTCTTTGTAATTGGGTTACTAGCTTCCTCTCTAGTTGTTCACTATGTGTCGTAGTGGTGAATGGCTTTCTCTCTTCGAGCTTCACCCCCTAGTGCAGGAGTATCTCAGGGCTCTGTCCTATCACCTATCTCTCTTTCTCATACACATAAATGACCTACTCTCAATCACCACTCATTCCATTCACAGCTTTGCAAACAATAGTACCTTTCATTCATCCTGCTCATTTTGACAAACCATGCAGTGTACAGATATCCCGATGCATAAAAGATCATTTACAACTAACGCCTTAAACGCAGATCTACATACTATACTTCAATGGGGCAAGGGCAATCAGGTCCTGGTCAGTTCTACCAAAACACAGTCTTGCCTCTTTGCTCACAAAGAAATCTCAGCTCGCATTCTCTAACCCTCAGTAACACACAGATCACCAGATGAGACCAGATTTCCCCTCTCTGTTTGGACTAACATTCACCTCCAGCCTCTCCTGAAACAAACACATCTCAACAATAGCTTTTTTAACATTCATAAAACTAGGCATTCTCTTATGTTCAAGATGCTATTTTGCATCAGAGCAACTCTTGACAATATACAAATCCCAAATCTGCCCATGCTTAGAAAACTTCTCACATGTGAAGAACTTAAAACTTCTCTAAAATTCTTCACACTGTCCAGGAAAGAGCCATTTGGCTCATAGATGATCCTTCTCTTACAAGTTACCTTTAATCTCTATCTGACAAACACAGTGTTTCAGCTCTTTGTCTATTCTGTATGTTCTTCAATGGTCATTGCTCCACTGAACAACTGTGCAAGTGCGAACACACTGAACCTGCTTTTCTTCCTCTTTCATTCCATCTACCTCTGTCTTCTGGAACAGTCTACTGCCAGAAGTATTTCCAAACAGCTACAACCTATAACTCTTCAGAAAAATGTGAATAAACTTCTGACTCCTCAACTGTATGCACCCCAGACATAGCTCTGATGTGCTTATAGGTCCTTCAACCTCTCATGCATGGAATGAATATAAATATATAAAAAAAAGTGGAAGTATTTGTAGAAAGATGCAAGTAGCAGAAACTGAATACTGTCTGGTGATGATGATTTATGGTTTTAATGGTGCAACAACAGCAAAGGTCATCCTGTGCCATATCAAAGGTTATAACAGTACACAAAGTAAGACAATTACAAACATCCATATCCACAGTGGGATTCGAACCCATGACTTGTTGGTTGGAGAGCATGTATGCTAAACATTTGGCCAACTGGGCCTGCACCCTCTGTGAAAGCGAGTTGTTAGGATCTCTTAAGGTCACTACCCCAGATATGGAAACAATATTAAATGGTAAGACAGATTTGTATAAAGTTATTTCTGTAATCCCATAAACTTTTCAGTCTGTAATTGTAGGGAGCATTCCACAGGCCACTCACTATCTTGGTCACTTGCCTCTGAATCCTCTTCACCATTTCCTCATTTCCAAGAATCTTAAGTGACCTGACTTGTGCATGTATATCATTTTAAAACTTGGAATTCTAATAATGGATGCCCTGTATGTCCATCATCAGCATTCACTTAAAAGTTTTAAAAGAAGGTGTTATCATTTGTAAACATTAGCATTTTCTAATTGAGAATATTGATTTGTTGGAATTATGATTTTACTGGTTATGTAAGCTTTAATAATATGCTGAATTTTGGTATCACTATTATTATTTTTTTTATAGATTGTGAGCCTGGTATGTATGGAGCAGATTGCAAACAACCTTGCCATTGTGCTAATGGAAATAAAGCTTGCAATAGAATTACTGGTGAATGTAACAGAGGATGTGAAAATAGATGGAGAGGAGCATCCTGCCAAATATATGTTGAGTATTTTTTACTTAATTGAACTGTTAAGATTATATTATATTATTATACCTGTAAGAAGTTTCTTTTATATTTTCATTTATTTAATTTTTCTTTTCTGCTAGATCATAATGCAAATAATACTTTACAAGAAATTATTTTCTTGTATTTTATACTTTTACCCAAGAGAAAGAAAATAAAAATTTTTATGTATTGATTATATACAATGTTTTCATGACTAGATATATTCATTCAAATCATGCAGCACAGCACACTCCTTTTAGATGTATTTATTACTATGCATTAATTACCGCAAAAATATAGAAATACCCACATACCGAAGAAACTATCATTATTATTATCAGACCTCCATGGAGTCAAAAGACACATCACAGAAGATATACACTCTCACATAAGAAGATCATTAAGCTATGCCTTGAACCTATTCACAGTTTACACACTCACCACACTCTTAGCCAATGCATTCCATTCATTGATCACTCGACATGCAAAGAATCTTCTCCTCACTCCCTTGCTCACACACACTCCTTATGCAGATTTCAGAGATGGATTCTTATTTTGCCCTTGTCTCCTCTGCTGTATGAATAATCTCCACATTAATCTGGTAATAATTCCTCAGCAACTTATACATATCATATCAATCATATCGTCCTCTCCTTCTTTTCCCAAGGCTGTGCAATTTGCGTTCCCTTACTCTGTCCTCATATTCCCACATTCTAGAATTGAAATAAATTTAGTAAACCTTGTTTTGGATCTCTCTTTTGCACGTGCATACCATCCATCTGCATTCACCAGAGTTATTCTTTCATACTCATTGTTTCTTTTACTTGCAGCATTATGATATAATTCTTTTTTGGGTAGTCTTTAGCTTAAAGATCCAGCTCCTATTAATAATCAGACAGTTTTCCATACAATAATAGTTAACACTTAGTGTTGTAACTCCTTATAATTTTCATAAATTCAAATTTATATTGTGCTACTGTGAAGTGGCTTTATTAGCTAAAAATTTTAATAAATTCTATCTCATGTCATGAAGTATCAGGTGTACCAGGAAGTTTTGTATGCGGGTGCAGTACCTCGTAAGAGGAAAGTCACTAGTGGTCTATTTTGGGGCCATTATTAATTAACTTGTGTATTAATAATATTGGGATGGATGTAACTGAAGATATAACAGGTGTTGGTAGATGATGTAAAACTGGTGGAGTAATGAGGAATCAAGTAGATATTATGGCTTTCAGGAAGGCCATAATATCAATCTCTTACAGAAAGACTGTAATAGATTGTATGAATGGGTAAGCATGTGTGTGTGTGTGCCTTTGCAACACTTTAATGTTGCAAAGTGTAAGGTTCTGAAATTTGATAGTCAACATTGGGAAGTAAAGTATACACTTGGGGAAGAAATTTTGTAGGTAGTTGTGGAGACAGGGAGATCTGAGAGTGATGATCGACAAGGATCCGAATTTCGAAGGTCACATTGTACATGCTGTGAAGTCATTACATCAGATTATGGCAATGATGTGGAAGACAATGTAAAGAAATAAAGAGGTTATAGTTTCATTGTGTAAGGCCTTGATCAGGCCTGATATAAACAGATTTGGTTTTCTAATTTTCATGGTGATGAGGATATATTAGAATGGTCCAGATAATACTGACTAATGTGTTAACTGTTCTTTGGAATGTCAGATATTATTGTAGAAGAAATTTTTCATAGAATGGGAGAGGCATGTAGAAGAATGGGTCATCACTAAACTGTCTAAGGAGGGTTTAAGCATAGACACGATTAGCAGGTTCTTTGAATATGAATACTTGAAGGAGTTTAAAGCACAGTTTGATGGGCTTTGTGTGTAAGAGTGTGTGTGTGTGCCTCCCACAAGTCTTTTGATTCCATTGGGGTCTGGTGTTAATGATAATAATAATAATATCATTTTTCTTTCCATCCACATATATTCTATCTTATTATCAGAAATATTACTATATAAATTTTTAAAGTGAAGTTTGAAATGTTTATAGCCTTCATTAAAAGACTTTTGGACCTCTCTTCCTCATTTGCATTTTATTCTTATGTTTTTTGTTCAATAGGGTGTTGATATCGATACTTTTTAAATAATCTCCTTGATAACTTTTATATGATCTTTAGATGTTTTTAGAATATAGAATTTAGTAATTTTTTATAGTGTGTTGACTGTACTTTCATTTATTTGAGAAAAAAAAAAGTTTAAAAACTTTCTAAAAATTAATCATTGTTGAAAAGTCAAAAACTTCACTCTTTATCATAAACTCATCCTATCAACTATGAACAGTTTTCTCTTCTTGCATTAATTACAGTTGCCTATTTTTAACTGCAAATGTTGCCTATAGTGGACCATTCTCAGCTCTATGGGTTATGAAGACTGGCTGAGTAGTAAAAAAGAGGCGGGCATGCTTGAAAGATGTAAGTTATTAAAGGGATTTTATAAGATTAATACCAAAATATTTTTTCAGTACATAGAAAGAGGGAGAGGACAAGGGATCACTTCTGGAAATTGTGTAAGAGTGGGTTATCGAGGATGTTTAGACTAGATTTTTTGCTTACAGAGTGGTGAATTGATGGAGTTGCCAAAGGTGGTGATGAGAGCTTCTTTAGTGAATAAGTGCCTGGAAAAGTCTAATAGGTATTATGTGAATAATGGTTAGTTTTGGGCTTTCCTTGTTAAGCCTTTGACTGGATGGAGATGCCAAGAAAACAATAAAAAAATATTTTTCTCTTTAAAAATCCAGAAATCATGTTAGTCGTAAGTGCCTAAACTTTTACTTCATTTACTGTTATATATTCTGAGCTAATCTGAATTTCTAAGTATTTAAACTTCATCACTTGTTTTATTATTTTTCCATTTATTTCTAACTTCTGTTTATTTCTGGTTGATTGTGTACTAATTACAAGCATTTTGGTTTTCTGTTGATTTTTCTATATATTTTTCTGTAATCTGTTGAAAAGTGAATACTTCTCTTTGTAAATTACTTCTGTGTCTGCTACCATTATGTCATCAGCATAGTAGATCAAATTTTCTATATTATTATTAATTTTTGTATCCTTTTACTTATCTTTCAGTTCTGTCATTATTTCATCTAATTAAATAATGAATTGTAGCAGACTTACTGAATAACTAATTCTATTTTCATTTTTATTTTATTTTTTTGTGTTTAATTATTGTAATCCCTTATTATATATTAATTATTTGCTAAATATCATTGATAAGCTTTCATATTTGTGATTTAATTTTTCTTTCTCTAGTATATTAAAAATATTTTGGAATTTAATACCATCAAATGCCTCTATATAATCGCCAAAACATATAGAAACTGGAGTTTTATACTCTATTGATTTTTCTATGGTTTTGTTTTACTGCAAATATCACATCTCAGCATGATCTTCTAGAGCAAAAACTTTGTTTATCATATAATTCATAATTTTTTAAGTAAGTTTTGACAGATTTTCAAGTTAGTTGATAATAGATTAATCCCTCTGTAATTATTTGGATCTATTATAATCGTTTTTAAATTGCCACTGTAGTATTCTTCCCAGTTTATCTGGTATTTGTTTTTTTTCTATAGTGCATAAGTGCATTTTTAGTGTTTTCTAAAAGCACTTTTTTTAGTTTAGTTACTTTGAAAGATTATTTCTCTTCCTCCAGATTTTTGCATTTTTATATATTTTGTATATTCCAGCTGTTTTTCTATATTTAACTTCTTTCTCAGAATGTATTCTATTTGTTTGTATTTTAGGGCTGTGTAGCTCTGTTGAAAGGGTGTTTGAATCCATAGCACTAGGCCACCTGAAGAAAGATGCTCTAATTTCAATTCTTGTCATTGACTAGAAAAACTTTTTCTAATCCCTCTTTGGCTGTTTCCTGAGTTTGTCAATCTCTGGCACAGTAAGCTTTTTTCCCTCCTGGAAATTCAGGTTTTTCATCTCATAAACTCAAAGAAATAGACTGTAAAGCACACTATTTTAGACAATAACATATTGTGTTAGGGACCATGAGATGGCAGCATTTGTCTGCCTTGCTCTCCACAATGGATACTGTTTAAAATCAGATAGTTTTGGGCCAGCTATCTCTGATTGGCTAATGGTGGAGTTCAAGTGTTCCTGATGCTCCAAAATTTAGAGATGACTAAAATGGCTTTGCCTGCTCCTATGTGAATAAAAGGCAATAGCAGATTTTTTTTTTTTTTTGTATTTTTGTTATTATTTTTATTTTGGTACTTCATGAAATCCTAATACTCATTGCAAGAAGTTTACCTTAGTTAACATAGTCTATCCTACCACTCTTTAAACTTTTATCTACTGTTTGTACTCTCACTACCCTCTCGGATAATGCATTCCATGCTTTATCACTCTCTAAATGTCTTGCCATTTTACTTACCTACTGCTTCCCTTTGCATCTTCCGTGGATGGCCAATTGTCCATGTTTCTTTGCCTCATTCTGATGCATGAAAAATCTACAGTTGCAATCTGGTATATACCTTTGAATAGCTTAAATGATTTAATCATATATCTCCTTCATCTTCTATTCCACAAACAGTTTGCATGCCCTAAGTCTATTCTAATAAGCAATACTGTATAGCCCTGATATTTTTGTTATCCATCTCTGCACCTTCTTCGTGGATACTTCATTCCCTTTAAATTTAAGTTAAACCAGTAATCTAGATGTGATCTGATCAGTGCTTTGTACAATGGAACCACCATCTAAAGTTTATTAATAGTTGCTAATCAATATCCGGCAGTTTTGTAGCAGTTCTCTAGGCTGTCTTCATAACTTTCATAGTATGTCCTCTGAACTTCAAATTTCTATCTATAATTAACCCAAGATTTCTTGCTCCTCCATTTTTTCCAGTATAACTTCACTAAGTTATTATGAAGCATCCCATCTGAGGATCCCAAGTTTGAAACATCTTACATTTAACTACATTAAGCTGATACCACCTATTTATTTGCCTACTTTAACAGCATATTCACTCAAATTTATCAACACTGTTACTAATAGTCTTCCATACTCCCCATCATTTGAGACAACTGAATATCTCCCTATTGTCTGGTGACAATATCATTGAAATAAAAATAGAACATTAATGGTCTCAGCACTGAACCCTATTATTGAATTCCATTTGTAACCTTCCTATCCATAATAATGCTTCTCCATATACAGCTCTTGTATCTATCAAAAAGCAAGTTACCAATCCACTCCACTAACCTGCTATCCAAACCTGTATGTGTTGCAACTTAAATATCAACTTTTCATGTAGCACCCTTCAAAGATTATTATTATTATGGGTATCTCCATGGAGTCAGTAGACTCATCACGGGAGACCCAAACTATCAAAACAATATCTATCATATCTCTTCTTCTCACTTGTACAGACGAAGAACTCACAACTGAGTCAGGCAATGCATTCCACTCATTCACTACCCTCCAGGTGAAAAACCTTGTTCTCACACCCTTGTTAACCATACTTTTCCTTAATTTCCAGAGATGACCTCTTGTTCTTCCATCACTATTACACAGCTGAAACATTTCTCCTGCATCAATCTTATAAAAACCTTTTAGTAATTTAAATGTTTCTATCATATCCGCTCTTCTCCACCTGTCAACCAACCTCTGCAATCCATCTTTGCAAAATAAAATAATAAAACAAAATAATAAATAAACAAATAATAAAAATTAATAAATAAAATAAAATGTGAGCATATGCCTTATTCTCATCCACTACTCTTGTTATCCTGTTATAAAAGGCAACCAGATTACTCAAACAAAAGTGTCCCTTAACAAAGCCATTCTGACCTGCCTAAATAATAATAATATTGCCCTCACTGCTTTGTTTTATATATGAGTTCTTTTGTTGTCATCACATTCCAGATGTGTACCCTCAAGGGATGTATGGTATACTATGATAGCAATACATGAAAAGTATACATTATTGCCTTCCTATCTACAGTTTTCATCCAAATTAGTGTGTTATTGCTAGGATTCCAATATTGTCAGTTCTTGTATTTTAGTCTTCTAAGGCACTTTCCACTGCATTAATCCGCTTACTACTTGGCCTTCCTCTGGATGTTTTTCCTGTCATGTTAATGTTTTTTGCAATCTTTCTTCTATGTTCTGTGTAAGCGACCACACTATCTGACATTATCCTGTCTACCTACTCCTGAATGCTAAGAATATCACATTTCTTCTTAATATCTTCATTTTTAGTACGATTCTTCCATGATGGCATCTGTTTACTTCCCTAATTTTTCTCAGAACTTATCTGTATTCTCCAGTTTTGAGCAATTGTTTACTTCTTTCTCAGCTCCATAAGTTATAACTAGGCTTGCACACTGCCTTGTTTACTACTACTGTTATTATTACTATTATTATTATTACTACTCCAAGACCTCAAGAAGTCAAAGAATCATCTGGGAGGTCCTTTTATCACACACGCAGCTCATCATACTGTGTCTTAAACACACTCAAACTCCTTGCAGACACCACACTCTCAGGCAAGGTATTCCAATCATTTACAACTCTACACGAAAAAAAACTGCCTCTCACTCCCCTACTCTCACCCTCTTTATACAGTTTCCAGGGATGACCTCTGGTTCTCCCTTGATTGAAAATCAGGATTTCTCCCAAGATTGAAAATCTGAACTAATTTACTGTTAGTTCAGTGTTCTGAATAATTTCTCTCGTATTTGATGTAAATTTATTCAGTTGACTCCTCACCATACCAGATTTGCTACTTCTGTTATCTATTTTCATATTTTGTGTTTATTGGTATGTTTTAGAAAAGTTAATTTGAGTCTATTAGCAGTTAATGGATTTTTTGCCAGCCTTGTTCACTGAGTGGTCAACATATCTGCTCTCCAGCCAAAAGCTTGCAAGTTCAAATCCTGCTGTGGATTTGAACAATCACAAACATCCATGCAGATGTTTGTTGATTGTCTGTGAAAATGATGATGTAGATGATGATAATGGTAGTTACGGATTATAGTTTTGGATTGAGTGGTGGAGACAGAGAGAGTTGTAGAGTAGGTGCCCTCGGTCAATGAGCCTTTGAACTCTCTGGAGGTGTCACGTAATAATAATATCTTCACTAAAAATTATGTCTAAATAGCTGAAGTGTTTCACTTGTACTATAGGTTCATATTTCAAAATGCTGTTAAAGTTTCTTAAGTTCCTACCTATTTTTCATAGTTGTTCTTTTTCTTGCTGATTTTCATTCCTATTTGTTATTCCGTTTAGATAAAAAATCAAATTCTGAAGATTTGCACTGGATTTGTTTAAAAGGATAACATCTGTCTATAGCAAAGAGCTGAAATTAACATCTTCAATTTGATAACAGGTTTAATACCACTTTTCTTCATAATGTGATTCATGTAGGTGATGAATAAGTGGAGATAGTGTGCATGTAAGCCATTGTCTTATAACCTGATTTTCATTAAACCATCTTCATATGCTTCTGATGATGTACAACTTAAAGTAAGAAGCTAGTTGTAAGTCAGCAGTAAGGAGATGCTGACTTCTAACTGTTGACTTACAACTTAGATATAGAGTGTATCATTAAGTAAAATGTCTCCCACTTACACTATATAACGGTAGTGTTTTGAATAGTTTTCCTCTTCGCACCTTGTCAGTATTCCTTTTCCCGATCTACAAAACTTAAAGACAGATTCATGTTTAATTCCAATGCTTTTTTAACTATCTGTCTAATTTGAAAACCTATTCATGACAATCCCTGTTTGGTGCGAACCAAGCATATACTTTTCCAAGTTATTTTTCAATACTTTTTCTTAACCTCTTCTTAAGTATACTTCTATAAATCTTACTTGGAGCACTCAGCAGGGAAATTCATCTTTAATCTGACATTCAGTTTTATTTCCCCCTTTTCATAAGTACACTATTTGATAAAAAAAAATATCCAGATACTGCTTATCCCAACTCTCACTCTAGTATGAAAGTCATTAATATGGATACATTTTGGAAAATTATGGAGACAACAAAACTACCGTGTTTGAGTAAAACTTTAGTTTAATATAAACCAAAATCCACACTCGACGTTTCAACCTTTATATCAAGGTCAACTTCTTGAGCATATATACTATATACAGAGAAACATGTAGATTGTAGTGAAGCTTGTTTCTCTGTATATAGTATATGTGCTCCAGAAGATGACCTTAATATAAAGGTCAAAATGTCGAGTGTGGAGTTTGGTTTATATTAAACTAAAGTTTTACTCAAACACGGTATTTGTCTCCATAATTTTCCAAAATGTATTCGGATCACCATGTAAACCTAAAAGAAAGGATTCATTAATATGGAGTTGGTCCACCTTTGCTGCTATAACAGTTTTTCAATCTTCTATGAAGGCTTTTCACTAGATTTTGGTATGCTGCTGCAGAAATTCCTTCCATTCTTCCAGAAGAGTATTAATGAGGTTGATCACTTGATTGATTTGGCTTGGCTTGCAGTCAAGTTGAAATCAGGACTCTGTATAGGCCAGTTGAGTTCTTCAACATTCATATCATCAAACCATTCCTCCACAAATCTCACTTTGTAGACAGGGCTTTCACTGAACTGTTGCCATAAAAACTGGAAGCACAGATTTGTCTAGAACATCATTATAGGCCACAGTGTTAAGATATCCCATCACTACAGCTGTGGACTCAGCCTGAACCTTAAAAATACAGCCCCAGACCATGATGTCTCTTCCACCAAACATCACAGTTGGCACAATACATTTGGGTAGGTAGCATTCTCCTGGTATCCACCAGACCTGGGCTCATCTATCAGATTGCCAGATGGCAAAGTGTGATTCATCACTCCAGAGAATGCATTTCCACTGCTCCAGAATTCAATGGCAGTGAGTTTTATACTCCTCAACCCAATGCTTGGCATTTCCCATTTGATGTTAGGATTGTGTTTGGCTGCTCAGCCATGGACACCCATGCTCTTCAGCTCCTGATAAACAGTTGTCTCTGCAAGCAATGCTGGCATTGCTTGCAGAGGAATTTTGGAACTTTGTAAGGAGTGTTTCAATTGAGGACAATTTTTTTTTTTTGTGCCACTTGCTTCAGTACTCAGCAATCCAACTCTGTGATTTTATATGGCCTATCAGGCCACAATTGTGCTGTTGATCCTCCTAGGCATTTCCACTTCACAATAACATCACTAACAGTTGATCAGGACAGCTGCACCAGGGCAAAATTTTCTAAATTCTAAATTCTTAATTTATCATATTATATTATTATTATTATGTAACACCTCCAGGGAGTCCAAAAACTCATTGAGGGAGGGCATCTGCTCTACAACTCTCCGTCTCAACCAACCACAACTACCTTCATCATCCACACCAACGCCATCTACCGCCGACCACCACTAGTACTTTCACAGACAATCGCAAACATCGATTCCCACAGTGGGATTTGAACCCACAGCCCTTTGGCTGGAGGGCAGATACGCTAACCACTCAGCCAACCAGGCTGTCATTTAGAATTTAGAATTCTTCTAAATTATATATATTTTCCAGTCTATCGAAATATCCTCTCCTGTCTCCTACCTCACACCATATACTCTAAAAAGCCGTTAGTGTCATTTTCCCTCTGATTTTCTATCCTCCTGAGTGGCCATAATTTATCTCTTATCATAATCAACACCCCATTTATTTCCCTATAATGCATTACCCTTCAATTTCTTCCCTGTCAGGACATCCTGCTCTGTCAACCATGTTTCATTGATACCAACAATCTTCAGAGACAGTGAATCAATCAATCACTGCCATCAGCTCATTCCATTTATTTCTAATGCTCCTGGAATTTGTATCTTCCTCTGTTGATTACCAGTCAGTGACATGGTTCAATAACGGTACACTGGAACTTATGGATGATTCACCTCTTGACCCAGAATGATACTGACTGATTTTGTACCTTGTATACAGTCATATTTATGAATTCAGGTTTGCTGCTTTCTGGATTTTCTCATAACAAACATGCCATTCTAGCAACAGATCAAAATGTCCCACCACAACTCTCACATGACATCAACCACTGCTTTTTATTTATCTTGGTATTAAATTTATGAACATCATCAAATTTTGTGAATCATACTAAGAATTTGTCTTTAACTTTTCAAATATTAGAAATTATAAAATCAGTAATTGAATCCAATTCACCCAGTGTAAACATTATTAAAATTTATTTAAAATGTTATAAATAATAAAACCTACTGACATATACATTAATGGTTTTATGGTTTATCAAAAGATCTTAGAGTGGCCAGATTTTAGCATGCTATAAAAACATTTTCAGGCTGCCTAAAATGAACATAAAAGCTACAAGCAACCCATGGTTTTGCAAACTGTCAGTCTGAATAATTAATTGCAAAAGCTTTTCTCTATTTTGAATTATTAAGACTCTCTATGGTACAACTGTCAGAACTTGCAAGTATATTGAGAAGGAAGCCAGATTCCATTATTTTTCTGTGAGATATTCATTGAACATGATACTATCCAAATTTAATTACAATGAAACAATTTATGTTTGGAGGCTAATACACAACTCTATTGATATATAGTTATAATAATAATAATTATTATTATTATGATTCAAGTCTCCATGGAGTCAGAAGGACTCATCGTGGGAGGTCCTTCCTAGGAAACACAAAGTCTATCACACCACTCCTTGAACTTTTTTATTGACCATTCGTACTCTCACCACTCTATCAGGTAATGCATTCCATGGTTCAACTGCCCTCTATGCAAAGAAACAACTCATTACCCTCTTGCTCACAGCTTCCTTTCATAAATTACTTTAATTAAGTTTACTATATGCTTTAATGCCAGTAAGCTGCCAAACAGACAATGATAGATTGTTGGAAGTTTTTTTTCACTTGGTTATACTATAAATTAAAGATACCAAGAAATTATGTACTTGGTTTAATCCTTTATCCAAGTGTAAGCAAACAAAGGTTGTGCCTGAAGTATTTTCAGAACTGGGGCAACTCGTGGTAAAGGTAGTATGACTTCACATCACTTGACTTGGTGTCCCATAATGCAAAACACAATTCCTTGAAGGCATGTATAATGCTGTGCATTATGGGAAGGGTCACTACCCCGACCGGTTTCAACCTTTATTGAGGTCTCTTCAGTGGGAACCAGACCCAGAGGTGATGCTAAGGTTGAAGTAATGCAGAAGTGATATTTTCCTATAGCAGTTAGCAAAAGGTATCACACCTTATTATTAAATTACTCTGGATTAGAGAAAGGTTGTTGGAAAAATATGACTTCTGCATTACTCCAACCTTGGTATCACTCTGGGTCTGGCTTCCACTGATGAGACCTCAATAAAGGTCGAAACCGGTCTGGGTAGTGGCTCTCTCCATATTGCATAACATTATACATGTCTGCAAGGAGATGTGCTTTGCATTATGGGATACTAAGACAAGTGATGTGAAGTCATACTACCTTTACCATGAGTTGCCCCAGTCCTGAAAATACTTCAGGTGCAAACTTTGTTTGCTTACACTTGGATAAAGGATTAAACCAAGTACATAATCTTTTGGTAAATTTAATTTTTAGTATAACCAAGTGAAAAAACTTCCAACAACCTTTATCTAATCCAGAGTAATTTAATAATAAGGTGTGGCACCTTTTGGCAACTGGTATAGGAAAATATGACTTCTACATTACTTCAATCTTAGCATCACCCCTGGGTCTGGCTCCCACTGAAGAGACCTCAATGAAGGTCAAAATCAGTTGGTAGTTTGATTCTGGGGGAGCAGAGTTTTTGCTCTCTTAAAATTTCTTCCAGAATTTTGCTCCCGGTTGCCTTCAGAGATCAATTTGAGTCTCCAGGGGAAAGTGTTTTCTGGCATGGCGTGTGTGGGGGCCTTGTCGGTGGATGCTTTTCCCTGGAATATGAGCGGTTGTGCTCAGTGGTAGGGTGAGCCTGTCACTTAGTGGAACCAATGCTGAGTTGGACGATTCTTCGGTCACTTGTTTTGAGTGGTCTGGGGGGGGGGGGGGATCGCCTAATTTTTAGAAAGGCCCTTTACTTAAACAAAGATTGAAACTGGTCTGGATAGTGACCCTTTCCATAATGCATAGCATTATACATGTCTGCAAGGAGATGTTCTTTGCATTATAGGATACTAAGGCAAGTGATGTGAAGTCATACCACCTTTACCATGAGTTGCCCCCAGTCCTGAAAATACTCCAGGTGCAAACGTTGTTTGCTTACACTTGGATAAAGGATTAAACGAAGTGTATAATTTCTTGGCATCTTTAATTTATAGACAATTGACAGGAACAACACATACATAAGAGTGGTCCATACTTACAGAATAGTTAATGCCAATCATTACATAGTAATAGCACATTTCAAGCCAAGACTTTCTGTCGAATAGAGATATGTTAAAAGAAATTCAAATACTAATCAATATAACATCAAACACTGTGATGATGTAAACATACAAAGACAATAGGCAGTAAAGATAAAGCCGGAAATACACTTATTCAGTCATGTTATACCTGAAAGAATCACATAATACAAATGGACTAAAATTAAAAAAATAGTATTACTTATTGTGCAGTAGAAATCCTTCAGTTCACAAGCAGAAAGAAAAACAAATGGTTCAGAAATCTATGTAAAGAGGCTATAAAGAAATGTAAAAACATTAAATTAATTTTTCCAGAGGACACATCACCAGAAAATACTGAAACTATAAGCACTGCAGAAAGTTAACTAGGCTTGCAGAGAAATAAAATTAATTTAAGCAATTGAAGATAATACAAATAACTCAAAGAGCTTTTTCAGATGCAGTGGAATACTTCTTAAGAAAAATTATATAAATTGCAAACTGGAATTCTGACTAACACACCAAAGAGATTTAATTACCCAAGAAAAAGAAATTGTTAAAAAATATTCCGGCAATATTTTTAGGGACTACTTAACAAATCATCACCACCACCAGAAGAAAACTTTACACCAGAGGTAAAATGTTGAGAAAAAAATGTTGAAGAGCCCACGATTGAAGAACTATTTCAGACTGAAGTTGAGAATATTTTTAAAGTACTAAAATTAATAGTAAAAAATAATGGTATTCAAAGAGAAGTACTGAGAAAAAATTTTGGACTGTCTTATAATCAAAACACTGAACTGTGTGAATGAGGACATAATGAGGAGCTATGAAGCCTGTTTAAAAGACTAAACTAGTGGTTTGGTCATGTTGAAAGAGCAGATGACTGGTTAATCAAACAAAATAAAATTGACAAGAAAAGACCCTCAGGAAGACACTGGATGCAGCTATGTGTGTGTGTGTGTGAGAGAGAGAGAGAGCTGATGGAGAAACCTAGTGATGACTGAATTAAACCTGAATGGTCCATTAAGCTGTTGAGGTGAAGGTATGTTTTAATACTAGTATTGTCATTCCCAAGAACATATATATCAGCACTATGTCTGTATTTTGGAACATTAGGTACAAATAGCAAAAATTCAATTCATGTTTTTAGCTTTTATTCTATCTTATTGTCATGTTGTGTGGTTGATCCTTCTATAAGCATTAAGAAAAGAAAAGAAATTACATGAATTTGATAGATGGAAGGACTTATATATATGCCTGATGTACTTGTATGGATTTAGATTAATTGTCTGGAGAAGCTGTTGTTAGTGAGCATGTGGAAGAGCAAAGGCAGGGAAACTAGAGCTATTGGAAAGTGTACAGGCATCCTTTCAGCAAGTCAATGTGAGAATTACAAAAAATGCTGAATTTAATTTCTTAGATAATAAATTAATGAAGATAATAATAATAACAAAAAATCAAGAAGTTTTGACTTAAAACCTATTGAAAACAAGAAGAAGGATTACGAAGAAAAACTCAATCAAAAACTAGACTTAATAAATATATTTGAAGAAGAAAACATAAATAAAATAAGCAGAAACCTAACGGAAGTAATAATCTCAGCAGCCAATGAACCATAAACTTTCAGAGGAAACTTTACAACTACTAAAAAAGAGACGAAATACTGTATGAAACAAGACAAAAACTTAATTTCTAAAATAGAATATGCAGAACTATGCAAAACAATAAGGAAAAAGATGAGAAATGAAATAAGATCTTATAACACTAAAAAAATAAAAGAATCAATTGAAAACGATAAAAATATGAAAATACTAAGAAAACATTTATCAATTGGCAAAAGTCAAATAACTGCAATAAAAGACAAGAATGGAACTATAATAAGGAACCAAAAACAAATATTAAGCAGTCTAGAAGAATTTTATAAAGAACTCTATAGTGATCCCTCAATAGATAAATCAAATATTATTATTATTAAACAAGACCTCATGGAGTCAAAGACTCATCTAGGAGGTCCTTTTATCTCACACACATCTCATCATACCGCGTCTTAAACACATTCAAACTCCTTGCAGACACCACACTCTCAGGCAAGGCATTCCAATCACTCACAACTCTGCACGGAAAAAACCTGCCTCTCACTCCCCTACTCACACCCTCTTTATACAGTTTCCAGGGATGACCTCTGGTTCTCCCCTGATCTCCCACTATTCTCTGTAGAACTTCTCCACCATTGATCCTATAACAACCCCTTACCAACTTGTAGGTCTCTATCATATCTCCCCCTCTTCCTTCTCTCCACTAGACTCTGCAAATTACATCTTTTCAATCTTTCCTCATACTTGACATTCCAGAGGTCAGAAACTACCTTAGTCAGTCACCTTTGGATCCTTTCCAACATCTCTTCATCCTTCTGAAAACCAGGTGACCAAATCTGGGCACAATAGTCCATGTGTGGCCTAATCAAAGTCTTATACAGTGGAACAAGAATCTCCCTACTTCTACACGTCAGTGTCCTCCGCATCATTCCCAGAAGTCTTTGTGTTGTCTTCACAATTTTGGCGATGTGCCCTCTAAATTTTAGATCCTTATCCACTATCACCTCCAGATCTCTTATTTCCTCTACTTCCAACAATATATTCTCACCAAGCATAAATTTTGCATCCCATCTCTGTTTTCCAAACTTTAAAACCTTGCGATGGAGAAGAGTTATATAAATAACTCTTCTCCATCGCATATAAATTCATCCCCCCCCCATTCACTTCAGATGAAATAAAATAAGCATTAAAACAAATGAAAAATGTCCTGGTGAAGACCAAATTCACACAGAATTATTTAAATGGGGAGGAAATATGTTGATTGGATTTTAATGGTATAGATGCGAACACAGATTGATAAGAAAATAACTATTTATTAACTTAAATGCTAATATTTCACTGGTATTATATCCAGCATCTTCAGAGCACACAAACAAAGTTTGTTACAGTAGCGAGACAAATGCAATCTGGTGTAACAGTGGGACTAGTATAAGTAATAATCACGTGCAACACAAATACTAAAGTCCTAATTAAGTGCCATTTAAGTTTAAAAACAGTAGTCCAAAGTTTTGAAAAAAAAAAAAAAAAAAAAACAGATATTAATTTGGTCTTAGGATGACTGTCTCCCAAATCTTTGGTAGATTTATACAGCCATACTTGTTGAGGTTTGGAGTATGTTTCAAGGCTTCTGTTGATTCCAGGAACAATCTCTCTGACTTGTAAAGGCTGGAATCAACAGATGCCTTGAAACATACTCCAAACCTCAACAAGTATTGCTGTATAAATCTACCAAAGATTTGGGAGACAGTCATCCTAAGACCAAATTAATATCTGTTTTTTTTTCCAAACTTTGGACTACTAATTTTCAAAACTTTGGGCTACTATTTTTCAAAACTTTGGACAACTTTTTTTTTTTTTTTTAAACTTAGATGCTGCCTAATTAGGACTTTAGTATTTATGTTGCACGCTATTATTACTTATACTATTCCCACTGTTACACCGGAGTGCAGTTGTCTCGCTACTGTAACAAACTTTGTTTGTGTGCTCTGAAGATGCTGGATATAATACAAGAGAAATATTAGCATTTAAGTTAATAAATAGTTATTTTCTTATCAATCTGTGTTCTCATCTATACCGTTAAAATCCAATTGACATATGCGACGAACACATAAGCCTTTCTACACGGGGAGGAAATAATATCATTCACCATGTCACAAACTTACTAAATCTATGCCTAGAAGAGGGGAAAATATCAGAAAACTGGAAAAATGCTACTCTGATACTGTTATTTAAAAAAGGGGACAAAGAAGTAGTAAAGAACTATAGACCAATTAGTATTCTCTCCAATCTGTAAAAAATTCTCACAAAAGTAATAACAAACAGGTTAATCCCTCTTCTAGACTCAAATCAACCAGTAGAACAAGCAGGATTTTGTAAAGGCTTTAACACAATTGATCATATTCATGCAGTAAAACAAATAATAGAAAAAGCAGAAGAAAACCAATTGCCTCTCTGTTTAGCCTTTATTGATTATGAAAGAGCATTCAATTCCATCAAAACTAATGCAATAATCAAAGCACTCCAGAATCAGGGAGTTCCTGGAGAATATATGGACCTCCTCCAGGAAATATACCATACTACAACAATCTAACTTCACACAAGTAGCAATAAAATATCAATTGAAAAAGGTGTCCGGCAAGGAGACTCTCTATCACCCAAAATCTTTACAGCAGTCCTTCAAGAAATATTTAATAATGTAAACTGGATAAACCTTGGTATAAAAATTAATAACAGAAACTTAACACACCTAAGATATGCAGATGATATCATAATTTTTGCAAACATTCCAGAAGACCTTAATATAATGATAGAAGACCTATATCATGAAAGCAAAAAAGTCTGTCTAAAAATAAACAGAGAAGAAACTAAAATCATGTTTAATCATTTTGTAACACCAAAAAACAATAATAGAAAACAATTTCTTGGAAAGAGTCTCTTCATATACATACTAGGTCATCTCATTGAACTAAACTGTGGACTCCAAAAGGAAATAAATAGGAGAGATCAACTTGCCTGGGTGCATTCAGAAAATTGAAAAGCATTTTTCAAAACAGTGATGTCCCACCAGTGTAAAAAAACTTGGTCGCTAACAAAAGCACTGGCAAATTAACTAACAACAACTCAAAGAAAAATGGATAAGAAGCCAGACTCACATCACTGACGTCATTCTTCACCATAAGCGACTAAAATGGAAATGGACCGAACATCTATCCAGGAGAGAAGATGAGCAATGGACCATTATACTAACGAACTGGATTCCAGAAGAAGGGAAACGAGGCTGAGGACATCCTAAAAGAAGGTGGAGTGATGAATTGTCAAAATTTGTTGGGAAAAATTGGTCAACCATTGCCAAGAACAGAGAAAGGTGGAAAGAACTGGAGGAGGCCTTCATCCAGCAGTGGACAGAAAATGGCTGAAAAGAAGAAGAAGATAATAAATTTGAATTTATTATCTAAAAAAAAATGTAAAGGTAATCATAGTACCATGAGAATATTGCACTTTATCTATATCTGTCTGTGTTCACTGGGCATCTACAGATGCCATATGGTCACTCTGATGCTCGATGATGTTTCACACTAGGCCTCGCCATGTAGTCTTGTTGTTTGCCCTTCTGGTAGCGTCAACTCTCTGAAGATCAGTCACTCCACACACACATGCCATCCATCCATCTCATTGATGGTCTACCCCTGCCTCTTTTTCCAGGAACTTTACCTTCTATTACTGTTCTGAGAAGTCCTTCTTCCATCCTTTCTATGTGTCCAAAATATTTTAACTTTCTTCTCAATATCCTTAAGGAGCCTTAAAGTTCTACTAATCTTTTCTAACACCTATTCATTTGTATGCCTTTTCAGTGTATGATATCCTCAACAGCCTTCTGTAACACCACATCTCAAAAGCAGATATCCGTTTCTTATCTGACTTCTTTAGGTTCCAAGTCTCGCATCCATAAGTCGCTGTTGGAAAAACAACTGCATCTAAAATCCTAAACTTTGTTCCCATGGAGATAGATCCATCCTTCCAGATTTTAGACAGGTCTCTGACTGTTGTTTTAGCCATTCCTAACCTTTTTCTGACATCTTCTGAACAGCAATTCTTCACATTAATAATGGATCCCAGGTACTCAAACTTGCTGACTTCCTCAATTCTTTCTCCATTAAGATACATTTGTTTCTCAAGAGCTTCTCTGTTTGTTTTTCCTTTGAGAACCATGATCTTTGTCTTGCTAGAATTGAGTTGAAGTCCTCTGTTATTACTGATCTTGTTAACTTTGTCAAGAATTAGTCCTAGTTCTTCCATGTCATTACAAAGGAGTACTGTATCATCAGCGTACCTCAGATTACTGATCAATCTACCTCCTATCGTAATGCCTGTCCTGAGCTCATCCAATGCTTCACACACGATGTCCTCTGCATATATACTAAACAAGTGAGGAGAAATGTTGAAAGTTTATTTTCCACTTGGTTAGAGTATAATAAATTTAGTTTAATCCTTTATCCAAGTGTGAGCAAACAAAGTTTGCGCCTGAAAGTATCTTCAGGACTGGGTTAAGGTGATAAACCTTAAAAAAGTGTCTTTTCACCTTAAAAAAGGTGAAAAAAGTATCTTCAGGACTGGGTTAAGGTTGTATCACCTTAACCCAGTCCTGAAGATACTTTCAGGCGCAAACTTTGTTTGCTCACACTTGGATAAAGGATTAAACTAAATTTATTATAAGTGAGGAGAAAGTAAACATCCTTGTCTAACTCCTTTTCCAACTTGAAGCCAGTCAGTCCATCCAACACCTGTTCTTACTGTGGCTTCTTGCTCCTTATACAAGTTGACTATCAACCTGATAGTGTGTTGAGGAAAACCCATTCTTTTCATTACTTCCCACAGTTTCACATTATCTATATCAATTTTATCTATACCAACAGTTTATTTATTCTAGAAGAATCAGGAATAAGAGGAAAGATTTTTTTTTGCATTGGCTGGTGCAACATGGCCAAAGATTATAGGCATCAATGAGAATTGGTTGCTGGAGGATAATGTAGTTATAGGGATTGAATGTGAGTTATAGTATTTTCAAGGAGGATACAGCAGATAGAATGGGGGAGTATATACTGGTATTGATAGCAGATAGAACTGCAGCCAACAAAAAAAAAGGAAGTTAATGGAAGGATAGAGATGCAGAAGCAGTTTAGTGCATTTGAGGATGTCTGGAATGAAGTAGGATATATTCCAACTTATTACAGTTTCTGTTATAGGTTGGAAAATTATCGCACTGAGCACACGTTGAATAATCATTATAAGAGAATTCAACTATAGGGACATCTACTGGAAGAAGAAAAGATAACATGACAGGAAGAAGTGGAATTTATACCAGTGAAATTTATTTCAAGTAATTAAGAGATAATTACTTGAAACAGCAGGAGATGGAGGAAACTTGTAGTTTGAGATTTCTGGACTTGGTGTAGCATCAGAGGATTTGTCTAGTACTAAGGTAGTCACAGTGCCTTCAATTGTGTGTACAGTCTGGATTTTGGAATTTATCCAAGATGGGATATTCAATTAAGAAGGGGATATATAGAACTACAGGACAAGTTTTTATCAAAACTTAGGTGGTAGTAGCTTTGAAGTAGCAGTGTGGCATAAGAATCTACAATGGATAGATATTAATTGTATTAATTGTTCATGAGAGATGGTAATGAGGGCGTTTGAATAAAAAAGTATTAGAGTGTATTCTCAGAATTAGGAGAATAAATCAGGCAGGAGTTAGATGGATTGATAGTATCATTAAGGAAGAGCTGCAAGAAAAGAAGAAAATAGCATGGAGGTGTGTAAGGAGAGAGAGAGAGAGAGAGGTGATCAATAAGATTATGAGCAGTATAAAGCACAGGGTGACTAGCATGTAAGGAGGACAACATCAGATTATGAGAGGAAATTAACTGAGCAGCCCAAAGAAAATTCCAAGGAGTTCTTTTTCTGTGAGAGTAAATCTGGAATTTACTAGAAGAGTTTTAGAGACTGATGAAGAGGAAATTTTTAACACTTGATTAGAATGAGCACAATAATGGGTCATCCCTGAAAATTAAGATGATAGTGTGTAGTTAGTTAAGACTTCAGGATATTTTTTTTTTTCTTGGAGTAAATAAATGGAATCTGCTGCGAGTACTTTGACAGTGAATGTATTGATGGAGAGATATGATAGTTATTGCTCATCATGTGCTCCAACAATGAGTCTTAAGGCTCCTCGGAAATGTCTATGGTATAACAATAATGATTTAGCCATCAGTATTTCCATAAGGCTAGGCTAGCTCCCACTAATGAGATCTCAGTAAAAGTCAAAACTAATCTGAGTATTGAATCATGGATTCAATACTCAGACCAGTTGGATTAAAACAGGTTTTAATTCATTACGATAACAAATAAGAATGAATGCAGAAAATTGGTAATTTTGTTAAAGTTTCATAGGCGTGGAGAAATTATTATTATTATTAAGAGAGAGAGAGATCTTCAAGAAGTCAGGGACTCATCAAGGGAGGCCATACATCACTTGCACCAACCGTCATATGCTTTCTTGATTAAATTATAGCAAAAATATAACAAATTGCTTTCCTCATTGGCTGTTAGACAGCTACAGTCTGTAGCTATAGTTTGATAGTGTGAAAAAAATATATCCTAAAGTCTTAGCTAACCACACTATCATCTTTCAGGGATGACCCAGATAGCTACAAATCCTACTCTGGCATGGATTTTGTTAATATTTTTAGCAGGAGATGATTTTTATTACCTGTAGTAAACTCACAGTCCCAATATTGGCAACTTATCTAATCTACATCCTACTCACAGTATGTATTATTTGTTTATAACCTCTCATTTGTATGATCATTATAAAATAGAAAATAGTACATACTGTGAGTATGTATTAGGATGTAGATCAGTATTATTACTACGTAGTAATAATACTTTTATTATTAGTATTATTACTAATTGTTATTATTAGATTACTATTATTATTACTTAGTATTATTACTACTTAGTAATAATACTAATCTTCTTCTTCTTCTCTTCAAAGATTAGGCATTTACCTGTTTTGGCTTCACTGGTTTTTCCATCTTGTTGCTGGTCTTCCTCTCTCTCCCCCTCCCCCTTTGATCTATATCTACCCACCTCTTTTGGTAGCCAATATCTTTCCATTCTAAATATATGTTCTTTCCATTTATGTTATACATATCTAGTTCTTTCAAAAGAAGGATTTTGGTATTGCTACCACATGTTTATTAAGATAAATAAAGATAAACAAACCCGACAAGTTTCGTATGTCGTTTGACTTACATCTTCAGGGGTTAAAGGTAACTAAAAGTTTAAACACAAGAAATGAGAAATTACTCAAAATAGTCTATTAGATGTTGTTATGGCAGTCTAACTGTTCATCAAATTAAAAAATCCAAATGCAGAATCGATACATACGTTAATGCATGCTATGTTTGAATAATGCTGGATATTTTCACGTTCTGTTGTTCATATTCACTCTGTCTGAGGTCTGACTTAGGTATATTTTTTATGAATGCTGACCAAACTTGGTGTAGAATTAGGCCCTGGTTTTTGTTGCATTGCGTTGGGATTCTAAGCATATTTGCAGCTTCCTTAAATTTCCTCGTGAAACAGTTTTTTTCAATATAAGACATGTTCTTTTTATGCCAAAGTACATTATGGCCAGTGGAAGTTGTATGGGATGTAGGCCTGATTTGTGTTCTCTCCTTTTTTTTTTTTTTTTTTTTTTTGCACGTCTTTTTGATGTTTGTTCATACAAATTTCTCCTGATCTTCCTGTCTGGCCTATGTAACAGATGAACAGTAAATTTTATAGACACCTGGTTTTTTTAAAGGGTGATGTGGAGGTTTTGGGGGCTGGAGAAATCTTGATATTTTTTCTAGCAGTAGAAAAGCTACTTTAATGTTATGCTTGTATAGTAATTTGGCCAATTTGTCCATAACATTCTTGATGTATGATAGCATAATTGCGTTCTTGAAATCTTGCTTTTGTGAGATGCTTGTAGGAGGTGTGTTGAGGATTTTCTTGATTGTCTTAGGTTCAAAACCATTTTTTTGTGAGGATCTGTGTTAAATATTGTAATTCTTCCTTCCGCTTTTTTTCTGTGCTGGAAATATTGTAAGCTCTATTCCTCAAGGTTTTTATTAAACCTATTTTTTGCATGAGGTGGTGGTGTGAGGTAGCATTAAGAAATCTTCCTGTGTTGGTGGGTTTTCTATAAATGGACAAAGATAATCTGTTTTCTTTTTCATTGATTTCTGTTAAGATATGATGAAAAGGTAGTTTTTTATGTTCTTCCTGTTCCAAAGTGAATTTTATGTTGTTGCAGATTATTTTTTATCTTTAAAAGCAGTGAGTTCCTCAGTTGTTCCTGGCCATATGATGAAAATATTGTCTACATAATGAAGCCAACTTTTTGTTTTTTTTTTATAGTTGTTTAGTGCATTATTTTCAAAATTTTCCATGTATAGGTTTGCTAAAGCTGGGGATAGAGGGAAGCCCATTTCCAGTCCTTTTTGTTCCCAAAATTTGTCTTGATATATGAAAAACGTATTTTTTATGCAATGTTTATATAGTTCTATAATGTCCAGTGGGAAAAGTTCTTCAAGGAGATTCACTGTTTCATTTCTGGGAACATTTTTAAAAAGGATGACTACATCCAAACTAGCCAAGATGTCTGAGGGTTCAATGTATTATATATCCTTTACCTTCTCAATGAAATGTATACTGTTCTTAATGAAAGAAGTTGTTTTTCCTATGTGTGGTAAAATCATGTTAGTGAGGTGTTTTGCCAGATTTGAGGTTGGAGAGTCTCTTCCATCCACTATCGGTCTTAAAGGAGTATCTTTCTTATGTATTTTTGGTACTCCATATATTCTAGGAACTAATGGGTGTTTTGATTGTAGAGTTCTTTTTAGTTCTTCAGTCCAATTGGGTATATTTTTAATTAGATCATCGTTTTTATTGTGAGCTCGCCAAGTGAGATTTCTGTCTAAGGGTGTATAGTTATTGTAATCTTCAAGAAGAATTTTCATTTTTTTGTTATAATCCTCTGAGTTCATAACTACCATTGCATTCTCTTTATCCACCTTAATTCTAACGATGTTTTTGTCTGATTTTAGTTCTTTGAGGGCTGTGAATTCCTTGTATGATAAGTTCCTGGGTGGTAATTAGCTTTGTAATATTAATGCTATACTTTGTATGCAGATGAGATCCGATGCATCTCCAGGAGATTTCATATTCTTTTCTCAATTTCAGCTATGATATCAATTTTCAGGATGTGGCGTGGCGATTAAAGTGAAGTTGAAACCTTTCAAAAGTAGATTTTTTTTTTTCGGTTCTTGATAGGACTCTTGAAGAAAGGTTAATTACTACTTTGGAGTGATCTAGATGTTTTCTTTGTTTTTCTTTTTCTTGAAGAAGTACATTAAATTTTTTAATTAAATTACATTTCTTTTGGTCAGAAATTGCTGTGGCTTTGTTGTATGTGATATTGTCAATGTTAGGTTGGATGGAATCAATGTGGCTAACTCAGAGAATGAAGAGTAAACGTATCTTGGTTTATCTGTGCTAGTTCTGATCTAGTGGCTTCAATACTTTCTCTCAAAATAGCTAATTCTGTTCTTCGCCATGACGGCCCGTACATAAGCACTGCGACACTGCAGCACCCCCCAAGGAAAAAATGAAAAAATTAAATTTTGTTTGTGTTTATAAATAATAACAATGCTTACAACATTATATAAATGCAGTACAACATGTTAAAGATTACAGCTTATATTTTGACATTGACTGAATTCATAGTTAATAATTGGAATTGTTCGATTAATGCTTTAGATTACGAAACAAATGCACTGCAATCTAACACCGATATTCATTTGCTCTTGTCATTGCACGTTACATCATTCCCAACTGTAACTGCTCAAATGGCAGTGTTTTTTTAACTAAGCTTACGCACCTTATTTCTGTGAGATATGAAACATTTATTATTGTGTGCGTGTTCGTGGTGAACTATTTTTTGTAAATCTTATTTTATTTTTTAAAATAACATATAATTATTTATTTATTATAGATACAAGGCTGAATTATGATGAGTATCACTGTTGAAAATATGAAAAAAATTATTTTTTCAATTATCGTTACACGAAACAAATGCACTGTGATCTAATGCCAATATTCGTTTGCACTTGTCATTGCTATTGATACAAATCTTTTATTATTGGTGTTTGTTCGTGGTGAGGATGAAATATTTTTAATAAAGCAATTTTTAATGTGTAAATTTATTTATTAATAAATTTGTCACTGATTAGGAAAAAAAAGTTTTTTTTTTTTTTTTTTTTTTTTTTTTTTTTATATGCAGCACCCCCACTTAAAATTTTCACTGGCCGCCACTGGTTCTTCGGTAAATTCTGTTAGCTTTGGTTGAATGAAATGCATGCTTGATTTTAATGAACTTAGGAACAATTTCATTATCTCTGCATCAGATTAAAAATATTAGATGGTTGATAAAGTTCAGCATTCATAAAAAATATACCTGTCAGAACTTGGACAGACTGAACATTAACAACAGAACATGACAACATCCAGCATTGTTCAAACATAGCACACATTAATGTATGTATCGAGTCTGCATTCGGATTTTTTAATTCGATGAACAGTTAGACTGCCATAATAACATCTAATGGACTATTTTGAGTAATTTCTCATTTCTTGTGTTTAAACTTTTAGTTACCTTTAACCCCTGAAGATGTAAGTCAAACGACATACGAAACTTGTTGGGTTTGTTTATCTTTATTTATTTTAATAAACATGTGGTCGCAATACTGAAATCTTTCTTTTGAACTGCTAAACCACAGAAACCTATGCCTACAATTAGAAGCCCACGGTGAGTGCCTTTGGTCTAAAGTTATGCGACTAGAGAAATTATACATTAAACATCTGAACTTTTTACATTACTTTGTAAAATTTTAGTGCCAGTTTCTCATTTTGTTTTTTAATTCAATGTCCTTTTAATTGGTCCACAGATTTTCTGAAATTTCTTTATTTTTTCATATATATCTTTATCTTTTAGATATTTTATTATGCAGCCTAAATAATTAAACTGTGTCATCTGTTCCGTTATTTTATTTTCTATAACTATTTTTGATCTAACATGATCCCGACCTTTAAATGCCATGACTTTTGTTTCCTTTTGGGAAATTTTTAAATCGTATTGTTGGGTTGTCCCCACAGTTAGCCTGCTGGCTGTGCACTTCGCAACCACATGCCTGGGAAAGGAATGTCCTAGATTTTTGGGTGTGGACAGTAGGGTTTCCACCCCCTATAATATTCTTCAGTTTTTCATCCTGCAAACAGGCAAACTGGACCCATGAATACACAGGATACAGCCATAGGACATAGCATGGCAAGGAAGGCAACAGGAAACCACCTTGCTTATAGTTACTTCCCTAGTATGGTAGCATAGCTGCGCCTACCATCTGTATGGACGAAAGGAACTCATTCCATTCATTCCATTGTTGGCTTATTTTGTTTAATTTGTAAATTGATTTTTGAAGGTCATCTTCATTGTCTTGTAATATAATCTGATTGTCTACATACATATTGTATGATAACAGTTCTTATGGTTAACTTAGATACCTTGTTTGATTGTTGTTTTCCATGTTTGAATAATCTGATCAGGAAGAGAAGGAATGAGAGAGAGGTATGGGAATGCTAGAAAAGGAGAGAATAGGAGCAGTAGAGGAGATGGAATGAGAGAGATGTATGGGAATGATAGAAGAGGAGAGAATGGGAATAGTAGAAGAGGAGAGAATGGGAATAGTAGAAGAGGAGAGAATGGGAATAGTAGAAGAGAGGGAATGAGAATAGTATAAGAGAGGGAATGAGAGAGAGTTATGGGAATAACACAAGAGGAGAGAATATGATAAGTGGAAGAGAGGGAATGAGAGAGAGTTATGGGAGTGATGGAGGAGGAGAGAATGGAAACAGTAGGAGAGAGAGGGAATGGTGAGAGGTGTAATGTATGGTGACTCAATGATCCATGGTGTGCAAGATAGGATGCGTGAGGAGTGTTTGCCCAGAGGAACAATAGAGAATGTGGCTATGGTAATTAAGAGGGGTGAAAGGATGGATGAAATGATTGTGATGGTGGGCACGAACCACTTGGGAGGCGGTGTAAGTTGGGCTGCGAGAGATATGAGATTCTTGCTTGAAGTTGTGCAAAAGAAAACAGAGAGAGGGAAGATTGTGTGTGTGTGTGTTGCCCAGATATGATAGTGATGAGCTGAGCAGAAGAGCAGCAATACTGAATCACATAATAGCCAGAATGTGTGAGAAGAGAGGAATACATGGATGCTTGGAGGGCATTTGAAGACAGAATGGAACTATATGCTAGAGACTGCTTGCATTTGAATGAGGAAGGACGAAGGCATCTGGAAAGATTGTTGTTTTCTGAACGAGTTAGTGTGTCAATACAGGGAAACTAGAATTCCCAGGGTGGATGGTAGTAGGGATGACCTCTTGTGGGAATGGGTGCTTGGGGGGAGGGGGGGAATGATGTTAGGAAACATTGAGCCCAGGGGGTGGTCGAGAGGGGACAATGATAGCATAGAAGCAATGACATTTTTATGCTCTGTACTAATGTCAGGAGTATCCGAAATAAAGGAAATGAACTGGTGGTGCTGATTGCATCAACCTGACCAAAGATTATTGGGATCTCTGAGATGTGGTTGATGGAGGATGATATAATGACTGGGATTGAAGTGGCAGTGTACAGCATTTTTCGGTAGGATAGGAAAGGAAAACGTGGTGGTGGAGTACTGCTTATGATAAGTGATGGCTTATGTCCTCTTAGAGTACAGGATTTGGAAGGCAGTGACACAAACAGTTTTGAAAGCATATGGTGTGAGGTAGAAGTGGCAAAGACAGGATATTTATTGTGGTGTTGCTATAAACTGGAGCACAGAAGGTATGGGCCAGGAGATGTTTAGGTAGCTCAGCTTGGCAAATGCAAGAAGAATGATTGTTATGTGATATTTTAACTACAGCTGTATAAGCTGGGAAGAGGAAAATGCAAGTAGTAAGAAGGGGATAGAATTTCTGGAATTCTTGAGGGACAAATGTCTTCGGCAGCATGTGATGGAGGGGAAACAAGAGGTTCAAGAGTTTTAGATTTGGTCATAGCATCAGAAGAGTTGATAATAAGTGAGATGACATCTCTCCCACCAGTTGGAGAGAGAGTGATCATGTGGTTTTGACTTGGAAGATGAACAGACATGCAGGTGTATCAAAGAAAAATGAACGTATGTGGAATTATAAGGCAGGTGATTATAGTAGTCTTAGGTATCAACTAGGAGCAGTTCCATGAAGGGCAGAATTGGAGGGTCAGGATATCAATAGTGCTTGGGAAATTGTGAGAGAATATTTGTTAGCAGCAATAGTAAGCTGTATTCCACAGATGAAGAAGCAGACACAATTTGGTGTAAAGTGGATGACAAACGATATCAAACAGGAACTGCAGTTGAAAAATAGATTATGGAAGATATACAAGGAGAGGGGGTGGACGACAGCTACATGAAGAATATAAGATGCAGGCCAGGAGAGTGACCAGAATGGTGAGGAAGGCAAAACTGGAACATGAGAAGAGATTGGCACTAATATCCAAAGAAAATCCTAGGGAATTTTTTAGCTATGTGGCCAGTAGGCAGAGAAACGATTGTGGGAGAATGACATTGCAGGATAAAAATGGGAATAGAATGACTGATGCAGAGGAGATAGTGGAATTGTTCAATGCACTTTATTGGACTATTTCATCCTGGAGAAGATTTTAATACTTGAGGGATAGGGCAGGTGGAGGGTTTAGAGGTGCAGGAGGAGAGTGTGTTCCAGATGCTGAGTACTGTGTATGTCAGTAAAGCTGTGGGACTGGATGTTATTTCACCACAAGTTTTGAGAGAATGTGTAAAAGAACTGACCGATCCTTTGACCGGCTTTTCAATGAAAGTCTGGCTACAGGAAAGGTGCCCAGGGAATGGAAGGAAGTTAAGATAGTGCCGCTTTATAAGGGTGGTAGCAGACTGGAAGTGTTTAATTATAGGCCTGTTTGTGTGTCATCAGTAGTTGTTAAGGTCTTGGAGAAATTAGTGAGGGACTATATACAGCGTTGGATAGATGAGGGTAATGTTATCTGTGAGAATCAACATGAATTTGTTAAGCAGCACTCTTGCTTTAGTAATATGATTGCCTTTTACTAAACCAGGAATACAAGATCATCAACCAAGCATTTATCAAAAATGGATACAGTAAAAAAACTATTCACAAGATCCTCCATAAAGATACCAGTAAGAACAAAAAAGATTTCAAGAATGCTATAGCCATTCCTTATGTTAGAGGCATTTCTGAAAAAATAGACAGAACACTTCGCAAATACAACATTAAAACCACATTTAAACCCCCAAATAAGTTAAGACACCTACTCAGTTCTTCTAAAGATCCTCTTCCACACCTAGCACACCCAGGGGTATACAAAATACAATGCACATGTAACATACCATACATAGGGGAAACAGGGCGAACTATCCCAATCAGACAAGATGAACACAAATGACACATTAAATACCTCCATTTTGGTAAAACCGGCCTTTCTGACCACATACTCCAAACATACCACAGAATTGACTGGAAAAATGCCAAGTTCCTACACAGCACCAAAACCTGGTTTGAGAGAAAATTTAAAGAGTCATGTGAAATGCTCAAACACAACCCAAATCTCAACAAAAATGATGGCCTAACCATTTCAAGAATGTGGAGGACCCATCTACAATTTATATAACAACCTAAACTAGCTTTAGAAAAATCCCACTACAAGAAGACAACCTGGCGAAGTGTTTGGAACATTCAACAGCAACTGAAAGAAATCGTTTTATAACAATCAGAACTATCCAGAAGAATATTAATACATGAGGACTTTAGCAATTTATTGTAGTTGTATTTATTTATTTATAATATATATAAACTGTACAATATGAGTTATGAGGATCGACTGAGGGAATGTGGACTGCGGAGTTTGGTGGATAGAAGGAGAGGTGATATGATTGAGACTTTTAAACTGTTGAGAGGCAGTTACAGGGTAGACATTGGAGAGTTCTTTCACTTGGTATCTTTAACACTATATATATATATATATATATATATATATATGTTAAAGATACCAAGCTATTTTAAACTTGGTTTTACTCCATTTCCCAAGTAAACAAACAGACATATATATATTTTTTTAATTTATTTTATTTTATTTATATTTTTTTATTATTTTTTTATCACTAGAGGTCAGGCTAGGAAAAAGGATTTATTAACTGCGTAGATTTAGTTTACCGGTATACAGGGCATGAGCATGTGTTTATTGTAGCTGTTCCTTATACAGTTCTATTCTTCCGATGATGACCTCGATATAGGGGTTGAAACATCAAGTTTTATTTTATTAGTAATTAATAAAATAATCTGTTCAACACGTGTGTTTTTGTGTCCCTAAATTTACAAATATGAGCCTTTTATAATAAAGTGACAAGAGCAGTTGATGAGGTAAAGGCATATACTGCCATTTTTTTTGGATTTTGCAAAGGCATTTGACAGGGTGCCACATGATAAGCTGATATTTAAGTTGCAGCACATGGGTTTAAATGTCAGGTTAGTCAAATGGATTCAGGATTGGCTGACTGATAAGTATCAGAGGGTTGTGTATGATGGGGCAATATCAAGGAAGCAGAAGGTTACAAGTGGGGTTCCACAGGGCTCGGTACTGGGATCTGTATTGTTCAGTCTTTATATCAATGATATTGTCAATGGATTGCAAGGGGACATTCAGTTGTTTGCAGATGATGTGAAGTTGGGAAGGGTTATCAGTAATAGTGCAGATGTGGCAGCCCTGCAAGAGGATTTGAATAAACTAGACAGATGGGCAAATAAATTGGAGTTATCGGTTCAATGCAGCAAAATGTAAAGTCTTGAGGTTTGTGATCCATCAATGGGAGGATGCATACTCAATTGAAGGAGCTGTACTGGAGGAGGTAGGGGAGACATGAGAACTGGGGGTGATGATTGATAGAAAGCTGAAATTCAGGGAGCATATTGCAAAGGTGGTGAAGGTAACCCAGAGGATTGCTGCAATACTGAGAAGGATGCTGACCTGCAGAGATAGAAGAGTTATCATTCCGTTGTATAAAGCCCTGATCAGACCACACTTTGACTATTGTTCTAAGATTTGGTCCCCAGGATTTGAAGGCGATAAATTGACTGTGGAAAGTGTACAGAGGCGGATAACAAAGATGGTTTCAGGACTGTACAATATGAGTTATGAGGATCGACTGAGGGAATGTGGACTGCGGAGTTTGGTGGATAGAAGGAGAGGTGATATGATTGAGACTTTTAAGCTGTTGAGAGGCAGTTACAGGGTAGACATTGGAGAGTTCTTTCACTTGGTGGAACGGCAGGAAGGAGCGATGACAAGGGGGGCCATTCCTGGAAGTTACGAAAGGAGGCTGTGCGCAAGAGGGTGAGTAGTGTTTTCTTTGCATGGAGGGTAGTTGAACCTTGGAATGCATTGCCTTAGAGAGTGGTTGGAGTGGGAATGGTTAATGGGTTCAAGGAGTGGCATGATTGACTTTGTATTTCCTAAAAACAACCGCCCACGATGAGTCTTTTGACTCTGTGGAGGCCTGGATAATAATAATAATAATATATATATATATATATATATGAAAGAATGATCATTAACTTGGTTAACATACATATTTTTATAAAGAATTGAATGACTAGAACAGAGATTTAAGTAAAAAGGTTATAATATAAAAACACGACTAGTTTCAGCTTAACAGCCTTCATCAGGTGAGATTATAAAATAAAGAAAAAAAGAAAAAACACTAAAACACTGAAGCTTAAATAAACTATGAACATCATAGAGAGTCTGTATACATAATTGACACTAAATCATTGTGGTTGTATTTAAAACTGTTCTTTCGTTAGTTGTATTGTTGGGAAAGTGCATGCTAGTAGCATCTCGTGAACGCCAGTACATGATTACAGCTGTATGACAATCTGGGAGGTTGTAGCTCAAGTTATTATATAGATGAACAGGATTTGAAGATGATTTCTCTAGATTCCACCATTTTTCTCTCTAGTTCATCATTGCAACGGAAGATGTTAGTAGATTTTTCCCAGCAAACTTTGTGACTTTGGTTTTCATCATTAGGATTAACTGAGAAAAGGATATGACTAGATAATGCAATGGCTTGCTATCTCGTGTAAGTAATGTCCCTCATGTGTTCTTCCATATGCACTTTGACAGATTTGTCTGTCTGCCCAAAATAAGGAATATCACAATCACACAATATTTTATATACACCAGGGTATTTGAGTTGATGATGACAAGGCTTAGGGTAGCTTATTAAGAAACGGATCTTTGGAAGTGGAGTGAACAAGGTTTTGATATTGTATTTTCTTAGAACTTTTGCTAATTTGTGTGAAACTGTACTTGTGTAAGGAATAGATATATTGCCTTTGAATCTATTTGTTTCTTCTGGATGATGTCTAGGAGGATTAAGAAGGAATTTTTCAATGATTCTCTTGGAATATCCATTAACTCCAAAAGAAGTTTTCAGATGGTTTATTTCTGTAAGAAGTTCATTTGGGTCATCCAGAAGAGAACAGGCTCAATGTCCCAAGGTGGAAATTATTCCAAGCTTATGAGGAGGGAAGTGATGGGACTGACTATGCAGATATCTGTTGGTATGTGTGGGCTTTCTATATATCTATATTTTGAGTTTACGAGAAGAGCAAGTCAGTTTGACATCAAGAAAAGGCAAGGAATTATCCGTTTCAAGCTCGGCAATAAACTTAATACTTTTTTGTTGCCTATTGAGATGTTCGAGGAAAACCATAAGGGAATCATGTCCATGACGCCAAATAATGAAGACATCATCTACATAGCGTTTCCAAACTTTAGGTGTTAAAATAAAGGAAGAGATAGCTTTGGTTTCAAAAATCCTCTAAGTAAATATTTGCGAGTACAGGGGATAAAGGATTACCCATAGCCAGTCCATGATTTTGTTTGTATATATTATCTTGAAATTTGAAGTAGCCGGACCTGATGCAATGTGTAAGCAAGGCTAACATTTTTTTGGATAACTTGTCCTTGAGTAATGTTAGGACTTCATCTGTTTCAGGGGATAAAGGACTACTTCATGAAATTTGAAGTAGCCGGACCTGATGCAATGTGTAAGCAAGGCTAACATTTTTTTGGATAACTTGTCCTTGAGTAATGTTAGGACTTCATCTGTTTCAGGGGATAAAGGATTACCCATAGCCAGTCCATGATTTTGTTTGTATATATTATCTTGAAATTTGAAGTAGCCGGACCTGATGCAATGTGTAAGCAAGGCTAACATTTTTTTGGATAACTTGTCCTTGAGTAATGTTAGGACTTCATCTGTTGGGACATTAGTGAACAAAGAATTTATGTCCAAGCTGGCCGTGATGTCATCTTCATTAACTGTAATATCCTTGATGTATGTAACAAATTCTGTAGTTCTTGATAAAGGATGGTGACTTGCCTGAAAAACGTTTTAGGTATTTGGCAAGATATTTTGAAAGGTTGTACGTCGGAGAATTGATACCTTCTACAGTTGGGCGTAATGGGGTGTTTTGTTCTCTTTATGGATTTTAGGAACACCATATATGCGATGAATTAACGGATGGAGAGAGTGTAGTGATAAGCAAACGTTTTGGGATAATTCAGTTGTTGTTTTTAATAAGTTGTTTGTACGATTTTGAAGTTCACGAGTTGGATCTCTCTCGAGTATTGAGTAGGTCTCATTATGTAGTAATTCAAGCATTTTATTCTGCTAATCTTCAGAGTTAAGGATGACTGTTGCATTGCCTTTATCTGCAGGAAGGATTATTATATCTCTGTTGTTTTTTAAACTTTTAATAGCTTTGCATTCTGTTGAAGTAATGTTATCTGCAGGTGGTTTTGCGTTATTGATAATAAAGATTGATTCAATACGTAGAAGTTTTGCATCTTGTGCATGGAGAAAAGATGTAGCTTTTCTATTTTTGTAAGTAGTGTCTCCTTTGGTATTAATTTTGGGGAAGGAATAAAGTTTAGACCTTTACTAAGGATGCTTTTTTTTTTCTACATCTGAAAGTATATAAGAAGATTTGTCGATAACGACTTTGTCAATATTGATGTGTGGTTTTGAGAAGTTCCTATTATTTTGTATTCTTTTTAATGTTTCAAATTTACTTATAAGATTTACTTTATTATTATATTGTATTGTGGCTGCTTGAGATTCACAGTATGTATTAAAGGTATGCCAACTTTCATTATCTAGAGATTCTTTCAGTTTCTCTGCTATAGTTCGTTCTTTTTTTATCGAAAAGAACAGGTTGGTCTTTTTGAAACGTTGCAAATTTCACACTGTCTTTCCTAAATTTATGTGCTTTAAAGAAAACATAACAACTGAACGTGCGAGGAGAATCTATCATAAAGCTAAATTAGACCTACTCTCTGAAAGAATCTCAGATACTTAACGAACTCTCGCTTTTCTTTTCAATAAAAAAAGAACTATAGCAGAGAAACTGGAAGAATCTCTAGATAATGAAAGTTGGCATACCTTTAATACATACTATGAATATCAGAATAAAATGCTTTATAAAAATATATATATATATAGAATAAAGTTGAAGATAAGCTACATCCCTGTCTGACACTTTGATTTATTTTAATCTCTTCTGTTAGTTTCTTGCCTATCTGTAACTGTATTTTTATATCTTTATATAAAATTTGTATAACTTGTACCAAAGGCCATATGAGTCTCTAAATTTAATTCTCTTCTTTTTTGAATAATTTGTTTTAGCACTTAAACATTGTCTATATATGATCTTCCAGGTATGAAACTATTTTGTTCTTCTGAGAGTTGATTGTTTGCAATATTTCTGTCTTTTATTCAGGATTTTACTGTAAATTTTGTAACCTGTATTTAATAAACTTATTCCTCTGTAATTTCTACAATTATGTCTGTCTTCTTTCTTAAATATAGATATAATCCTAGCTCTTAATCAATCTGATGGTTATTTAGAGACTCATATGACCTTTGGTACAAGTTATACAAATTTTATGTAAAGATATAAAAATACAGTTACAGATAGGTAAGCAACTAACAGAAGAGATTAAAATAAATCAGAGTGTCAGACAGGGATGTAGCTTATCTTCAACTTTATTCTCTCTCTCTCTCTCTCTCTCTCTCTCTCTCTCTCTCTCTCTCTCTCTCTCTCTCTCTATATATATATATATATATATATATATATATATATATATATATATATATATATATATATATATATATATATATATAATTGTAAAGAATTGAATGACTAGAACCGAGATTTAAGTAAAAAGGTTTTAATATAAAAACACTACTAGTTTCGGCTTAACAGCTTTCATCAGGTGAGATTATAAAAGAAAGAAAAAAGAAAAAACACTAAAACACTGAAGCTTAAATAAACTGTGAACATCATGGAGAGTCTCTATACATAATTTTTATAAAGAATTGAATGACTAGAACCGAGATTCCAGGTATGAAACCATTTTGTTCTTCTGAGAGTTGATTGTTCAATATTTCTGTCTTTTATTCTGGATTTTACTGTAAATTTTGTAACCTGTATTTAATAAACTTATTCCTCTGTAATTTCTACAATTATGTCTGTCTTCTTTCTTAAATATAGATATAATCCTAGCTCTTAACCAATCTGATGGAACCTCACATTTTCTCCAACAGTTACTTAATTTTTTATTTTAAGAATCTGTGATGTTAACATTCTCCACCATATTTCCAAAGCTCTGTATTTATGCAATCTAATGCGATTGATTTTCTATTTTTTGATACCTTTATTCCTTCTTTTAGTTCTAATTTTATTGGTTCTATATCAGTGCTGATATCTTCATTATTATTTTCTGTTATTAAATTTGGGTCATACCATAAATTCTTAGAATGTTCTGTCCATTGTTTTTCTTGTATTATGTTGATTTGTGCTGGATCCCTTTTTTTCGTTGTTTAATTTGGTGGTGGTTCGCAGTAGATGACATTGGTGTAGATGATGAATGTAGTTGGTGGTGACGGAGAGTTATGGAGTAGGTGCCCTCCCTCGGTGAGTCTTTGGACTCCCTGGAGGTGCTATGTTATAATAACAATAATAATAATAATTTCCTTAATATTTTGTAGCCTATGTTTTGTCTTCCATGTATGTCTTCTTCTCTTTTATTAATAAATCTATCCCAAGAATCTTGGTGAGCTTTTTGTACTATGGTTTTAGCTATATTTCTTTTGTTTTGATATATTTCTTCTGTTTCCTTTGTATGTTTTTGAAGGAGTGATTTGTATGTCATTTGTTTTTCTTTTATTGCATTTTCTATATCTGTGTTCTAGATTTTTAGTGTTTTTCTTTTTAATATTTTATTTCTCTTTCCAAGTACTTCAAATGCTGCTTTATGGATTATCTTTATTAAAGTTTTCCATTCTTCTTCTATGTGTTCACTGATTTGAAATTATAATAGTCTTAGATGTCAACTTGGGGAAAGTTTCATGGAGGGATGAATTGGAGGGACAGGATATCATTAGTGCTTGGGAAATTGTGAAGGAATATTTGTTAGCAGCAATAGTAAGCTGTATTCCACGAGTGAAGAAGAGGACACAATTTGGAGTAAAGTAGATGGCAAACAAACAGGAATTGCATGTGAAAAAGAGGCTATGGAAGAGATATAAGGAGACAGGTGAGGAGCAGATGCATGAAGAATATAAGACATAGGCCAGGAGAGGGACTAGTATGGTAAGAAAGGTGAAACTGGAATATGAGAAGAGATTGGCCCTAAGATCCAAAGAAAATCCTAGGGAATTTTTTAGCTATGTGGCCAGTAGGAGGAGATAACTGTGGAAGATTGACATTGTGGGATAAAAAAAAGTGACTGATGCAGAGGACATAGTGGAATTATTCAATGAACACTTTATTGGAGTATTTCATCCTGGAGGAGTAAATTTTAATACTAGAGGGATAGAGAAGGTTCGAGGTTCAGAGGTACAGGAGGAGAGTGTGTTTCAAATACTGAGTACTCTGGATGTCAGTAAAGCTGTGGGACTGGATGGTATTTCACCACGAGTTCTGAGAGAATGTGCTAGGGAACTGACAGTGCCTTTGACCTGGCTTTTCAATGAAAGTCTGGCTGTGGGAAAGGTACCCAGGGAATGGAAGGAAGGTAAGATAGTGCCATTGCATAAGGGTTGTAGCAGACTGGAAGTGTCTAATTATAGGCAAGTTTATGTGTCATCAGTAGTTGTTAAGATCTTGGAGAAAGTAGTGAGGGAATGTATACAGCATTGGGCAGATGAGGATAATGTTATCTGTGAGAGTCAACATGGATTTGTGAAGGGGCGTTCTTGTTTTAGCAATATGCTAGCCTTTTATAATAATGTTACAAGAGCAATAGATGAGGGAAAGGCATATACTGCCATTTTCTTAGACTTAGCGAAGCCATATGACAGGGTGCCACATGATAAGCTGATAATTAAGTTGCAGCACATGGGTCTGGATATCAGATTGGTCAACTGGATTCAGGATTGGCTGTCCGATAGGTATCAGAGAGTTGTGTATGGTGGGGCAGTTTCAAGGAGGCAGAGGGTTACTAGAGGGGTCCCACAGGACTCAGTACTGGGACGTATACTGTTTAACCTTTATATCAATGACATTGTCAGTGGATTGTAAGGGGGTTATTCAGTTGTTTGCGGATGATGTGAAGCTGGGAAGGATTATTAGTAATAGTGCAGATGTGGTAGTCCTGCAAGAGGATTTGAATAAGCTAGATAGATGGGCAAATGAATGAGGTTTGTTGGTTTAATTCAGCAAAATGCAAGGTCTTGAGGTTTGGGACACATCGATGGGACGCTGCATACTCTATTGGAGGAACTATATTGGAGGAAGTAGGGGAGACAAGAGATTTGGGGTTGATGATTGATAGAAACCTGAAATTTAGGGGACATATTCCAAAGGTGGTGAAGGTAACACAGAGGATTACTGCAATAATGAGAAGGACACTGACCAGCAGAGATAAAAAAGTTATTATTCTGTTGTATAAGACTCTGATCAGACCACACTTAGGCTACTGTTCTCAGATTTGGTCCCCAGAATTTGAAGGAGGATAAAGTAACTGTGGAAAGAGTACAATAGGTGGATAACAAAGATGATTTCAGAACTGTACAATGTTAATTATGAAGTTTGGCTGAGGGAATGTGGACTGCAGAGTTTGGTGAATAGAAGGAGAGGTGATATGATTGAGACTTTAAGCTGTTGAGAGGTGGTTACAGGGTTGACACTGGGAAGTTCTTTCGCTTGGTGGAACAGCGTGAAGGAATGATGACAAGGGGCCCATCCCTGGAAGTTACGAAAGGAAACTGTGAGCAAGAGGGTGAGGAGTGGTTTCTTTGCATGGAGGATGGTTGAACCATGGAATGCATTGCCTGATTGAGTGGTGAGAGTGAGAACGGTTAATGAGTTTAAGGAGTTGTATGATAGACTTTGTGTTTCCTAGGAAGGACCTCCTGCGATGAGTCTTTTGACTTCATGGAGACCTGAATAATAATAATAATTTGGGCTTCTTTTAGGTAATCTGTTAATCATGATTGATATCGCATTCCAGTGCTTTCTTTTTGTAATAGATACCTTGTATACTTGTTCTAATACTTATTTTTTGTTATTTACTTCCTTTCTCCTTTTTGCTAGTATTTCTATTTTAGTCACTATTAAATTATGATCTGAAAAAATTTCACTTCCTCTATAGACATGTACATCTCTCACATGTACAGACAACTGGAGCTAGTTTCTGATTAGTAATATATAATCAATTATACATCTTGGTCCTCTTCTATTCCAAGTATATTTATTCATATGCTTTTTGTGAAAAAAAAGTGTTGGTTATTTTAAAATTATTAAAACTACAGAAGTCTAATAGTTCTTGACCATTATTATTCATGAAAATTTCATCATATTTTCCGGAGACATTTGGGATTGGATTATTTCCAACTCTAGCATTAATATTTCCTGCTATTAATATGTAGTCATTTTTACTATATTTATTTAACTATTTTTCATAGTTTCTCATAAAATTGTTCAGAATCCTCTTTCCTATTTTCTTCAGGGGCATATATTCCTATGATATTTAAGTCTAGTTGTTGAAAGTTTTTCCACTTGGTTATCCTATAAATTGAAGATACCAAGAAATTATATACTTGGTTTCATCCTTTATCCAATCCTTTATCCTTGCATCTGAAGTATTTTCATGGGGCAACTCATGGTAAAAGGAGTATGACTTCACATCACTTGCCTTAGTATCCCATAATGCTAAGCACATCTCCTTGCAGACATGTATAATGCTGTGCATTGTGGGAAGGGGGTCACTACCTAGACCGGTTCCCTGTTTAAGTGTGAGGTTACCTCTTCAAAAACTCATGCGATCACTCAGATCATGCAACAATGAGTGACCCGAGTGATCATTTAACTCAGTGGTGGCTCTGCTCAGTGACAGGCTACCCTACCACCAAGCAGAACTGCTCATATTCCAGGAGATGCACCAGCCAAGGAAGCCTAATACGGCCATCCCCCAACAGATCGAAATAAGGTTGAAGTAATGCAGAAGTAATATTTTCATATACGAGTTGCGAAAAAGTGTCGCACCTTATTATTAAAATACTCTGGATTAGAGATAGTTAGTTGTTGAAAGTTTTTCCACTTGGCTATACTATAATTTGTAATACCAAGAAATTATATACTTGGTTTAATCCTTTATCCAACTGTAAGCAGACAAAGTTTGCACCTGAAGTATTTTCATAACTGGGACAGTTATGAAAATACTTATTTTCAGTTGAAATGACATCTTTTCAACTTATTGAAAAAATGTCATTTCACTTATTATCAGCTCTTCTGATGTTATGACCAAATCCAAAACTCTTGAACTTCTTGTTCCCTCTATTACATGTTATCTCAAGAATTCTAGAAATTCCACCCCGTTATTACTACATGCAATTTTCACTTCCCGTCTTATACTGCTGTAGTTAAAATCTTCTATAACAATCATTCTTCTTGCACTTGCCAAGCTCAACTGCCTAAACATCTCCTGGTCCCCACCCTCTGTGCTCCCTGGTTTATAGTAACATACCACTAAATATCCTACTTGGCCACTTCTACCTCACACCATATGCTTTCAAAACCATTAGTGTCACTGCCTTCTAAAGCCTCCACTCTTAGAGGACATAGGTCATCACTTATCATAAGCAGTACTCCACCACCATGTTTTCCTTTCCTATCCTGCCGATAAATGCTGTATCCTGTCACTTCAATTCCTGTTATTATATCATCCTCTGTAAACCATGTCTCAGAGATCCCAGTAATCTTTGGCAAGGATGACGCTATCAGCTCCACCAATTCATGTCCTTTATTTCTGATATTCCTGACATTAGTATAAAGCATAAAAATGTCATTGCTTCTATACCTATCATTGTCCCCTTTTGACTCCACTGAACTCAGTATTACCTGATGTCGCCCCCCCCCCCCAAAGCACCCATTCCCACAAGAGGCCACCTCAACTACCATCCACCCTGGGAATTCTAGTTTCCCTGTATTGACACACTGACTCGTTCAGAAAACAGCAATCTCTCCAGATGCCTTCATCATTCCTCATTCAAATGCAAGTGATCTATCGCATACAGTTCCCCCCCTCTGTCCTCAAATGTCCTCCAAGCATCCACATATTTCAATCCTCTGTTCTGACACATTCTGACTATTATGCTATTCAGTAGTACTGCTCTTCTGCTCAACTTGTCACTATCATAATTGGGCAACATACACAATCTTTCCTCTTTGTGTTTTCTTTTGCACAACCTCTAGCAAGAATCTCAGATCTCTCGCCACCCGATTTACATTGCTCTCAAGTCATTCGTGCCCACCATCACAATCGTTTCATCCATCCTTTCACCCCTCTTAATTGCCATAGCTACCTTTTCTATCATCCCTCCAGAGAAACACACCCCTGGCATCCTATCTTTCACACCTGAGATCATCGAGTCTCTATACATCAAACCTCTAACCATTCTGTTCCTTGATTGCTCACCTGCATCCCTCAATCTCTCTCTCTCTCTCTCTCTCCCTCCCTCCTCCAACCCTTTCTCTCTGTATTCTCCTGCTTACCTGTTGTCCTGGCATCACTCTATCTCTGGTTCCAGCACTCCTTCGCATTTCCTCTATCTGTTTCCATTCTCCACTTCTCTATCATTCCCATAACTCTCTCTTACTCCCTCTCTTCTACTGTTTCTATTCTGTCCTCTTCTAGCATTCCCGTATCTCTCTCTCTCATCCCCCCTCTCCCACTGTTTCTATACTCTCCTCTTCTATCATTCCCACATCTCTCTCTCATTCCCTCTTTCCTACTGCTTCTGTTCTCTCCTCTTCTATCATTCCCATAACTCTCTCTTACTCCCTCTCTTCTACTGTTTCTATTCTGTCCTCTTCTAGCATTCCCGTATCTCTCTCTCATCCCCCCCCCCTCTCCTACTGTTTCTATACTCTCCTCTTCTATCATTCCTACATCTCTCTCTCATTCCCTCTTTCCTACTGCTTCTGTTCTCTCCTCTTCTATCATTCCCAAAACTTTCTCTCACTCCTACTCTGATTTGCCTTGCATTCATCTCTTCCATTCTCCTAATCTCATCTTTCATACTTCTCATCTTGTTCACAAGACATTCCACCTCCTTTTTCAGCTCATCTATCCCTCTCTGCAAGTTAGTCACTCTTACTCGCCATTCATTTACCCAATCAAAACCATCTGTGAAATCTTCACAGTCATTCAAGCCTTCCACACTCCCAGCTCTTATTTTCGTATTCATATTTTGCTTGTCATTCTCTCCTATCACACTACTCATCTCCCGACATTCATTTCCCGTCCCTGAAGCAACTAGGTCAGTTATCGAAATATCTGATTCATTGATTTCCTCCCACTGCCTGCATTTTGTGCATATACAGGGTGTTCGGGATAAATTTGACATATTTATAATTAATTATATTTTTCCGTAAGTTACATGTATTAACACACACTTCTCTTCATTTAAAAGTTTGGACCCTTCTTCATTCATATACAAGATGTCAGAAAGGATGAATAGCTGGAACCCACCTGAATCATGGAAGAGAATAACTTGTATCATGGTGATTCGTGCCCGTCATCAAAATAAGGATATTACGACTGCTGCCCAATGCTCCCTGAATACAGTAAAAACAATCAGGCATGAACTAGAGACTTGCAATGGTGACTACGAGGATGTAGCAAGAAGAAAGATCCCTAGCAGACGATCTGATTGCGTTCGTACAGCAGAATTCCTCGCAAATCTGCAGGAACAGGTGTTGAAGAACCCTGGCATTGGAATTCGGGCTTTGTTCGTGGAGTTGCTAACTGTAGTCAAGCCCTGGATAACAAGGGTAGCCAATGGTAGGCCGTATGTATGGCAGCAGGATTCGGCCCCTTGCCGCACCTCTGGGAAAAGTCAAAAATGGTTGTCTGAAAATTTCTACGACTTCACCAGTCCAAATGTTTGGCCTCCAAACTCCCCAGACCTTAACCCCATGGATTATTTTGTATGGGGCGCAGTTGAAAAAGACACCAATCGCACTTCCAGTAATACAAAAGCCCAGTTAATGGATAAAATTAAAACAGTTTTTGCGGCCCTTCCCAGGGAGACTGTAGCATCAGCTTGTTCGAGGTTCCGAAGCAGAATTGAAGCTGTGATCGATGCTAATGGTGGTTATTTTGAGTAAATCTTGTTGATAGTATTGTAATTAACTCTGCCTGTAATGTTTTTTGTCAATTCATTAAATTTAATAGATACAAAGAAGATTTTCTTTTTCCTTACGAAACTGTCAAATTTATCCCGAACACCCTGTATGTATACATTCCCTTCTCTCACTCGCCACATATCCAACTCCTGGGAAGTATACATGCCAGAAACACTGCATGCCACAAAGTCCTTTATTATGTTACGTATAATAGATTTCTTAAATGGCGGAGGACTTGGTGACACACCATTTGTGATTGTAGCTGCATCTGCCATCATTCCTTACTGCCAAGTAACTACTAAACTAATTGCTAAAAATATATATAAACGCTATATAAACACTATCACACACACACACACACACACACACACACACACACACACACACACACACACACATATATATATATATATATTTAAAAATGCTAAATATATATACAGTCATCCCTCGACTTACATCCTTTCAAAGATACGTCCATGATCCCATAAGGGAATAAATAACATAAGGTAAAGCATTCACAATAGCAACAACGCTTTCAGCGGCAACCTCCCTCGGCAGTCGATATGTGTCTTCAACATTTCCTCTGTTGATTTTGTGTTCGAGAAATGTGTTATTTGTATATTTATCATTAAATATATCTGGATGTTTTGTGCAACACAGCCTCTACATGCACATTCAAAAAACCTAGTGAAGAATCACAAAAAAACGGCGAGCAATTGATCTTGAAACGAAGTTGCAAGTTATAAAGCAGCATGAAGCTGGTAAGCCAGCCAGTGTGATTGCACATGTTGAATAGTCTCATTCTACAATGACGACCATTTTGAAAAATAAGGATAAAATCGTAGCGGCTGTGAAAGGATCTGCTTCCATTAAATCTACGGTAGTGACGAAGCAACGACAGAGTCCTATTGGTGATATGGAAAAGCTACTTGCATGATGGATAGAGGACCTGAACCAGAAGCGCATACCCTCTTAGCACTGTGACCATAACCGCTAAGGCACTAAGTCTCTTCAACATGTTGAAGGAGAAAGCAGGACCCGATTATGACTACGAATTCAACGCTTCTTCCGGTTGGTTCATGAGTACTTATTACTGTTAAGTCCATAACCCCTATAACTCTGTTGATTTAATGTATCGACTTATGTCAGACTCGACTTACGTCCTACTGGATGGAACGGAACTCAGACGTAAGTCGAGGGATGACTGTATATATATATATATATATATATATATATATATATATATATATATAAATGCTATATATATAAATGCTATATTCAACTACTATACTAGATAGCGAAAACTTATCTTCTCTTCCACCGCAAATGCTGTTTCTCAGTTGTTTTCCGTTGTTTGAGTCTGATGAATTTTTCAGTTCAAGCGTCTAAGTTATAGAAATTTTTCACTTGGTAAGGTAACCAGCCCTTTGCAAAATCCCCTAACCTGAAGAACCAGATTATCTCTGTTAGTCTGGCTCCTATTTCTCAACCTTTCCAGCTAGAGAGCCCCTACCAGAAGCATGGCTACTGCTGGCATAGAATGACTCTTGAAGTCATTGGTGCATGCAAGTCTCCTTACCAGTAAAGGTGGAGATACCATTAAGGAGGTAATAATAATAATATGATAATATTTGCTTCCTTACCACATAAAGGTGGAGATACCATTAAGGAGGTAATGATAATAATATGATAATAATGATATGATATGATATGATATGATATGATATGATATGATATGATATGATATTATAATAATATGATAATGATATGATATTATAATAATATGATAATAATACTAATGTAGATTAGTATTATTATCATGAGTATTACTATCTAGTAATAATTATTATTACTATCATTATTTTATTCTTTTTCTTATATATAGATCCTGCTGCCACTGATGGCTTTGTAACAGAAACTACCCTCCAGGTAACATGTCCAACTGGTAACTATGGCAACACTTGTGGTAAGAAATGTCATTGTGCAGGTCACACAGCATGTGACATGGTAACTGGAATGTGTTTTAGTGCTAGTTGTGAAGATGGTTGGAATGGAACATCATGTGACAGTAAGTAGATGTGATATTAGCATGATATTAGTAACAAACAGTACATAGATATGATATGATTAGTTTGGGGATAGTGGCTATGGAGATGGGAAAATGTATAGTATCATATATATTACAGAGCCTATAGAGTGTATAGCAGTAATAATTGGTATAGTAACACTGATAATACACTGATATTTCTCTCTACAAATATCAGGAGTATCAGGTTAAACAGAATGAATTCATGACATTGATGGTCTCAGCCTTTTCGAAGATTATTGGTACCATTGAAGTTTAGTTGACAGAAAATGAAATTCTGACAGGAACGTAAGTAGAGGAATTTAGTATATTTTAGCAGGATACAGTAAGTAAACTGAATGGCAGAGAAATGTTTATGATAAGTGATGATTTGTGTCCTCTCTGAATAGAGAATTTGGAAGGAAGTTGCACTGATGGTTTTTGAGAGAATAATTAATAAAATGTTATGAGGTCTGACACAGAAAAAAACAAGACTGTGCCTGTATCTCTTTTTATTTAACAAACTGAAAAAATCAGCTATGATCTCCTTCAAAATAGTTCCCTTCTGAGTTGACACACAGCTGCATACAATGCTGCCAATGTTCAAAGTAATTCTGCAGATCATTTTCTGAAAGGCTGTTGAGGATCTCTGTTGTTTTTGCTTTCATATCTTCTGCCAACAAATAATGGGTTCCTTTGAGCACCGACTTAATCTTTGGGAAGAGGTAGAAGTCACAGGGAGCCAGGTCTGGCAAATAGGGTGGGTGCTCAAGATGTTTTGATTAGCTAAAACTGCTTTGCTGACAATTCGTTGTGGGCTGGGGTGTTGTCTTAGTGCAAAATCCAACCATTTCTCTACAATTCTAGTTTCCTTCTCATGTGTTTGCACAATTTCATCAAGACTTCAAGGTAATACTTGAATACATTTTTGGAACCATTTTTGCACAAACCTTTTTCATGCCAGCCAGGCTGGCCGAGTGGTTAGCATATCCGCTCCCCAGCCAAAAGGCTGTGGGTTCTAATCCCACCGGGTGGCATGGATGTTTGTGATTGTCTGTGGAAATACTAGTGGTGGTGGTGGTGGTGGTTGGCAATAGATGGCGTTGGTATAGTTGTGGTCAGTTGGTGGATTGGGAGTGATTTGAGATAGAGTTGTAGAGTGGATGCCCTCCCTCAATGAGTCTTTGGACTCCCTGGAAGTAACAAATAATAATAATAATAATAATAATAACACTGTTGATTTACCATCTGGCCACTGGGAACTGACTGCCATTACAATATCCTGGATATTGAAGAAAACAATCAACACGACCTTGAACTTAGAACAACTCATGCATGCTTTTTTTTGGTCTTGGAAATGTTGCTGACTTTCACTGCATTGATTGTTGTTTGATTTCCACTGCATTAATTGTTGCTTGATTTCCAGATCATACATAAATATCCAAGTTTCATCACAAGTAATTACTGAATTCAACAAATCTGGTTCATTCTTAATGCATTGCAAAAGGTCCAAACACAGTTCCTTGTGATGTTCTTTTTGTTCATCTGACAACATTTTTGGAACCATTTTTGTACAAACCTTTTTCATGTTCAATTCTGCTAAAATGCATTGAAAAATTTCCCTTTCCAAATGAACTTTCTCAGCCACAGCTTGAACACCCAAACTTCTGTCTTTTCAAATCACATCTTGCACTTTTTTAATGTTGTCATTGGTGTAATGTAGTGTTGTAATGTAGTGTTGTGTGTGGGCAGCCTGGGCGATCATCAACTTTCACGCTTTCTCTGCCTTCCAAAAATTGTTTGTGCCATTCAAAACCACGATGAGATATGCACTCTTCACCATAAACCTCAGTCAGTAATTGAAAAGTTTCAGCTACAGATTTCTTTAATTTCACAAGAAACTTGATGTTAACTCGCTGTTCACTCTTGCATTCCAACATTTTCCGACTGAAGGTAAGAAAATGTCTATATTTGAACATGCTGTCATTCGTTTCAGATAATATGGTATCTGAATCATCTAAATATTAGATGATTTGGATATTATCATGAGTTCCATTCAGATCCTTGGCTACTGGTTTTTTAATCCTACTAGCTTTTATGAAGTTATATTTTGTTATTGCTCATGTTATTGAGTCGAACTACAACTATAATAATAATAATAAGAATTTTTATTGGTCTTCAAGAATAGTTACAAATACTTCTACTAATATTAAAAATAATAGCATTAAATATAATAATTACAATGATATTAATTGCAAATGCACATTGAGATATGTATAGTAAAGAATTATTAACCTGAAGCAGGACAGCATACTATTATTATTATTATTATTACTACACCCTCCATGGACTTGGCAGACTTATCACGGGGGGATTCATTCATTCCCATCTTGCCTTTTGCTCTGTTTATAATCTCCTCTGGATTAATTCAATAAAATCCTCTCACTAACTTAAACGTCTCTATCATATCACCTCTTTTCCTCCTATCCACCGAATGTGGATTGCATAGTGATAACTATGCAATCCACATATCTTCAACCTCTCTCCATAGCCAGCATTCCAAAGTCCTGATATTGTCTTAGTCACTCGGCTCTGAACCTTTTCCAGTGATTCCACATCACATTGAACACCAGATGACGAAATTGAGTACAATAGTCCATCCAAATGCAGTCTGATCAGTACTTTATACAGTGGCACAACCACGAAACTTAAGTTATTATTATTATAATATTATTATTTTATATATTATATATTATAAAGGGCCGGTATAGCTCAGTGGAAGTGGCATTTGCACTCCATGGCACTTAACCTCATGAAGGACGACTTGGATTCAAATCTAGTCACTGATTAGAGGAACATTTTCTAAGCCTTTTTTTGACTGGTTACCCCCACGTTAGTCGATCTCTGGCACAAGCAAGTGGGGTTTTTTTTTTCCCCCTAGAAACTTGAGTTTTACGTCATATAAACTAGAAAATCGACCATCAAGCCAACACTATTTTCAGACATTAAAAATATTGTGTTAGGGTTAGGGACTACACGATGGTGACATTTGTTAGCCGTCTCTTCACTGCATACCGATTAAATTAGTGTTAGCCTTTAGCTATCTATCTCTGACTGGCTACCAGTGGAGATTGAACTGCCCACTAAGTCTCCAAAAGTTAGATAGGGCTTAAACGGCCTCTCCTACTTCCTATACAGGAATTCTCAGGCAAAGCATTCCAATCATTCACACAACTCTGCACGAAAAAAACCTGCCTCTCACTCCCCTACTCACACCCTCTATATACAGTTTCCAGGAATGACCTCTGGTTCTCCCCCAATCTCCCACTACTCTCTGTAAAACTTCTCCAACATTGATCCTATAACAACCCCTTACCAACGATTAAAGTTAGGTCTCTATCATATCTCCCCCCTCTTCCTCCTGTCCACCAGACTCTGCAAATTACATCTTCTCAATTTTTCCTCATACTCAACATTCCAGAGATCAGAAACTACTTCAGTCAGTCTCCTTTGGACCCTTTCCAACATCTCTTCATCCTTCTGAAAATCAGGTGACCAAATCTGGGCACAATAGTCCATGTGTGGCCTAATCAAAGCCTTATACAGCGGAACAAGAATCTCCCTACTTCTACATGTCAGAGTCCTCCGCATCATTCCTAGAAGCCTTTGTGTTGTTGTCACAATTTTGGCGGTGTCCCCTAAATTTTTGATCCTTATCCACTATCACCCCTGGATCTCTTATTTCCTCTACCTCCAACAATATATTCTCAGCAAGCATAAATTCTGCATCCCATCTTTGTTTTCCAAATTTTAAAACCTTACATTTTGCAATATTGAACTCACATCCCCATTTGCTTGCCCAATCACTCAATCTATTCAAGTCTTCCTGTAAGGCCACAACATCTTCACTACACTTCATGGTTCGTCCCAACTTTGCATCATCTGCAAACAACTGAATATCTCCATCCAAATCTTCACTTATATCATTAATATAAAGTTAAACAGTAATGGCCCTAAAACAGACCCCTAAAGCACTCCACTAGTGACTTTCCTTTTCCTGGATATCACTCCCCCATACACAACTTGTTGATACCTATCAGATAGCCAGCCTCCAATCCAATGCACCAATCTAATATCCAACTCCATCTGCTCTAGTTTGACTGTCAACCTATCATGAGGTACTCTATCAAAAGCCTTTGTGAAATCCAAGTATATTACTGTGTATCCTTTTCCTCTGTCCAATGAAGCAGTCACTTTATTGTAATAAGTAAGTAAATTACTAAAACATGACCTCCCTTTAGCAAATCCATGCTGTCCATCAAAGATAATACTATTATTATCAACCCAACTCTGGATCCTAGTTCTCACATGCTTCTCCAACAACTTAACCACAACACCTGACACACAGATAGGCCTATAATTTGATGCTTGAGTTCGATTGCCTCCTTTATGAAGTGGCACAATCTTGCCCTCCTTCCACTCCTTAGGAACTTGACCGAGTGCAAGACTCATATTAAAAAAATATGTCAAGGCAGGTGTCAACTCCCTGGCACATTCTTTCAGAATACGTGGTGATATATTATCAAGTCCAACAGCCTTATTAACATCTAGTTTACTCAACTCCCCATATACCTCTTGCTCACCACAGTCAGTCTCTCCTCCCCATCATCAACTGCTCTCAATCCCTCCATGAAGTCACATTCACAAGATTGAAAGATCTTTATGAACTGCTCATTTAGTATCTCCACCACACATTCTGCATCAGCTGTCTTTATACCATTTTCTCCAATCAATATCATCTTTCCATAATTATTCTTTCTTTTGCTGGCTACATATCTAAAGAACTCCTTAGGATTCTTTTTTGGCTTCATTAGCCAACTGCTGTTCATATCTCTCTTTAGCTACCCTCACCAACCAAGTCACCCTCCTTGCTTGGTCTTTGTAGACCTCATGGAATTGGTTATTTCCACTTCTCTTATGCTGCCTCCACAATGCCCTTTTTCTCTGTATTGCATGCTTAATCTCTTTATTCATCCATCTCACACCTACCTTATTTAACCTTCTCACCCTTGGAGTACATTCAGACATTGCATCTGCTAGATAGTTTTTGAAAATTTCCCAAGCTGCATTGATCTCTTTTCCAGCTAACTCTTCATTCCATGCTACACCTGCAAGCTGTCTCCTGAGCTCTTCATAATCACCCCCCCCCCCCCTTGTAGTTCCACATATGCCCTTTTCTCACAGGGGTCCTCACACTGCTGGCAACCACCCTGGTAATCATCTCATGGTCACTCTCACCAATTGGCGGATGATTTGACACCTCATTTATAATTACATCCTCTGATGAGATAACCAAATCCAAGACCCTTAATCCTCTTGTGCCCTCTTTTACATACTGTCTGAGGTAGTTATCCCTCAAAAACTCAAGAAACTCATTTTCTTTACTTCCAGTTGCTATCTCATCATTCCAGTCTATATTGCCATAATTAAAATCACCCATAATGATTACCCTTTTCTTATTTGCTTGGCTAATTTGACTATACATTTCACTATCACCACCATCCACATTACCTGGTCTATAACACCAAGTATTTGATTCCATTCACCTCTATCTTACACCATGCTGCCTCAAAACCACTGGCACATTTCCCTCTTGCATCTCTACTTTATATGGACATAACTCTTTCTCTATCATCAATAGCACTCCCCTCCCTCCATTTTTACCTCTTCTGTCCTCACGAAACACATCATACCCTTCCATCTCTATTCCTGTCAGGATGTCATCCTCTCTTCCAACCATGTCTCACTTATTCCAACAATCTTTGGGTGAACAGACGCAATTAGTGCAACCATTTCATCTGCCTTGTTTCTTATACTTCTAGCATTTATATACAAACACAACAGCTCATTTCTGGATCTACAGCTAGTTCCGCTGAAACCACTTGCTCGAATGGGGTCATTTCCCTTTCTGCTTCTTCATTTTAAAACCCTTTTCAATTCCAACTGTTTCCTCTTGATCCCTGTCATCCCATTCCTTTCCTGCCTACACATGCTCACCTCCTTTTGGAGCAGCCATCTTTCTTATGCTGTGTACCCCTGTCCACCCTGAGCCTTCCCATTTCCCTGCTCGTCTTGCACACCCATTCTCTCATTTTCTATACTCATACCACTCACTTCCTCATTCATAACCACCTCTTCAGTGTCTCCTGTCTTACTCTTCCACATCACTTCCCACTCGATCTGATTAATTCTCTCTATTCACTTTTCTACCTTCCAGCAGCAGTCTCTCCAAGTGACTCACACCATAACCACTCAAATGCAGTCCATCACTTCCATACAGCTCACTTCGTCCCTCAAACTCATTCCACACATTAACAAACTGTACTCCCGTCTCCTCACACATTTCAGCCAGCATATCATTCATAATCCTTGCTCTCCACCTCATTTCACCACAGTCATACCATAGTTATATTATATTATTATTAGTAGTAACAGACCTTCATAGAGTTAAAGACTCATCATGGAAGGTACACACTGTTACACACAAAGCCGATCAAATCTTGCTTTAAATTCATTCAATATATCAGCATTTACCACAACTTCAGGCAATGCATTCCACTCACCAACTGCTCTCCATGCAAAGAACCTGCTACTTATGGCCTTTCTTATAGTGTCCTTATACAGCTTCCAGAGATGTCCCCATGTCATACCCCTCTTCTCTCAGTCTCTGAAAAATTCTTCCACATTCACCCAGTAATAACCCTTTACAAACTTAAATGTCTCAATCATATCACCTCTCTTCATATCCCACATAGTAAAGGTCTATGATGACTTTAGTCAGTCTTCTCTAGACCCTTTATAATATATATACTCATCACCATGAACACCAGGGGACAAATCTGTGTACAGTAATCCATATGAGAACTGATCAAAGCCTTATACAATGAAACTAGGCCTATTTATTCCTGGTCCTCCACATCATTGCCATAATCTGATGTGATGACTTCACAACTTGTGCAATGTGACCTCGGAACTTCACATTCTTGTCCACCACCACCACTCCAAGGTCTCTTGTCTTCTCATCTTTCTCCAAAATTTTGCAAACCAAGTGTATTCTTTGCATCTTATTGTTTCCTACCAAATTTCAGGACCTCACACTTTGTAACATTGAAGTTATAATTCCATGCAGGTGCATACCCTTATCTTTTCAAGTCCTTCTGTAACTCACAACATCTGTTTGATTCATCAACATTCTGTTCATGTTAAAGATACCAAGCAATTTTACCTTTACCACAAGTTGTCTTGGTCTTGCACTACCTGTGGGATCAGCTAGTCTTGCATCAATTGCAGGCGCAAACTTGACATTTTGTCTGTCTGCTTACTTGGAAAAAAATGGAGTAAAATCAGGTTTAAAATTGCTTGGTATCTTTAACATAACTATACCCAAGTTAAAAATACTTTCAACACTCTGTTCAGTTTTGCATCATCTAAACAGTTAAACCTATCCCATTAATATCATTAATATATGAATTAAATAAAAATGATTCCAAAACAGACCCCTGTGGCACATCGCTAGTGACTTTCCTCTTCCAGGATAGTGCGCCCCATACACAATTGCTGATAGCTGTCTATGATGCAGTAATATTTGCATTCATAATATAACTGCATTTTAACATTTTTATTGGAAATTCTACAATTAATATTTTTATATATTAAAAGTAAAATTGTTAATTATTAAATTTTGAAGTGAGATACATTTACAGTATTTATTGTATTTACATATATACAGGAGCCTCCATGGCTCAGTCGGTATAGACGAAGCCCTTTGGTTGGAATGACCTGGGTTCGATTCCTGTCAGTGATGTGAGGAACCTTCATCTGGTCTCTTTTGACAAAAGTTGAGTTAGCTGATATGATATGGAGGTGGAGGGTTTTTCACCCAGAAACTCGGGTTTTCATTCCCAAAAACAGGCAAACCAGCCCTGTGAACACATGCATCTACGGACATGGGACACTTCTGGAATAGGATTGACCAACCTATTCTGTGGGATTTCCGGTTTCGAATCATAATAGGCCATGAAGCCTAATATGTAACCATAACAGGCCATTAGGCCCAATAGGTAAAGGAAGAAGAAGAAGATATATACGAGGTTAGTCTGAAAAGTTCTTGGCCTAACAAGGAAAAAACGAATTTATAATTTCAAAATTATTTTTGTTTTTCAACATAATCTCCCTTAAGACTAATACATTTATTCTTGTGATGCTCCAGCGCCATTATCCCATCCCTTTAGTGGTTCTCAGTAAGATCGACAAAATACAGCTGTATTTTATCGACAAAATACAGCTTCGAATCAAGAGATGATTGCAGCTCTACAGCTGCAATCACCTCTTGATTCGAAGAAAAACACTGACAAGCGAGGAAGAGTTTTAGTTTGGGGAAGAGACAGAAGTCACAGGGAGCCAAATCTAGGGAATAGTGTGGATGTTCCCACAATTCATAGTACAGATCCCTTATTCCCTTTGCCAAAACACTTTTGTGGGTAGGTTCATTGTCCTGATAAAAGATGATTTTTTTCTTCTGCAAACTGGGTCTTTTCTCACAAATTTTTTCATCTAGTCTGGTTAAAAGATGAGAACAATATTCCCCAGTTATTGTTTTACCTTTTTCAAAATAATTAATAAACAAAATGCCTTAATCATTCCAAAACACCAATGCCATGACCTTTCCTGCTGATGGAACTGAGTTTGTCTTCTTTGCCGCTGAACAACCGGCTTCTGTCCATTCTGTGTGGCACCCATCTTGTGCAAAGCGTTTTCGTATGCAATTCTCTATGCAAAATATATCCTACAAGTTCTTTTGAAAATGCCTATATTCTCATCAATTTTATGCAATTTGACTTGCCGGTCATCCAATACCATATTGTGCACTTTATCAATGATTTCTGGTGTTGTTACACTTTTTGGACATGGATCATCTTCAAGGCTGGCACGGCGAATTTTAAACTCAGCAGCCCATATCTTAATTAGTGAAAATGAAGGAGAAGAGTGTCCATAAACTTTTATGAACTTCAAATGAATTTCTTTTGGCGTTAAACCTTCTTTTACAAAGAATTTTACAGGCACATGATACTCAATTTTATCCATTTCAAGGGATACATACAACATTTTGTTTCAGACAGCTGTATAAAACAAACTACTTGATAGAATGACTTGTAATTTCACATGGATGCTTATGACAGATGTACCAACGTAGAAAAAAAATATCTTGCTGATTGTATTGTCATCTATGGTCGAGGCTGAGAACTTTTCAGACCACCCTTGTATACTTAGTTAACATGTTATATTTTATGATTAGTAAAGACTTTCAGTACAAATACAGTCATTATTTGGATGAATATCCATAGTGCTACTAGTGGCAGTAATAGTGTTAATATTAATTTATTATTGTTAGGATAAAGTATGCATAGGATGAAGCCAAAGAAAGGAAATTATATACTTTGAGATGTGTTGGGTGTTAATATTAGTAGTAAAAGGATGATGACACTGCATAATCCCACTGACTTCGAAGCTATACTTAATTTTTCTGAAGACAGTGAGGTTAACTTAGCTTTCTTTTTGTTAACAATGGTTGCTGTGATTGCTCTGTCTTATGTGATATGATTGCAACTCTTGCAGTACTTAGTGTGTTGATACAATTTCCATGTTCTTGTTTTAATGTTCTGTAACTGTTCAGATATTTTAGATTGTATAACAGGTTGTTGGGTAGTTTGAATATGAGATGGTCTCTTAGCTGTGCTCCATACAATAGTACCTGATTCTGTAGAGGATCGTGGTTGGTTATGTTGTTATGATTATTATTATGTGACGCCTTCAAGCAAGAGCCTCTGTAGCTCAGTCGGTATAGACAAAGCCCTTTGGTTGGAAAGATCTGGGTTCAATTCCCATCAGTGACATGAGGAACCTTTATCGGATCTCTTTCAACGAAAGGTGAGTTAGCTGGTCTCATATGGAGGTAGAGTTTTTTCCCCCCCACTGGAAACTTGGGTTTTTTGTTCCCCAGAACAGGGAAACCTGCCCAGTGAACACACGTATACAGATATGGGACACACTGAGAGGCATAGGGCTTAACCACCTTATCCTTGGGACGGGTATGGTTTGGAAGGGCTAAGGACAGCTCTGTAACAGGCCACTAAACCTAACACGTAAAAAGGAAGAAGACCTTCAAGCAGTCCAAGGACTTATCACTGGAGGGTACTCTATTACTTGTCTGTAGAGACTACACACATATCACAGTCACTCTTATTACATAATTCACCATCAATGCCATCTACCACCCATCACCACCAACAACAGTATTTTTTGTCTGTAAATTGCATGTGTTCTGATGGCCAGTTTGTCTGTATGTGTGATGAAAAAGCCAAATTTCTGGGAGGAAAAATGCTGCTACCTCCATATGTGTTTGGCTGACTCACCTAACAATTGATAAAGTCCATATAAAGAATCCTCTTATCATGATGACGAGAATTGAACTCTGGCCTTTTCCAATTGAATGGCACAATGCCTTTTTTTCCCATTGTTTTCCCAATAGCACCATGGAAGCACTCATGCAATACTTTTCTCTGTTGTTATAGTAAGTAAAATAGTGTCTTAGAAATAGTACTTAGCATTTTAGGTTCTTTACTCTCAGGATTTTGCATTTTGCCATCGGAAGTTCAGTTTTTGTTTGGTGTGTACTGGATCTCCAAAGCACCATTATAACAATTCTCTGTTGGAATTTTTCTAGATTTGATGAGTGACTGCTGTGTTTACATAGACATTTATATTGTACCTTTATATTGTTTCACAAATTTTGTGATATATGAGTTTTTATGTTGGTTGGTATCATGTGTTTTGACTGGAAGAGTTTTGCAGCAAGAGTGCGTAGTTTGTTATTAGGTATTTTATTTGTTTAGTCCATTTCAGGTGGATATCTATGTGTTATTGGTGTGATTGTGGAACAGTGGCAGCTGCCATGGTTAACTCAATGGTATGTGTGACTACATATCTTAGTGGTGTAGGGTGGATGATTCTTGGGTTCTTGTCATTTGCATTTTTGTGTTGTTTACTCTAATTGAACTGTGGTAGAAGTAGGTGGTTATTTTGTTTATGTCATATTGTGTTTTGGGGGGGGGGAAGAGAGAGAGCATTGTTTATGTCTGTGTGATCTGTCAGTAATGCTGAATCATCTGCATATTGACATATTTATGCTTGATAATTCAAAGAGAGATTAGGCATCTTTGCTGAAAAGTTACCGAAATTTGGCTATATTATGATTATATTTAGTTTATAGTTCAGTGATCTCCTGCAGTGAGAAGATCATTGGACTTCAGGGTGAAAGACATTATCATGATAATAATAAAAATAATGTGGTATGATTTATAATTTCACTATAACTTTCAAGATAATTCTTGCCTCCATTATATCTCAGCTTGTCAAGATGGAAGATTTGGGGAAAACTGTGAATTTACCTGTCACTGCAGTGGAGGACATGTTGAGTGTGATAAGGAGGGTTTTTGTGAATCTGGTTGTGAAGCTGGTTGGACTGGATTCACATGTCAGCAAGGTATGACAAACAGTATATGTAATTTATTTTAAGATCTAGCATAGATAAAATAACTATTATTTTTCAGGAAATTACAATGTATACTAAATATTAATTATAGTAACTTTAATTATTACTTCTGATATTTTGGCAACATTACATTGCTATCATCGAGAATCACAGAACAATGATGTGTGCATGCAGGCAGGCACAAACACTTGGTAAATGAGGCTGAAGAAAGGCAATCAAATTTGGGCCTTGAGACCTAAATGATGCACTGTACACCCTAGTGGGCTAAATTGGGTGGTCTTTGCCATTGGGCTAAAGATCTGAGGATGGAGTGCTTCCCAAATTTGGGACAGTTTCATGTGCCCAAATTTGTTGAGGTTTGGGTGTTTCTCAGGGCTAAGGCAGATTCCAGGAATAGGCTTTGATATCTCTCATATTTGTATTTGCTATAGTGCCATAGAGTTGCCTTCTTCCATTGTGTCCTGTTGTGGGTGTCCAAACAATGGTCAGCAAGTCCAGAGTGGCTGTAATGGTGGAACCAGATATATAGTCCATGTGCTCAGAAATTCTGATATTAGCTGTCCTGCCTATTTGGTTGTAGCAGGAGAATTGAAACTATAAGGGACCTGGTAGACACCTGGTGTGACAGGTCTTTGATGGAGCAGATAAAGGATGCCAGTTTTTTATATGATCTGTAAGTGGTTATAGTGGTTGTATTTCTTTAGGATTTTTGTTAATTTTTCAGATGTGATCCAGATATATGGTAATAGGTTTTTTGTAATCTCTACTCTGAAGGGATGGGATTGCAGTTACAGGGTTTTAATATTTTTGTGTGTGTGTGTGTGGGGGTTGTAGCCTCAACAGTTTCTTGGACAAGAAACTGTTGACAATATGGTCAAGTTCAGATCTGATTAATTTTGCCCTATTATATAGGATTTTTATAATCTCATATTATTGGGAGAGGGGGGGGGATGACTACTGGTGAATGTATCTACCAGTATGTGTGGATTTTCTATAAATGGAAAATGCCAGGGATCCATCAGGTTGACATGTAATCATAGTGTCTAGGAAGAGGAGACTCGTTGTTTTCCTTTTTAGGGTAAACTGGATCCTGGGATGTTGATTGCTTATATGTGCTAACAAAATGTTGAGAGTATCAAGGCCATGTGGCCAAATGGATAACACATCATAGCCAAACAGTGGATTTATGTGGGACATAGTTGAATGCTTTTTTTTCAAAGGTCTCCATGAAGAGGTTGGCCAGGGTGGATAAAGTGAGGAACCCATGGCTGTCCTCTATCTATTTATAGAAATTTTCTTGTCAAATAAAATGGCCAGAGTTCATGGTGAACTGAAACAGGGCTGAGATATCAAGTAGAAATATAGCTTCAATAAGATCTAAGGTGTCTCTAAATGGGACATTGGTGAATAGAAAGAGGACCATAACCAACCATTTTGTCAGTGTGTTGGAGTGTAAGGTTTTGTGTTCTGGCTTTAAAGTGAGTTACCAAAAGTCCATAAAAAATATGGCATTACATCCCATTATGGATGGCATTGATTCACCCATATACAAATTAGCCAAACATTTAGCAAACTGCCTCACAATATACTGATAACACTCCTTTACACATAAAAAACTCAGCCAATTTTAAAGAAGCCATAGAAAACCTTACTCTCCAATCATTATGTCAGTTTGTGAATGTCTCTGTCATATCTCCTCTTTTCTATCTGTCCCCCAAACTTTGTAATCCACATTCTCAACTACTTTATGCATAACCAACACTCCAGAAAGTTGGTTATGCACAATGTTGGTTAGGCAACCAAATTTTTGCACAGTATTCCATGTGTAGTCATACCAGTGACTTATGCAGAGGCACCACCACCTCCTTAATCCAACATGTCAATCTACTTTTTATCATTGCAGCAATATGACAGTCTTTGCACCACTTTCAATGTGCTCTTGAAACTTTAGTTCATTGCCTACTATCACTCCAAGAACCCAAATATCATCCACTTTACAAGCACAGATCCAGCAATACAGCATGTAGCCTTATATCTCTGCACCCAAAGTGTAACACCTTGAATTTATTAACATTAGAATTACAACTCTTCCACTCATCTGTCCAAGCTGAAAAGTCTATTCAGATCTTCCTGTAGAGAATTGACATTAGCAATACTCCTGATCCCTGATCATTCTACCTAACTTTCCATCATCAGCAAACATTTTAAGATCCCCCGGTCAGTACAAATGAAATATTATTAACAAAAAAGTTGCATAGTAGAGGCCTAGAAACAGAACCCTGAGGCATTCCACCGATCACCTTTGTTTTCTGAGACATTGCTCCATCATACACAACTTTCTGGTATCTTTCAGAAAGCAAATTGTCAGTCCATCTAACCAATCTGTTATCCAGTCCCACAGCTTATACACCAATCTCTCATGTGGTTTTTTATCAAATACCTTTGTTAAGTCCAAGAAAATCACTGTATATAAATTTCCCTCATCCGATACATTTTTCACTTTATCATAAAATGTAAGCAGACTGCTAAAAGACCTGTCCTTCATAAACCCATGCTGACCATCATAGAGAATTTTATGTCCATCATCTGAATTCTGTATTCTATTTCAAATCAGTTTCTCTAACACTTTGAACACAGCTTCAGATATACAGACCAGTCTGTGATTGGAAACTTCTGTCCTAGAACCATGCTTGTGGAGAGGTACTATTTTACTCTTCTTTCGACTCTGTAGGAAATTTCCCCACTACAAGACTTTAATTAAATAACTAGGTCAGTCAAGAGTATAGTTAACTGTTTTGCACATTCCTTAGAAGTAATTGGTGATATGTCATCCATTCCTACTGTCTTTTCCCATCTAACCCAAGCAACACTTAATACACCTTTGATTTGTTCATCTTTAATTTTTCTAATACTTGCCTCCCTTCTACATGTTGCAGCATCATTCCCATCAGCATAACATATGCTGATGAAATGTTTATTAAATAATTCTACTATATCTTTTGCAGTGGTCACTTGGAAACTATCCACCAGTGTAAACCTGTGGTAATTATTTTTCCTCTTGTTTTCTATATAGTACAAAAATTCCCTTGGATTTACTTTGACCTGATTGGCCAATCTCCTCTCACATTCTGCTTTTTTCTTTTTTAACCATGCTTGTCACCTATCTCTACAGTTTATATTCTTCATGCATCTGTTCATTACAAACTGTCCTGTACCTTCATGATAATAACTTATTTCGCCACACTGCTTGCTTGATTTCACTGTTCAACCATCTCACTCCTATTCTATTTATTCACTTAACTCTTGGTATGCAGTTATGCATAGCTTGTATCAGATACTGTCTTATCATTTCCTATAGATTGTCAGTATCTTTTCTGCACAACCCATTGACCAAAAATACTGATGCTAGTTGATTATGGAGTTTCTCGTAATCACCCACCTTATAGTTCTACATATATACTGGGTGTTCGAAAAAGAACTCCAGGGAAAAAGAAAACATATTTATGAAGTTAACCAGATAGCATCACTGACAGACCAGATAACTGTACAGATGCACCATACTACAATAATGGCATTGCCACAAGAGAAAGCACAGTGCATGTTATGATTTGCAGAAACGAAGTTAGTGACAACTGTCCAAAGGAATTTCAGGGGAGAGTATGGTAGGAATGCTCCAAGTGACCAAAACATCTGTAAGTGTGGCATTAACGGTTCTTGGAAACAGGAAGTATTTTAAATGAACACTCACCAGGTAGGCCTACAAAACAATACCCATTACAAGGGTTGTTTGAAAAGTTTTGTAAAAAAGTAAGTTAAATACATTTTTTGGAAAAAAATCACCTTTATTTCTCAATATAGTCTTCATCGAGGTCTACACATTTGGTCCAGTAAGTTTCCAGTCTTTTTTCATCCCATCTAAAAAGTAGGATTTGTGAAATTGTGCAAATTGTCATTGACAGCCTTGATGACATCCTCGTTCAAAGAAAATTTTTTCCCACCAAGCCAAATTTTTAAGTTTGGGAACAAGAAGAAGTCACACGGGGAAAAGTCCAGTGAATACGGTGGATGTGGAACCAATTTGAACCTCAATTCGTGCAATTTTGCCATTGCAATGGCCAGTGTGTGGGATGGTGCATTGTCTTGATGAAAGAGCACTTGTTTGTATGCTAATCTTTGCTGTTTTTTTTTCATTTCTTCTTTTAAATGGTCCAACAATTACGCATGATAGACTCCTGTTATTGTCTTACCCTTTTCCAAATAGTCTATCATGATAATACCTTGGGAATCTCAAAAAAACAGTGGCCATCACCTTCCTAGATGAAAAACGCTCTTTGCTTTTATCGGTCCTATTTCACCAGGCATTGTCCACTGTTTTAACTGCTGCTTGGATTCAGGTGTGTAGTGGTGGATCCAACTTTCAACTACAGTCACGAATCGATGCAAAAAATACTGCGAATTGTGATTAAATATCACATCAAAGATGAAATGTTTTTATGCATGCATTTTTGATCGACAGTCAACAATCCCAGCACCCATCGCACACACCTCTTTTTCATGTGCAATTTTTCGTGTAGGATATTATACACTCATTCAGTTCAGTTGCCTACAATGTCAGCAATCTCACGCACTTTCACATGGCAGTCTTCCATAACGATACCATGGATTTTGTCAATCATTTCCTTTGTTGTGACTTCAGTCAGGTGTTCAAAGTATGCTTCATCTTCGATGGACTTACGACCATGTTTAAACTCATTTATCCAAAAATAAATAGTCTTTAATGCTGGTGCAGAGTCCCCATGAACTGCATCTAACTCGGCTTTGATTTGTGCGGCTGTCCACTTCTACAAATAAAAGTGTTTTATCACTGCACAAAACTCGTTTTCTCCCTTTTTATGAAAAACGTGAACACGGTCATTTTAAATTTTTGCCAAATGAGAACTAAAATTTTGCCAGGGATCATGAAAAAGATGATACATGCTGACACTGGTATGAATGAATGAATTGTGTCACCATCTATTGGAAATTTACTTTTCCAGACTTTTCAAACAACCCTCATACTTTCCTGGCCTGTCTATATTTCATAACTCCTCTCACTCTTATTCTCACGATATTCTTGCCACATCATCTTCTTTTTTGTGGATCTCTTGCTTAATAACGTTGCACATTCATTTCATTCCCAGCTTAGTTATTTTTCAATCACTAGGGATGCCTCACTTAAGCATGTTTTCAATGATTCCCATTCAATAACTAATACCATGAGACCAAAGATAGCATTCTCTAAGTTGATCATAATTTCCAGCTTTGTAGTTCAGCAAATAACCCTTTTGTCTCTGATATTCCTGATATCTTCTCTCGTTGCCTATTTCTCCCCTTTCAAATTATTTGTGCCTGCTGAAACAATTAATTCATTTGCTTCTTTCTTCTGCAAACTTATTGCTTCACTAGCTTCTTTTATCTTCGCACCTGGAAAACATGCTTTCGTCACCTTCTCATTAAGTATATACCTCTTATCATCGAATCCCCATACAATACTGTTTTATCCTAGTTTCTTGCACTTGTATGCTTTTCAATTGCATTCTTTCTTTCATTCTCCATTCTTTTCTACCACACTAGAGTCATTTCTCTAGTTGCTCAAGCTCACATTTTGTCCTGTGAAGGGGTCTGCATAAGCATGCAGTTTTTTCTGCGCTGACATCTTATCATCCACATTATTACTTTCAACCACTTCCTTCAAATTCTCATTCATATTTTATACACTATCTTTCACTGCTTCTGCTACATTCTCCACAACATTTTCACAGTCCTGCTTTATATCCATAATATCAGTCACTTCATTCTTTTGCTCCTGATGACTGACATTTCATTGCATCAAGATGGCAATGAGAGCGATGATCAAAGAAAGAGTGAAAGCAACTATACAGAGAGAGAAAATGGTTTAAATGATGAAAAAAAATGAGGAATTTCAGGAAGTGAGATTGCTAGGTTGCGCGCAGTGATAGAAAATGCGCAGCAGCAATTAGAGCACCTGCAAAACTCTTTCCAGAGTGATTCGGCTAACGTAAATAAACAAGTGTTTGAAAGGAAAAATAAGCGTAAGAGTGGGAGAGTTTCTGAAATGAAGGAAAGAGTGCTGTATGGTGACTCGTTATTAAGAGGAGTGATAGATGGGAGTTTAACTAAATCGTACTTACTGGGTGCGAAATTTAAGGATGTAAATGAGAGTATTAGAGCACAAAAACAGAGGGTGAAAGAATTGATAGTTGTGGTGGATATGAATGAATTAAAAGGAGATAAATTTTTTTATGAGAGAAGATTTGAAAGTATTGTTAAAGGTAGCAAAAGAAAAGAGTGACAGAGTTAGAATGGTGAGTCTGTTGCCGTGGTATGACAGAGAGGAGTTTAGAAGGAGGGCCATAATCGTAAGTGACATTATGCGCAGGTTATACAGTCGGTGTGGTGTGGAATTCGTTGGACGTTTGGAATGAGTTTGATGGGCGAAAGGATATATACAAGATGGATGGCCTGCATTTGAATGGATTTGGTGTGCGGAGACTGCAAAAAAAGTGTTGCTGAATGAAGTGAAAATGGATGTGCAGAACCAGGGAAATTAGAACTACCAAGGAGGGGAGGGGGAGTGGATATGTGAACATCAGTGAGACAGTTGAGTGTAAGAATGTATATAATGTACCCGAGCCAGTAATAACGACAAAAAATCGGAATGGGATAGTTAGAATAACGCATCAAGATAGGGGTGGTACAAAGGGACCACTGCATTTCATGTATACTAATGCCAGGAGTATTAGGAACAAGAAGGAAGAATTTTTGGCATTGATTGGCTCTTCCTGGCCACAGGTTATTGGCATTAGTGAAACATGGCTGACAGAAGATGATATAGTTAGTGGGATAAAATGTGTAGGTTATAGTGTGTTTAGGAGGGACAGAGAGAATAAAATGGGGGGAGGGGTGTTACTGATGATAGCTGATGAACTGCAGCCAAGGAGAATTGAAGTTGTATTGCAGGATAGTGAAAAGAGCTCATCTGAGGCTATTTGGTGTGAGATTGAGACTGGTAGAACAAAATATACAGTTGGGTGCTGCTATAGACCAGGTGATGGAATAGATGGTGGAGATAGTATGCATAAACAAATTGATGAAATGAGTGGAAGGAGGGTAATTATTATGGGGGATTTCAACTATAGTAACATTGATTGGAAGGAGGAGAGGACACATGTGAGGAAGGAAATGGATTTTTTTCAATTATTAAGGGATAACTATCTCAGACAGCATGTGATTGAAAATACTAGGGGTGTGAGAGTGCTGGACCTGGTAATAGCATCTGAGAATTTGACTGTAATGAATATGACCATGGATATATGAATATGACTATTGGTGAGAGTGATCATAAGGTCTTGATCTGGGAGGTGACTAAAGGTGTGGAATTTTCGATTAAGACAGGGTATATGTGGAATTACTGTACTGGCAAGTATGACAAGCTTAGGAGATTCCTTGGATCAGTGCCATGGCATGTACAACTGCAAGGACTAGATGTCGATAGAGCATGGGAAGTAGTCAAGGAGCATTTACAGGCGGTAATGGCTGATTGTATACCTAGGGTCTGAAGAGTAAAACAATCTTCTTCTCTTCTTCTTCCTTATACCCTCTTTTACCTTGCGGTGTCGAGGGTCCATTGATCATCGGACCTCACTCCGTTTACAGGATAAGGTGGTCAGCCGTATGCCCCGGTGTATCCTATGGCCTGTAGTGTTGAGTTCTCAAGACCAGTTTGCCTGCATTGCGGGATGAAAAACCCCAGAATAAACTGGGGAAAAAACCCTGCTGTCCATGCCCAAGACTGGCTAACTTAGCTATGGCTGAGGAAGATCCTTCAGCTCCTCACGTCACCGACGGGAATCGAACCTAGGATACTCCTTCCCCAGGCATATGGTTGCGAAGTGCATAACCACTAGGCTAACCGCGCGGACCATAGTAAAACAAGTAGGGGTTAAATGGATGAATAACACCATTAAGCTTGAGCTGCATAAAAAGAAACAACTGTGGAGGGAATTTAAAGAAAGAGGTGACTTGCAGGCACACGAATGGTATAAAGTGCAGGCCAGAAGGGTAACGAGTGTGGTAAAAAAAAAGCAAAAGCGGATTATGAAAGGAAACTAGCTATGCAAGCTAAAGAGAATCCCAAACAGTTCTTTCAATATGCTGCAAGCAAGAAAAAAACTGTACACGGCAAAATGATTTTAAGGAATGACGATGGTAAGGAGGTCACTGAATCAGTGGATATAGGAAATTACTGAGTGAGCACTTTGCAAAAGTATATCATGTAGGTTGTGACATTGAAAAAATGAAGGAACCATTAGTTTATACAGGAATTGTGATGAATGAAGTGGAGGTGAATAGTCTATTACAGAACCTTAATGTGAATACATCTGTGGGATTCCGGCACGGGTCTTGCGTGAAGCGGCTAAGCAATTATCAGTGCCCTTGACCATGTTGTTTAATCTGAGTCTTGGGTCTGGTTTAGTCCCGAAGGTGTGGAAAGAGGGGAAAATAGTTTCACTGCATAAAGGATGATCCAAGACTGCGATTGCAAATTACCGACCGATCAGTATATCAGGAGTTATTTTCAAGGTCTTGGAGAAAGTAGTCAAGGGAAAAATACAGGAATGGATTGATGAAAATGAGATACTGTACAGGGAGCTGCATGGCTTTGTGAAGGGTAGATCATGCCTCAGTAACTTGCTCAAGTTTTATAACAAGGTGACAACTGAACTGGATAAGGGTAATGGGTTTACAGTGATACTGCTGGACCTGGCTAAGGCATTTGACAGGATACCACATGGAATTCTAATCCGTAAACTACAACAGGTGGGAATGGATATAGGGTTGGTGAGATGGATAGGTGGGTGGTTGATGGAGAGATATCAAAGAGTAGTTTATTCAGGAGTAGAGTCCAAAAGACAGCCTGTGACTAGTGGTGTACTGCAGGGTTCTGTTCTTGGACCACTGCTGTTTAATTTGTTTATTAACGATATAGGGAAGGATCTAAGAGGAATAGTTCATTTGTTCGCTGATGATGCAAAGATGGGTAGGGCAATAGGGAATGCAGAAGATGTCAAAATCTTGCAGGATGACTTGGATAGATTGGAGTCCTTGGCTAAGGAGAATGGATGTCAATTTAATGTGACAAAATGTAAGGTTATGCATTTTGGGGTGAAAAGATTAGCAGTATACCACATTGGTGGAACTGTACTCCAGGAGATTGATGAGGCCAGAGACTTGGGAGTGTTGGTGGATAGGAAGATGAAGTTTAGGGGGCACATTGCAAAAGTAGCTAAATCAGCTCAACAACTCAATTGGTTGTTGAAAAAGGTGGAGAGGATCCAGAGGCGAGTGACTAAGATGATAGCAGGTCTATAGAATGAACCATATGAGAACAGGTTGAAGATTTGTGGGTTGCAGAAATTGTTGATAGGCAGAAAAGGGGAGATATGATTGAGACATTCAAAGTGCTAAAGGGTTTCTATAGGATTAATTCAGAGGATATTTTTGAGATCAGGACTGGTGGTGGGAGAACTAGGGGACACCTATGGAAGTTGGGCAAGAGTGTGGTTAGCAGGGGTGTTAGAGCTGGGTTCTTTACTTTTAGAGTGGTTAAATGAGTGGAATAAGCTGCCAGAGTCTGTTGTGCGTGCTGTGACGGTGAGTGAGTTCAAGGCAAGGTATGATAGATACTGTGAGAATGTCATGTAGTTGTGTGGACATGATGTTTAGGGCCTCCTTCGATGAGTCTAAGGACTCCCTGGAGTCACCCGTAATAATAGTAAGAATTTCTTATACTTGCTTATAAAACATTTCTGACAAATATTTTCTTGATTCTTGCTTTTATACCACAAATCATTCATTCTCAGTAATGAATACACCAAACGTGATGCATCGCACTTAATATCGCATGTTGATATCAGTGAACGTTGCTATCTTGGTCTCCATTTTTCTCGTACACATTGGTGCTATGTTTCGGAAAGTATATCACATAACAGTTTCTCATAGACAGGCTTATACGTTGGTTATGCATATGTAAATCACTTAGGGAATTGAACAACGTAGATCCGAATATAAATTAAATTATACTTTAATAAATATTTCCGATATTTCGGCAACATCACGTTGCCATTTTCAAAAGGCTCTTGCCATTTCGCAAAAAGCTCTCCGTAAATATAACCGCACTAGCTACGCATTGCTTCCCGAACAAATCACCGCCACGCAGTTTCTCATAGCAGAAATTAACGAAGCTATTCGTGCTTTCGAAGATGAACTTTCATGCACTTTAAATCACGAACTGTGGTCTATTTTACATGACATCTCGTGTACCACTGCAGACAAAGAATTTGAAAAAACACGAGGCCGACAAATGAAAAAATTCGAAAAATTAATAAAGAATTCTACTGTCAATCCAAAACTTGCTACCAACACCCTAATCAACCTTTCTTCAGTCACCCTGAAGCCTTAAGCGCTCAACGTGCTGTCACGTGGCCACAACTTTTCCATTGCTCTCAGAAAAATACCTAGTGAGGATATTATGATCCAGATCAAAAGGGGAATATGCCACCTTCCACATCAAATTGCCAATAGTGTAAGACTGGATGTTGCTTGTGTCCTTTCCAAAGCAAGAGCACCAAAAACCAACATATCCAACATGGAATTTAAAGCTCTACAGGAAATGAGGAATAATAAAGAATTAGTTATCACCTAAGTGGATAAGGGAAATGCAACTGTAGTACTTAACCAAAAGGACTACAAAGGTAAGCTTAATGCTCTTCTATTAGATCGGGCTACTTACCTCCCCATCGAATACAGTTCCACCAACTCACAAATCAGAAAACTTCACAGGCTCCTTAAGAAAGTCACTTCTTGGCCTGTAGAAGTTACCAACAGATTAAAGACGTTTATACCCCCCCCCCCCCCCATATTTACGGACTCCCAAAAATACATAAAGAAAATGTGCCATTACGTCCCATAGTGGATGGCATTGATTCCCTCCCACATAGAAATTAGCTAAACATTTGGCCAAAGAGCTCACACACTATACTGGCAACACACCATCACAAATAAAAAACTCAGCCCACTTCAAAGCCAGCATAGAAAACCTTACACTCCAACATACTGACATAATGGTCAGCTTTGATGTCTCCTCCTTATTCACAAATGTCCCACTCAAGGAAACTTTAGAGCTAATCCAAGTTAAATTTTCTCCCGATATCTCAGCCCTATTTCAGTTCACAATGAACTCAGGCTATTTCATTTGGCAGGGAAAATTCTACAAACAAATAGAGGGGAACAGCCATGGGTTCACCACTCTCCCCACCCTTGGCCAATTTCTTTATGGAGACCTTTCAAGAAAAAATCTTAGCCTCTGCCCCACAAAAACCAACCTTATGGCTTCGCTACATTGATGATATGTTCGCTATTTGGCCACATGGCTCTGAAACACTCCTCTCTTTCCTTACACACTTAAACAACCAACATGCCAGAATCAAGTTCACCCTGGAAAAAGAGAAAAACAACAGCCTCCCATACCTAGACACACTAGTCACCCGCCAGCCTGATGGAACCTTGGTTTTCTCAATTTATAGAAAACCCACCCATACAGGTAGATACATTCACCAACAATCCCACCACTCCCCCTCACAACAATATGGAGTGGTTAAAACACTATACAACAGGGCTAAACTAATCTGTTCTAACGACATGGCCCTAAACACTGAACTAAATCACATCCCTCAACACTTTCTCAGCCAATGGCTACCCCCCCCCCCAAAAAAAATCCAAAAAATATTAAAACCTACAAACCACAGCCCCCCCCAACAAAGATTACTCTAAATCCATCACCATTCCCTACATCCGAGGCACCTCGGAAAAAATTACCAAAATTTTAAAAAAACATGACCTCACCTCCTGTTACAGGCCTTACAGAAAATTGGCATCCCTTATCCGCTCCACCAAAGACCAACCACTTCCCCTAGACCTACCTGGTGTATACCAGGTCCCTTGCAGTTGTAAACTGTCGTACTTTGGCCAAACAGGCAGGACAGCGAATATCGGAATTTCTGAACACAAGGACTACATCCGGTTTCACAAGTACAGCCATTCTGGTCTTGCAGACCATGCTCTGGATACACGCCACAGAATATGGTGGAAGAAAGCTACAGTAATACACCGTAGCAAATACAAATTCGAAAGACTATTTATGGAATCAGCCTCAGCCCTAAGAAACTCTCCAAACCTCAACAAATTTGGTTGTATGCGACTGCCCCAAATTTGGGAGGCATACATCAGCAGACCTTCAGCCCAATGGCCAAGAACACCTACTTAGCCCACTAGAGGGCACCATCAGGACTTCTAGGAGAACGATAGCTTCATATCTTCATTCTCAGTTACTGTGTTGTAGTGCCTGCGTGCACGTGCCTTTTTGTAAGTTCCTTTTGAAAATGGCAACGTGACATTGCCGAAATATCGGAAATATTTATTAAAGTATAATTTAATTTATATTCAGATCTATGTTGTTCAATTCCCTAAGTGATTTAGAAATCACATAACAGTATTTGACTAAACAACACCACATAACAACATCATCAAAGATTAACAAAATACTACCAGTTTATATAACAATATTGCTAATATCTACTAAAAAATAATGACTTATCTGAGTGACACATGTAAGGCAACCACTACTAAGTACAATGCTAGCGCAAGAAACAAAAACATCAGAGGCAGCAATAAACATACCAATGTTTTTTATAATAATAAACTGAAGAATGCCCACTCAGGAAAATGTTACCCATCTTCATTCAGAAGAGTTTGGAAGGATTGGCAGGATCTTCAAAATCAGTCATTCTGTTCAGAAGACATTTTTGCAGAAACAATAACTTAGACACAATCAGAACAACTCATTCCTGCAGCATCTGTTGGAGGAATACCAATGGCAGTTAACCCTCATAAAACTTTGAATTACTTTCAAGGAGTAATATCAAAGTTAGATATACTCAGTGTTTCTGACAAAGAAACAGGTTCCAAAATAAAAGACCAAGGAGTGATAGCTATGAGGAGAATACGAATACACAGGGATGGCTTCCTCGTTTCCACACCATGAATATCATCCTTACTTTCAAACACACCTATACCACCAACATCTGTGAAAGCAGGATATCTAAACTGCCTAGTTAGACATTATATTCTGAACCCTTTGTACTTCTTTAAATATCGGAAGTATGGTCATTCTCAGACTGCCTGTTGTGGCTCTACTATCTGTACCTGATGTGGCAGTAAGGATCATGAGAACAAAGACTGTAAGAGCAAAACACCAATATGGCCTTGTGAGGGAGATCACCCAGAATACTCCTGAGCATGCCAAAAGTTGAAGGATGAAAAGGAGATCCAAAAATTAAAAAACAGTCAGAGCATCCCCATCAGGAGGTAAGGACGCAGCATGCCTCAAACATTTATTGGTAAACCTTTCTACACTGAGAAGGCAACTGCAAAGACAGTATCAGTTTGGCCCTTAACATGTAGGTCAATTCCACTTTCTCACAATTACAACATCCCTGCATGGCATGATTTGATTACTGCTTCTTTAGAGCATATCAGAGAGACAGAGAGAGAGAGAGAGAGAGGGAGGTTTACTCTCCTGAGGACATGCCATAAATGGTCCCACTACATGAGAATTCACTAATTATAAAAAATAACAGAACATGCACCACAGAGGTTCATAGATATTCCTTTAGACCCATTAATAGTGGGATTGATACCTCCATTCTAACACAAGAAGATAAAGCAATTAATATACCTATCACCCTACAGGGAGTCCAATTTGACGACATCCTGGATATTTTCCCTGAGGCAGAAGAAATGTTAGACATCAGCTGTCCACATTTGTCTGAAAAAAAAAAAAATGTAACACCTATTAAACAAAATTTCACAACATTGGAAACCACCAAAAATAAATAATTAAAAGATTTCTATAATGGAATTGTTGTGGATTCCACTGAAACACCAATGATATTTAAGTTGTCTTGCAGAAGTATGAGCTAATCTGCTTTTGTCTGCAGGTAAAACTGGGCCTGAAGCCCAGTGACAATCTGGCATTATGCAGTGTAGTCATCATTCGTAAGGACAGGATGAAGATGAACTTGCTTATCTGCTGGAAGGGGGGGGGTATGGTAGGCCACAAGGATGGTGAATCCATGTGGTCTACCATACCCCTTCCAGCAAGTCCCAATTAATACAAGCATAGAGGCAGCTACCATCTGACTCTTGGTCAGATCTCTTATAACAGTATATTGCATTTACTTACCTCTTGCTGCAGATATCTCTCAGAATTACTTTGATAATGTCATATTGCATTTACCATTTTCTTTAATGGGAGATTTAAATGGACAGTAGTCTATCTGGTAGTGCTCATACTAACATCAGAAGAAGAGTTAAGTATATGCTCAACAACCATAATCTCTCCATCTTGAATATAGAAAGCAACAACTTCTTTCATGTGCCTACCTGATCATTCACTGTTTGACCTAACTATCTGCTCATCATGGATTAAACAGCTGTAGCAAGCCATTGATCAACTTTCAAAATGGGCACTTACAAACAGGTTTAGATTTTCCAAGCAAAACCAGTTTGTGTGCATTTTTGCCACTGACTTGGTTTTCTTCCTGAACCAGAACTCTGACTAATACAAACTTTAAATCCCAATTGCACCAGATACCAAGTTTTAGCAGCTCATATCTGACAAGAAACTATGCTTTTTCCCACATATATGCCTATTGCAAGATAAGTGCTGTAAAACAGGAAGCATCTTTTGTACCCTATCATCTGCCTCTTGGCATGCTGACAGATATTTACTGCTCTGTTTGTTGTCACATACTTATTAGATCAAAACGTGACTATGAGTCTCAAGCTATGCTTCTGCTAGAGAGTTTGCTGCAATCGTTGGATTCTATCCACCATCAAGATATAAGAATTGCAACTAGAGAATTTTGCACCTCATCGATCCCTATCCTCTTCATCTAGGTAAATAGATCATTCTTGTCACTTTGACATCCATAGCTGTCTGTATTTATATACTACCAAAATAAAATCCCTACCAGACTGCCAACTATTTTTTACCCTTGGCAGGAGAATCCACATAACACCCATCATACTTCCATATGTTCTTTTGGTTGTGAATAATAGTACTCTTAGAAGCTCTAGATCTTATGGCAGACAATATTGCATAGATGCTATCAAATACATTACTGCCGTGGCTGTCACATATACCACCATGCTGCCCTTTTTTTTTTTCCTACAGTCTATCCAAGCATTCCACCCAATCTGTTGTCTATCAGCAGTTCTTTCAAGCATATGGAATGGAATACATTGCTTTGGTGCCTGTCAACAGAGTTGGTTCAAAATCAGAGTTAAGACACTAGTGGGATCTTCTGCTGTCTTCCTGGACAGCATAATATCTGCTCAGATCTCACTAATATAATGACTCCACCGATTAGCTATATGCTATAGAGCTTGCATTAAACTATATAAGATTGCAGCACTACCAAATATGCCTAATATGTTCAAATTCTTGAAGCTTCCTACAGGCAATAAGAAGTCTAGAGTTATAGAAACATCTGTGCCCATCTTTGCAACTAACATGGCCTCTCTCAGTTATGGAAGTAACATTTAGATATGTACTTCTTTTGGATCCCGAGCCATGTTGGGATTAAAGGAAATGATGCTGCAAATAATGCAGCTAGATCAGCTCATTCTTCAAGCTTTCACCATCTGCCTGTCCCCTGGACTGATCATAAGATGAAAACGTTTAGCCAAGTAGCAGTCATCATGCAACAGAGAGAGATAACAAACTCTATCAAATCAAGCCTGAAATTAAATTATCGCAATTTAGTCTATGTAGGGACTGTAAAGAGGAAGTTGTTCTTGCTCATCTCTGCATAGGTCATAGTCATCTTCTTACTGTCATTTTGCACATTCCATCCTTTTGAGGGATGATGAGTGTGAGTTTTTTAGTATCAGACTAACCATCATTCACATTTTAATCTACTGTCCTTATTTCATCAACGAGCACAGTCACTATTTCAGTCATATTCATAATCTATATGAGCCCTATACTCTCAGGCAGATTTTACTGGACTCATTAAAAGTGATAAATATTAATTCTCTGTAAATTTTTAGAGAGTTAATATTTATCACTTTATATAGACTATGTATATATTGTATACATTAGTTTTATTAATTAAAACTTAGTGCACATAACTTATTAACACCTAGTTTTTTTATGTATGTTTTATGAATTTACACTTGTTAATTTATGAGTTTACACTTTATACATTTTTACATTTGCTTTTTATGCATTTTATGCATTTATTTTTTATGTAGTTATTTATTACCTTCTGTATGTGGCTCTGATATACAGTACATTGATACAGTATGACCTTAGCTGTCTTGCACCATTAAATACCTGACTAAAGTAAAGCTCACTTCTTCATATCACTGGAGTTGCAGTCTATCAGTAGAGTGGTATGAAGTGTATACACCATTGTGCCCTGCATTCCAGAAATGTTATGTTTCATAACATTTTAAAAATATTGTGTGACATTCTGTTTGGTGCTGCATATCTTATCTCTGAAGATTTATGCTAATAACCCTCTGATGATATGTTAACCTCAAGATTCAGAATTAGCTTATACTTTTTAAGTATTATCAATGTCTTACAAAGAGGAAACGTTAATCATCTTATTCCTGCTCCTTGATGCTCTTCTCTCTATTGCTTAAATATTTGCAGTGTCTTCAACACTTTTTACATTATGGTCTTGAACTTCTTCTCCCTGACTACTATCGTATCTAGATCCTTTGCTTTCTTCAGTCTCCTGAAGAACTCTCCTTTCCAAATAGAGTACCCAAATAAATTAGACCCTCTGCAGTTCCTTCTAGAAAGAAATATGAAATCTTATGATTGGCAACATGGAATCTGCATTCATTCTCTTCTCCCAATACTGATCTCTTCAAGATTTGAAAGAATACTAAATAATATTCCTTCCTTACCATTCTTTCCACTTTTGATTTATGAAAAAAAACTGTGTAATCTTTTCAGTTCATATGCTTAACAATCATACAAAAATTAGAGACTGACAGAGCCTACAGTACCTCAATACTCATCTTTATTCTGTTTCAAATAAAGGTAACTACTCATCACTTTGTTAAAGTGTCATATTAAAAATCATGTTTTTTCTCTTTCTTGATTCTGATACAACTTCTTCAAGACTACACATATCCTAAATAGACTGTAATTTGATTCCTCTGTCTTGCTTGGCACTAACCCTGGAATTATTCTATCTTCTATATAAATGACGTCAGTGGATTGCAGGGGGATATTCAGTTGTTTGCAGATGGTGTGAATCTGGGAAGAGTTATTAGTAATAGTGCAGATGTGGCAGCCCTGCAAAAGGATTTAAATAAGCTAGATAGATGGGCAAATGAATGGGGGGGGTGTCAGTTTAATGCAGCAAAATGTAAGGTCTTGAGGTTTGGGAAACATCGATGGGATGCTGCATACTCTATGGGAGGAGTTATACTGGAGGAAGTAGGGGAGACAAGAGATCTGGGGTTGATGATTGATAGAAACTTGAAGTTTAGGGGACATATTGCAAAGGTGGTGAAAGTAACACAGAGGATTGCTGCTATTATGAGAAGGACACTGACCTTCAGAGATAAGAGGGTTATCATTCCGTTGTATAAGGCACTGATCAGACCACACTTAGACTATTGTTCTCAGATTTGGTCCCCAGGATTTGAAAGGATGAATTGACTGTGGAAAGGGTACAGAGGCAGATAACAAAGATGGTTTCAGGATTGTACAATATGAGTTATGAGGATAGACTGAGGGAATGTGGACTGCAGAGTTTGGTGGATAGAAGAAGGAGAGGTGATATGATCGAGACTTTTAAACTGTTGAGAGACAGTTTACAGAGTAGACATTGGAGAGTTCTTTCACTTGGTGGAATGGTCGGAATGAGCGATGACAAGGGGCCATCCCTGGAAGTTATGAATGGAAGCTGTGAGCAAGAGGGTGAGGAGTGGTTTCTTTGCATTGTGCGTGGTTGAACGGTGAAATGCATTTCCTGATAGAGTGTTGAGAGCAAGAACAGTGAATGAGTTCAAGGAGTGGTATGAGAGACTTTGTGTTTTCCAGGAAGGACCTCCCACAGTGAGTCTTTTGACTCCATGGATCCTGAATAATAATAATAATAATCTTTTGAGACCCAGCTAGTTTTTTGAGATGCATATGCTATCTCATATAATGTCTCAACCAATCCCATCACTTTTACAACAAGGTTTTGCAATGCCTTTAACACCTCCTACTCATTCATCTCTGTTTTCTTCCTACCATTTGCATTCAGTAAAGTTATTCTGTAAAAAGCTCCAAAAGAACTCTCTTGGATTTTCTTTTGTCTTTTATTTTTATTACTAAAATTCTCTAATCCAGAGTATTTTATTAATAAGGTGTGACACCTTTTTTTGACTACTTGTATATGGGAAATATATGACTCTTCTGCATTACTTCAAACTTGGTATCACTTCTGGTTTGGCTGGCACTGATGAGACCTCAATAAAAGTTGAAACCTGTCTGGGTAGTGCCACTTCCCATAATGTATAGCATTATGCATGTCTTTAAGGATATATGCATTGCATTATGGGATACTAAGGCAATTAATTAATTAGCATATGAGGATACAACTGTTGTGAGTTTCATATGGATAGTACAACACCATCTTATGAAACCAACATGAAGCTATTGGTTATAATGTATTTCTTGTCTGTCAGTTGTGTGTGTATGTTCTCCTGGCCAGTTTCCTGGTTCTGAGCGACGAAAATACGAGCTTTGGAGAAAAAAATCCTCTACCTCCGTATGAGACTGGCTAACTCACCTTTAGACAAAAAAAGACCAGATAAAGGTAAAGGTTACTCGTGTCATGGATGGAAGTCGAACCCAGGTCTTTCTGAGCAAAGGGCTTCGTCTATACTGACTGAGCTACAGAGGGTCTACTAAGGTAATTGATACGAAGTCATTAGCCTCACCAGTCGTGAAGTGACTTCATGCACAAACTTTGTTTGCTTACACTTGGATAAAGGATGAAATCAAGAATAGAACTTCTTGGCATCTTTAATTTATATAATTTTCCATAGTGCAGTTTATAGGATGACACAACATTTGCCCTTTAATCTTGATTCAATTTTCACTATTTATTCATTCATTTTGTATGGTGATTTAATAGCCATGAGCCCCTTTTATGGGGAGGTACAGCACTACCTCAATCCCCTGTATTTTTTATCCTGGCTCGGGACTGGTATAGCTGACAATTCAGACCTATGGCTGGAGGAATTGTCTGAAGTATTCCTGACTATATCCATGTGTGTGTTCACGGGGATGATTTGCCTGCTTGCGGGATGAAAAACCCCCAGATAAACTGCGGGGAAAACCCTGCTGTTGACGCCAAAGACCGGCTAACTTGGCTATGGCTGAGGAAGATCTTTAAGCTCTTCACGTCGTCGACAGGAATCGAACCTAGGACACTCCTTCCCCAGGCATATGGTTGCGAAGCGCATAGCCACTAGGCTAACCGTATGGACAATTTTCACTATGACTTTTACAAAGGCATTTTCAGTTGAAGATGGATTAATTCATCTCATGCAGTAGTAGTAGAATTTTTATCCTGACAGCTTGGGTTTTTCTTCTTGCAAAAGAGGTAGATCGTTCAGAGTTAATATGCTCAATTAGACAAACATTTATTTAACAGGTAGTAAGGAATTAGGTGGATTTTTGAGTGAAGTGTATAATGAGCCTTGAGACTCTAGGTGTTAAGTAATAATAGACAGCTTGTGATCTATCTACATTACTCTTATTTGCTTCTTCATTTTTTTTTTAATGATTTTTCATTTTTTGATTTTAACTTTTCTCAACTGTTCACTTTTTCATATTCACTTCAACTTTCTGCTATTGATGGTATTGATGTGTGCATTATAGACTGATAAACTATTCACATATTCAGGGTTGCCCCTAGGAATTTTGCCACCCCCGTGCAGTAGCATATTTTGCCACCCCTTCCCCCTTATTTTTGTATAGTTTATGCAAATTTTGCCACCCGAAAAATCTTGTCGCCCCATACAAATGCACGTATTACACCATCAGTAGAGCCGGCCCTGCACATATTGGACTGCTATATTAAAAAAAAAAATTTTTTTCTCTTTTTATTATTAGTAGTATACAAGGGTGGTCTGAAACGTTCTCAGCCTCGACTATAGACGTTAACACTATCATCAAGATTTTTTTTTCTAAGTTGGTACATCTGTCATAAGCATCCATCTGAAATTACAAGTCATTCTATCAAGTAGTTTGTTTTATACAGTTGTCTGAAGCAAAATGTTATCTGTATCCCTTGAAATGGATAAAAATTGAGTATAATGTACTTGTAAAATTCTTTGTAAAAGAAAGTTTAACGGCAAAAGAAATTCATTTGAAGTTCATAAAGTTTATGGGCACTCTTCTCCTTTGTTTTCGCTAATTAAGAAATGGGTTGCCGAGTTTAAAATTTGCAGTACCAGACTTGAAGATGATCCACGTCCAAAAAGTGTAACAACACCAGAAATCATTGATTAAGTGCACGATATGGTATTGGATGACCAGCAAGTCAAATTGCATGAAATTGATGAGACTAAAGGCATTTCAAAAGAACTTGTAGGATATATTTTGCATGAAGAATTGCATATAAAAAAGCTTTGCACAAGATGGGTGCTGCACTTGCTCACAGCAGATCAAAAACACACTTGCATGAAAATCTCTGAAGCTCCAATGCTTGGACATTTTAACAAGAAGAAAACTGATTTTGTGCATCAATTTATTACTGTGGATGAGATTTAGATTCACCATTACACACCAGAATCCAAATAGCAGTCAAAACAGTGGACAGAAGCCGGTTGTTCAGCGCCAAAGAAGACAAAGTCGGTTCCATCAGCAGGAAAGGTCATGGCATCGGTGTTTTGGGATGCTAAAGGCGTGTTTATTAATTATCTTGAAAAGAGTAAAACATAACTGGGGAATGTTATTCCGATCTTTTAACCAGACTAGACGAAAAAAATTCATGAGAAAAGACCCGGTTTCAAGAAAAAGAAATCATCTTTCATCAGGACCATGCACCTGCCCACAAAGGTGTTTTGGCAAAGGGAAAATTAAGGGATCTGCACTATGAACTGTTGGAACATCCATCCTATTTCCCAGATTTGGCTCCCTACAAATTCTATCTCTTCCCAAAACTAAAATTCTTCCTCACTGGTCAGCATTTTTCTTTAAATCAAGAGATGATAGAGTGATGTTAGACATCTAATGGAAACTAAGGAAAGTGTGCAAGATAACAGAATGAAAGAAAAAAGAGTAAAAGAGGTGATGAGTGATTCCAGGATAGCAGCATATGGAGACTCCATAATTAGAAGGCTAGTTACTGAGAGAGTCCATATGGTCTACGGTCTAGGTGGGAGAATAAGTAGGATAATTAAGCCGTTGGACATGAGGAAGGAACAAGCAAGAGAGTTAGTTGTGATTGTAGGATGAATGATCGAAATGGACATAAGGAGGATGTGGGGATGAATCTCAGGAGACTATTGAGAAGAGTGAAAGATAACAGTGTATTAAGAAAGGTTTTCAGTGTGTTGCCAAGGTATGAGGATGATGAGTTGGGACGGAGAGGCAAAATTATGAATTGGTATGCTTGCAGAACTGTATGAGGAAAAGGGAGTAAAGTTTGTGGATGTAAGGCATGTATTTGAGGGAAAAATGAAATTATACAGGCATGATGGATTGCATTTAAATGGCTTTGGTGAGAGTGTACTGGAGAAAGTGTTGCTGGATGAAAGTACATTGTGTGATACATGCAAGAAATCAGAAGAAAGAGATGAAGGGAAAAATCAGGACAGTGGTACTGAAGAAGAAGAAGTGCTTGGCAGTGAAAACATTTATAGTGTGAGAGATTAAGAAATAATGGGAATGCAAGAGGAACAGAGAAACAGGGGGAGCTTGTGTGGATAGGGAGACATGACATAGGGAGAGTGGATGTTGAAAGTGACAGTGAATGTGTGTATGGAGATGGAGTATACTACAATGTGGGTGGAAAAGTTGAAACTGAGCAGATATATGTGGTAAGTGGTGATAAAGGTGATTGGCAGGTGTGGTGGGGAACTCACAACCAATGCATGACTTGGATAGGGATGGCTATAGACCTAAAAATGAACTGTTGTGTTTGTTTACAAATGCCAGAATTATCAGAAATAAAGGAGATGAATTGGTTTCAGTGATTGAGTTTATTTGTCCCCAAGTCATTGGAATAAGTGAAACATGGTTGAATGAAGATGAAATCGTAACGGTAATAGAAATGGAAGGGTACAGTATTTTTCGTGAAGATAGAAAGGGCAGGAAGGTAGGGGGAGTGCTACTGATGATAGCAGGGGAATTAAGTCCACATAAATTAGACATGAAAGGGGGAAATAGTGGCAACTGTTATGAGGCAGTGTGGTGTAACGTGGAGGTTGAGTGGAAGACATATTTAGTTGGATGTTGCTATAGGCATGGGAATGTGAAAGGTGGTGATGAAGAAATGTATAAACAGCTTAGATTAGTGAACAAAGGAAGGATAATTATTATGGGTGATTTTAATTATGGTGGTATAGATTGGGATGAAGAGATAGCATTTGAGAATAAGAAAATGAATTTCTCTTATTCTTGGATAACTATCTTAGGTAGCACATAAAGAAAGGCACACGAGGATAAACAGTTCTAGATCTCATCATTTCATCAGAGGATGTAATTGTTAGAGGGGGTTTCACATTTTCCTCCAGTTGGAAAGTGATATACCTGTGTTGTGGCTAGTCATATGCAGACTTTTGCGAGGAAAGGATATATGTGGAATTATAAGGCTGGCAATTATGACAAGCTAAGGAGACAGCTTGGAGCCATAACATAGAACAAGGAGTTAAGCAGTACGGAAATAAATGCTGTATGGGAAATGACAAAGAAATACATAACAGCATCAATGTTTGAATGTATTCCAAAGGCTAAAAGGCTGAATAAGGTAGGTGTAAAATGGATGAATGTGGAGCCTTAAACATGAAATCTGGAAAAAGAAAGTACTTTGGAGGAAGTACAAGATGAATAATGGTAATCAGTCACATGAAGAATATAAAGAACAAGCCAGGAGAGTGACTCAGTTAGTAAGGAAAACAAAAGTAGAGTATGAGCAGAAATTGGCAAATCAGGCTAAGAAAAACTCTAAGAGTTTTTTTGATATGTGGCAAGTAGAGGGAAGAATGATCATGGAGGATGAATTAAGGGATGAAACTGGTAGAATGGTAACTGCTGCAGAAGACATTGTTGAGGTATTCAGTAATCAATTTATAAGGGTGTTTCATCCTGATCAGGGTGAAATCTTGGGGAACTTAAATGTAGAGGACATAGGACAGAATAACTTAATTGTGAGTGAGTAGGAGGTATTTGAGGAAATAAATAACCTTGATGTTAATAAGGCGATAGGATTTGATGACATATCACAACGCATCTTAAGTGAATGTTCCAGGGAACTGGCAGTTGGCATGCCTGTTTAATAAGAGTTTTTCAACAGCACAGGTTCCAAGGGAGTCGAAGCAGGGTAAAATTGTTCCACTAAATAAAGGCGGTGATAAGGCTGTACCTTCAAATTATAGGCCGGTTTGTATATCTGGAGTTGTGGTGAAGGTACTAGAGAGATTGGTGAGAAGTAAGGTACAGAAATGGGTTTATAACAGCAGTATTCTCTGTGGTTATCAGCATGGGTTTGTTAAGAGGAGATCATATTTTGCTAACTTACTTATGTACTATAACAAGGCGAGAAATACTATGGACAAGGGAGATGCATATACAATGGTGTACGTGGATTTCGCAAACGCTTTTGATAGACTGCCACATGACAAGCTCTTAAATAAATTGAAACAGAATGGAATAGGATAAGAGACTTCTGTGCTGGATCAGTGACTGGCTGTTGGGTAGGTATCAGAAAGTTGTATATGGGGGTGCAGTATCTCGAAAGAGAAAGGTCACCAGTGGTGTGCCGCAGGGGTGAGTTTTGGGGCCATTGTTGTTCAATTTGTATGTTAATGATATTGGGTTGGGTTTAACTAGTGATATCCGATAATAATAAATTTAGTTTAATCCTTCATCCAAGTGTTAGCAAACAAAGTTTGCACCTGAAAGTATCTTCAGGACTGGGGTAAGGTGGTACAACACCTTTGCAACGAGTTGCAAAGGTGGAGCAAGTTAACATCACTCCTATCTCAGTATCTCCCATAATGCAAAACACATCTCCTTGTGGATATGCATAATGTTATGCATTAAAGGAAGGGCCACTACCCAGACTAGTTTCGACCTTTATTGAGGTCTCTTCAGTGGGAGCCAGGCCCAAGTGGAGATACGAGGCATAAGCATTAGCAAGATCATCTCTACCTATAGGAGTTGCCAAACGGTGTGGCGTTGTACCACCTTACCCCAGTCCTGATGATACTTTCAGGCGCAAACTTTGTTTGCTCACACTTGGATGAAGGATTAAACTAAATTTAGTATAGTCTAACCAAGTGAAAAATAAACTTTCAACATCTTTCTCTAAATCCAGAGGAATTTAATAAAAAGGTGGCACATCCTTTGGAAACTCCTATAGGTAGAGATGACCTTGCTAATGCTACTGCCTCGTATCGCCACTTGGGCCTGGTTCCCACTGAAGAGACCTCAATAAAGGTCGAAACTAGTTTGGGTAGTGGCCCTTCCCTTAATGCATAACATTATGCATATCTGCAAGGAGATGTGTTTTGCATTAAGGGAGATACTGAGATAGGAGTGATGTTAGCTTGCTCCACGTTTGCAACGAGTTGCCCAGTGTTGTACCCCCTTACCCCAGTCCTGAAGATACTTTCAGGCACAAAATTTGTTTGCTCACACTTGGATGAAGGATTAAACTAAATTTATTATTGTCTAACCAAGTGAAAAATAAACTTTCATCAAGTGATACCGACTGTTTGTGGATGATACAAAACTGGGGAGAGCAATGCACAATCAGGCTTATGTTAATGCCTTGCAAGAGGACTTGAATAGATTGCATGAATGGGCAGGTCAGATCAATGTTGCCAAGTGTAAGGTTTTGAGATTTGGTAAGCAATGATGGGATGCAAAATATACACTTGGTGGGGAAACTTTAACACAAGTAGAGGAGATGAGAGATCTAGGAGTGAAGGTGGACAGGACATGAAATT